>NC_143530.1:15852007-16198674 GCF_031878675.1 Megascapheus bottae
CCAGGGGTAGGGCAGTAGCCTTGAGCTGAAGAGCTCAAGGACAATGCCCTGGTCCAGAGGTAGGGTTGAAGAGCTCAGGTACAATGCCCAGGCCAAGACTTCAAGCCCCATGCCCCCCCAAAAGTTATTTATTTATTTTTTGTGGGTTATGGGGCTTAAACTCTGCCTGGGCACTGTCCCTGAGCTCTTCAGCTCAAGGTTACTGCCCTACCCCTACGCCTGGGTGTTGACCCTAAGCTCTTCAGCTCAAGGCTACCGCTCTACCCTTGAGCCAAGCCCCACTTCCCATTTTCTAGGGGTTAAATGGAGATAAGAGTCTCAGGTTCTTTTGTGGTCAGGATGGCTTTCAACCTGGATCCTCAGATCTCAGCCTCCTGAGTAGCTAGGATTACAGGCGTGAGCCACCACACCCTGGCAAAAAAGTTATTTTTATTTGATATAATAAACTCTGCTTGAAACATATGCAGAAGTTCATGTATTGAATTCTTTTGATTTAAACATTTTTAGTTTTTAATTGATATTATTAAGGTTATGATACACAGAGTGATCACTGTTACATAAGTCAGGTAATAAACCACCTATTAAAGTCTGACCACATATTAAAAATGATTTGTAAGCCAAGTGACAGTGGCCTCACACCTGTAATCTTAGCCACTCAGGAGGCGGAGTATCACCGTTTTGAAGCCAGGTAGGTAGAGGAGTCTATATCTATCTCTACTTGTCCAGCAGTATGTCACATTGGAGATATGGCTCTAGTGGTAGAACACCAGCCATAGGCAAATGGTAAGAGTATTATGTCCTCAGTTCAATCACCCAGAACTGTGAAAAAATGATTTATGTTATAGTCACATGATTGAATGATGCATTCTTTCTTCACATATTTGGTAATTTAATGTCTTAAATTCCCTTTACTGAAATTTAAGTCTTTTTGTACTGTTTTAAGTAATGGAAGGTAAATTAAGTACCAAGAGATCTAGTGGCTCCTAGAGCTACTAAATTAGTATCCCCCAAAGGCTGGGCTGGGGGTTCTCTTATTAGCAAAATACTTTTCTAGAATGGGGGAGGTGTTGTGTTGCAAATTCAGAACAGAAAAAAAAGTCTTTCTGCAACAAAATGTTTTAGCCCTTTTATATGTATATTGGGTGTCATTGCCTACATATATTCCAGAATTTCCTGAGAATGCATAGCCCACCAAAACCAGAGTCTACCCTTACCTTACCTGGATAAAATCCTTCAATAAAAATGGAATTGTGAAGGAATAAATTTGAATATTTCAAGACTTGCAGAGAGGAATGGAGAAACTGTAGTCCAAAGGTGCATATTTAAGAATTACCTACAGAACTCGTTATGTTCCATAAATACACAGTGCTGAAAGAAAGAAAGAATGAAAAAGAGTACGTTCGAAAAGCAATACCAAGCATATCTTATGGGTGTGCTATTTATCTGCGTTTCTTATAATTTCATGGGCAATGTTTTCTCAGAAGCCACTTATACATCCTTTTCCCAGCTGAGTTATCAGAGAAAGTTCCTTGGAACAGGGCTCTCTATGGAAATGCTTCCTACACAATTAGTTATCTAGGGAAATGAGTGTTAGATGTTAAATGTGATCTACATAAACACATTTGATTTCCTTATGTACTAGACTTTACTTTTTTGTTGTTTGTTTGTTTGCAAGTCGTGGGGCTTGAACTCAGGGCCTGAGCATTGCCCTTGGACTTTTCTCAAGGCTAGAGCTCTACCACTTGAGCCACAGCACCACTTCTGGCTTTTTTCTATGTATGTGGTACTCAGGAATTGAACCCGGGTCTTCATGCATGCTAGGCAAGCACTCTACCAGTAGGCCAAACTCCCAGCCCTAGAATTTACTTTTGAACCATAAAATAAATAAAATAAACCATAGCAATAAATGAAATAATTAAAATTCAGTAAGACAAGTGCTATTTAAAAAAATTATTTTTCTTGAATTTAAATAAGTCTATTTGCATGTATTAGTTACAAGAGAGGAGTCTATTATAATGTTCCCATGCAGGTATATAAAGTATGTCTGCCACATTCACATTCTTGTTTTTTTTGTGGGTCATGGGACTTGAACTGGGCCTGGGCGCCCCGTCCCTGAGCTCTTCAGCTCAAGGCTACCACCCAACCCTTGAGCCAAGCCCCACTTCCCATTTTCTAGAGGTTAATTGGAGATAAGAGTCTCAGGTCCTTTTGTGCCTGGGCTGACTTTTAAACCTTGATTTTCAGATCTCAGCCTCCTCAGTAGCTAGGATTACAGGTGTGAGCCACCATGCTCGGCCACATTCACATTCTTAACCCTTTGTGTGCAACTTCCTACCTCTTGCTGGTAGACCTCCAAATACAACTTGTTTTTATATTATTTTCATTAGTTTCATGGACTTTTCACATTATTAATTATGGTTATTGTAAAGATGATATACAGAGGTTACAGTTATATTCGAGGTATTGATTTCATTTCTTTTTGAACAATGTCACCCCTTCTCTCACTTTCTCCAAGTTTTTCCTTCTTGTTTTACCTCTCACAAATTGAATAGTTCATTTTCAACATAGTGCCTTGTGATAACCACTGCTGCATTTGTTTACCTTATGACCCACTCTTTCTGTGCCTCTTCTTACTTTCCCAAAGAGAGATAAGCAACACAAAAGGTAAAGAAAAGCCAGGCATAGTGGCTGGGTGGCTCAAGCCTGTAATCCCCCAAAAACCATAAGTGTGGCTCTGGCTCAAGTGGCAGAGTGCTAGTCAGAAAAGCTCATGCACATTGCCCAGGTGCTGAACTCAAGCCTCAGGATCAGCACATGCACACACAAAAATGTAGGCTTTCAGAGAAAGTGGAATACTTTTCATAGCATATTTCAGGCTCTGAGTTCCTTCCCAGTACTGGAAAAACTTAACAAAGGATGTTCCTTAAAAGAAAAACAAAGAAAAATAGTAAGGAAAAAGAAAAGAAAAGAAAAGAAAAAAAAGGACCAAGGCCCTGGGTTCAAATCACAGTATTTCCAAAGAAGATAGAAAGACCTCCCATGTTCATAAATCAGTACAACATTGAGAACATGATTATACTACCAAAAACTATCATGAAAACCCCAATAGCATTCTTCAAGAATACAGAAAAAATTTTTATGAAATTTTTATGAAAACACAAAGGACCCTTAATTAGCCAAAGGAATCATGAGTAAAAAAGACCAATACCTAGGCTCATTACTGAATGGCAACAGAGACCATAGGGGAATGGCATAAAACTAGACATACAGACCACCGGGATTGAAAAGAATATGCAGAATTAAGTCCATAGAGCTACAACCACACAACTGTTGACAAGAATGTCAAAGCACAAGGTGGAGAAAAAAATATTGAAAAACAGTGCTGAAAATGCTGGATATCTATATGTTGAAGACTGAATATAGGAACCCCTAGCACATTGTGCAGAAATCAATTAAAAATGTATCAAAACTGGGGCCAGGAGTTTGGCCTAGTGGTTAAAGTGCTTGCCTAGCGTTCATGAAGACCCTGGTTCGATTCCTCGGTACCACATACATAGACAAATGCCGGAAGTGGTGCTGAGGCTCAAGTGGTAGAGCTCTAGCCTTGAGAAAGTCCAAGGACAGTGCTCAGGCCCTGAGCTCAAGCCCAGGACTGGCAAAAAAAAAATGTATCAAAACCTTAACACCTAAAACTTTGAAACTGATAGACACTAAAAATAAGAAAAACTCTTCAAGGTAGTTTACTGGCAACTATTTCCTGAATAATTCTCTAATAAATAACTCAGGAAATAAGAGCAGAAATTGACAAATGGAATCAAAGTGAAGTGACAGCGTACAGATTGGAACAAAAATCTTTGCAATCTGACAAGGAATTCATATCCAAAAAATATAAAATCTCAGAAAATTAAACCCAGAAGAATAAATGATCCAATTAATAAAAGGGCAAGTAAATTGACCATTTTCAAAAGAAGGTACAAATAGCTGGTAACACAGGAAATAATGTTCAACATCCTTAGCCATGAAGAAAATATAAATCAAGACAAAAGTGAAATTTCATCTTATTTTAGAATGACTATGATTAGGCTGGGAGTTTGGCCTAGTGGTAGAGTGCTTGCCTAGCATGTACAAAGACCTGGATTCGATTCCTTGGTACTACATACAAAGAAAAGCCAGAAGTGGTACTGTGACTCATGTGGTAGAGTGTTAGCCTTGAGGAAAGCCCAAGGACAGTGCTCAGACCCTTAGTTCAAGCCCCAGAACTGGCAAAAAAGAAACAAAGAAAAGAATGGCTATAATTAGGGAAATGAACAAGGGCTGGTAAAGATTGGATGGAAAGATTGATGGAAGATAATTTAGTCTAGCTGTTATGGAGGCTCAGGAAAATACCCCAAACCCCTAAAAATTAACTACCATAAAATTTTGCTATACCATTCCTAAAGACATACCCAATGGAATGTAAGACAGTTTGTAAAGATATGTTAACATTCGTGCTTACTGTAGCACAATTCACAATAGCCAAGTTATAGAAACAAACTAGTTGCTCATAATTTTGATGACAGGACAAAGAAAATATAGTATATATTCAATGGAGTATTATTCTTACATAAAGAAGAATACAGTGGTCACTTTTAGGGAAATAAATGGAATAGGAGCGAAATAAATGGAATGTGAAGTGAAATAAACCAATCTTAGAGAAATACTGCTTATTTTCTGTTACATGCAGAATCTAGATTCATAAATACAACTAAACTAAAAGAGATGAACCTAAATAGAGTACTATTTGGGAAGGAGGGAACAGTAGGAGGAGAGTTAGTTATAATAATGGGGATTGAATAAGACAAAAATACATTATAAGTACATGTGTAAATACTGTACTGAAACCCATTATTTTATATAATAAAAATATAAAGTTATCAGTATAATAATGAATTAAGTTGGATTTGTGCTATTTTTTTTTGTCACTTGTGGGACTTGAACTCTGGGCCTGGGTATTGTGCCTTTGTGTTATTTTATGTGTTATAGATACCCTAGAGATTAAAGTATGTAGAAGGATGTACACACATTACATATAAAACTTATGAAATTACAGGTAAGTGACTTTTGTGTAAGAGAGTTTGCCATCTATTCGGAGTCCTGGAAATAATTCCCCATGGATTCTACATGATATTTCTATGCTGTTTAAATTAGTGACCAATTTATTGAAGAATTGAATGGGATCTTGTTAGACCATATCTAACAAGAGACTTGTTCGGAACCTTAATTTGGTATGTAAAAGACTGTACCTCAGAAGGATCTCCAAAAAGAATTATGTCCCAAGGAACTGTCACTGTTGACTCATTAGGGAGGACGACAAATGAATGGCCTGGATGAATGCCCAAGAGGTCTCAGCAAGAGCATACGAATAGTGTGCCCACAAGCATGCCATTTCTGAGTATTGTCTTCCTGGCCTATGTTTTCTTTTCTTTTTGCCTTTGTACCCTGAAAAACAAAGAATTCTGAAGGTAAATTTTAAATGTACCATTGTGAATAATATTCTCTGTTAAGTCAGAAAAGCTCTTGTGAATTTTGTCAGGATTCCTTTTTACCAAATGGTATTTATCAAAACAAGGTAAGTCAAAAAGACACATTTTAAAGAATGACAATGCAGTCTTAGGGAAAGTTGTTATACTTGAAGAATGAAGTAGCTAACACATATGAGAGGCAAAGAACGTTTTAGGAGTCTTCTCTAAATTTTGGAAATGTCTTGTTTATAGGAACAACTAGAGCCCTTTTAAATTTTTACTTTTTGGTGGCCTTGGGCTTGAACTCTGGGCCTGGGTGCTATCCCTAAACCTCTTTTGCTCAAGGCTAGCACTCTACCACTTGAGTCACAGAGCCACTTCTGGCTTTTTTGTGTAGTTTGTTGGAGCTAAGAGACTCACAGACTTTGCTACCCAGGCTGGCTTCAAACTTTGATCCTCAGATCTCTGTCTCTTGAGTAGTCAGGATTACAGATGTTAGTCACTGACTCCTGACACAGCTACCCTTCTAATTTATTGGTCTATTATTTAATCTACCTTTCTATTATTTATCAAGCATCATCATCATCTATCTATACACCCATCAATTCAGAAGAATGTTAAAGGTATTACATTTCAATCATTATCTGCCATGTAATTTTGCCTGAATGAAGCATGAAGCCTTCAAATATATCACATGAAACACTTTTATTATATGGCCAAAATCTGACGGACAGAGGTGTCTGACTATTTCATCCAGAGGCTTTGGTGTCAGATTAAAAATACATAACATTAATATTTCCTCATGATATTTTACTATGAAGTAAAATATCAAGCAGTCAAGTACTGTGTGATGAAAATGAAGTATTAATTGTATACACTACCATGAAAATGCGAGTGAAGATATTATGGAGTTTGCAAAGGATTAAAAAATTCTGGTTAAGTAGATCTTTGTGTAGTGAGAGATAAAAATAGCTGAAAGAGGCCGATTCAAAACTCACAGGTTAGAAGAATGAAAAACAATGAAATATTGAGAAAAAGATGAGAACTTAAGGGTAGAATTAGGGGGAAACAAGAGAAGAGAAATAACTTCACATAGTACATTAAGAACAACAATAACAACGATAAACCTCTTGATTCCATATTCTGAAGTTCATTTCGCTTAGCCTCCCCCTATATAGCCATATGCACCTAGGTTTTGAGCTATTGTGATTCTCTGTTAGGAGAATCCTAGATGTGTACTATTTGTTGCAAATGAAGGAAATCATGGAGCCTCTGTTTCTTTGGGTCTGGCTTAGTTTACCTAATATGATTTTTTCCCCAAGTCTTTCCATTTCCTTACAAATGGGGCAATGTTATTCTTTCTGATGGCAGCATAGAATTTCATTGTGTATACATATCACATCTTCTTGATTCATTCATCTACTGAGAAGCATCTGGGTTAGTTCCATATCTTAGCTGTGGCAAATAATGCTGTGATGAACATTGTTGTGCTAGTGGCTTTAGTATGGCCTTGTTTCTGGACATTTAGGTAAATGCCTAGGAGTGGAATTGCTAGATCATAGGAAGCTCTATGTTTAGTCTTTTGAGGAATTGCCAGAATGATTGAACAAGTTTACACTCCTACCAACAGTGTAGTAGCATTCTCTTCTGGCCACATCCCCACCAGCGTCGGTTGCTATTAGATTTCTTGATAATGGCCGTTCTTACCGGAATGGGGTGGAATCTCAAAGTAGTTTTGACTTGCAGTTCCTCCTTTTTTAAATTTTTTAATTCTTGATATTTTTTATTGTAATTAATAAAAGGGTTACATGATATTTGCCAGATAGAGGGTGCATTAATTCACATACATTGATTCCTTTTCACATGCCTTGGTCCCAATTCCTGCTTTTTTTTTTGGTTGGTCATGGTACTTGAACTCTGGGCCTGGATGCTGTTCCTGAGCTCTTCAGCTCAAGGCTACCACCCTATCCCTTGAGCCACAGCACCACTTCTGTTTTATCTGGTGGTTAATTGGAGATAGGAGTCTCAAGGTCTTTAGTGCCTGACGCTGACTTTGAGCTGAGATCTTCAGATCTCAGCCTCCCGAGTATCTTGGATTACATGCGGGAACCACTGCACCCAGATAAGTCATTGATTTTTGAGAGTTAATTTTTTTTGTCAGTCCTGGGGCTTGAACTCAGGGCCTGAGCATTGTCCTTGGACTTTCTCAAGGTTAGCACTCTACCACTTGAGCCACCACATCACTTCTTTTTCTATATATGTAGTAATGAGGACTCAAACCTGGGTCTTTGTGCATGCTAAGCAAGCACTCTACCACTAGGTGAAACTCCTGGACTCCAGGGTTAATTTAATACCCTGTGACTTTGCCAAAGCTTTGTATCAGCTCATCTTACTTGGGAGTACAACATAGGGTTTCTTAAATACAGAATCATGTCATCTGCAAAGAAGGAAAGTTTTATTTCTTCTTTTCCTATTTGGATCCCATTTATGTTTGCTTTTTGCCTTATTGCTGTAGGTTGGAATTATAATACTATATTGAAGAAGAGTGGAGAAAGCAGACATCCTTGTCTTGTTCCTGATTTTAGAGGAAATGGCTTGAACTTTTTGCCATTAAGTATAATGCTTGCGGTAAGTTTGTCACACACAGCCTTTATTATACTGAGGAATATTCCATGGATTCCCTTTTTCCTGAGCTTTTATCATAAATGGGTTTTGGATCTTATCAAATGCCTTTTCTACATCTATTGAGCTTACTATGTGGTTCTTGTCCTTTCTCCCATTGTTGTGATGAACTGTACCAATTGACTTGCGTATATTGAACCAGCTTTGCATCCCTGCGATGAATTCTCTTTGATCATGGTATATCATTCTTTTTTATGAGTTGTTGAAGTCAATTGGCCAGGATTTTGTTGAGAAGTTTTTGCATTGATGTTCTTCAAAGAAATGGGTCTATAGTTCTCTTTCTTGTGATGAGTCTCTGGTTTGGGGATGAGGTTTGGGCTGGCTTCATAGAATGAGTTTGGTAGAGAACTTTTGCTTTAAATTTCATTGAAGGGTTTGAGGACTGTTGCTGTTAGTTCTGCTGTGAAGGCCTTATAGAATTTGGCCAAAAATGTGCTTAAAACTGTGAATATGAATATGTAGCAGGGCACTGATAACTGTGTAAACTCACATGAAGAGATGGTAACATGGTGGCTGAAAAAAGAAAATCTGTGGGCAGTATAACTAAAATGTGATATCAATTATCCAGTATCCAAAGTGTGAACTAAGTATGCAAGGAAAAATACACAAAAACCAAAAGTAATTTAGGCATAACCAAGAAGACACGTTAGTTTAAAGCAAATGCCACAAGTTATGATGGAAAAATGAG
The DNA here is from genome assembly GCF_031878675.1 of Megascapheus bottae. NCBI lineage: Eukaryota > Metazoa > Chordata > Mammalia > Rodentia > Geomyidae > Megascapheus > Megascapheus bottae. The sequence continues at coordinate 15,860,879 of NC_143530.1, forward strand.
CATACACATGTTTAAATTTTTTATTCAAATAACTGAAATAGATTCATATCAAAATTGTTTTACTACTTATGGAGCTGATTCAATTATTTCCCTGGATAAGCCTTTCTTGGTGATTCTTATAGTTCTGGTTTGCTAATGCTTCCATGTTGCAGCTTCAATATTTCAACTCTTCTTAATATTTCAGTAATGCCTCACAGTAGTGCTTCTGAAAACAAATGATGTGATCCATCATCCCCACACCCCATTCCAGCTAATAAATGCCTGAAGATAGAATCTAAACAACTTCTTCTGCTGAATTTCACTTGAAACCAAAATCTGTAAACTATTACTTTGGATATATGAAACTACTTTTATGCTTAATACTAACCTTATCAAAATGCAAAGAGATGGTTATTGTCAGTCTTATACTACAGAAAGGGAAATTCAAGTTCAGAGTGTGAATGATTACTGTCCTTCTAGTGTCTTGGAAACATGGAGGTGTTGCCTGGTTAATTGACTACCTGCCTCTTTAAAATGCTACTTTACTGTATGTGATACAAAGGAGCATGGCACTAATTAATGGAAGTCACCCAGAAGAGTTCATTCTACTAGGTTTTGCTGACCAGCCTTGGCTGGAGCTTCCTCTATTTGTTATTCTTCTGATAATTTATCCCATGGGTTTGGTGGGGAACATCACCATCATCCTGGTGTCCAGGTTAGACCCTCGGCTCCACAGCCCCATGTATTTCTTCCTCACCAACCTCTCCTTTCTGGACATGTGCTACACCACCAGCATCGTCCCTCAGATGCTGGTTAACCTGGGAAGTTCCACAAAGACAATCAGCTATACTCGGTGTGTGCTTCAGCTTTATTTCTACAGCATAATGGGAGGCACAGAATGTCTACTCTTGGCCATTATGTCTGTTGATCGCTATGTGGCCATCTGCAGACCCCTGCACTACACCCTCATCATGAACCAGCGCCTCTGCATCCTGTTGATGTCCATTGTGTGGGTGACTGGAATGACCTATTCAATTTCTGAAGCTTCCATGACGCTCCAGTTGCCCATGTGTGGCGCCAATAAACTGGACCACTTGGTGTGTGAGATTCCAATTCTGATCAAGACTGCCTGTGGTGAAAAGGAGGCAAATGAGTTTGCACTGTCATTAGGATGCATTTTTATGTTACTTGTTCCTTTATGCTTAATTCTTGCTTCCTATGGCAGAATTGGATGGGCTATATTTCAGATGAAATCTTCCGAAGGAAGGAAAAAAGCCTTTGGCACATGTTCCTCTCATCTTATTGTAGTTTTCCTATTTTCTGGTCCAGCTCTTAGCATGTATCTTCAGCCCTCCTCCTCTATCACCAGGGACCAGCCCAAGTTCATGGCTCTCTTCTATGGAGTGGTAACTCCTACCCTCAACCCCTTCATCTACACCCTGAGGAATAAGGATGTGAAGGCAGCATTAGGAAAATTGATAATGAATATTTTTAGTTCCAAGTGACAGATGGAAGACATCGAATGATATCAGTTAACTATTAGAGTGGGTTCATACAAGATTCTCTAATAAATCATTCTTAGCTCATCCATTTTCGATTAGATGTTCCTCTTGCAAGATATCACATATTTCTTATAGTCTTTATAATAACATTAGGCAAAGCTTACAAGCTAATATGTATGACTGTCAGTACTTTGAAACAAAAATACATTGATGATTTTAAATATATTAATAAATCCCTTCTGATTCTATGTACTGAAATTATAATTGTGTTAAGTATATGATAAAAAAACTATAGCATGAATTATGTATTTTAAATGATTTACTTCAACTATTGTAAAATTAGCATGGCAAATGTCTATAATGATGCTTCCTACCAGTTTAACTAGAGAGGCATTTTATAACTCTCTGTGAGCTTAGCCAGTCTTTATAGACAATGAAGCTACAACCTGGCATTCTGTGCAAAGCCTTCCAATTTTGCAAAGAACCATGACTGTCCCTAATAAGTTCATTTTAATTTCATAAATGCCATTGCTCTTTTGAAATCCATTGTGATTACTGAATAACAAAAAGTCAAATTGTATTTCTATGATTTTATTTTAAAAATGTATCATCAAGTATTAAAATAAATAGGAAGTAAAGGATAAAATGAAAGTTAAGTTTCATATCGTTTCTTTGTGTTTTGGTTGGTCTTGGGGCTTGACCTCTGGTCCTAAACCCTTCAGCTCAAGGCTAGCACTCTGCCACTTTGAACCACAGCACCTCTTGTTTTCTAGTGGTTAAGTGGAGATAAGTGTCTCAGGGACTTTTGTGCCCATACTGACTTTGAATCTTCATCCTCAGATCTCAGCCTTCTGAGTAGCTAGGATTACAGGCGTGAACCAGTGGTGCCTGGCTTATCATATTTCTTTTAAATAACATAAGCACGAGCATGAGTCTTGTGAATTAGTGAAGAACAGAGACTTCTATCAATAATCTGCTACATGGCAACATTTCCATGCACAAGGGAAAAGTAGTGGATGTCTTTTAAATCTGTGAAATAGCCAGTTTAAGACAGAAATAACGTGTGTTTCTGGAATTAAAAGCAACTTGATTATTTCAGCAAGCAGCATGAGCACATTTTTTTTTATTTAATTTTTTATTTTATTCATTTAAATTTTGGGCCCTGAAGATGTTACAACTGTGTATGAATAAAAAGTAAAAATAAATCACATACTGGTTGTTCGAATGCATTTCCTCCAAAATGTGTGTACTGACACTTCATGCCCTATATGATTGCAGTAAACAAAATCTGTAATTAGACTTTATAGTGTTTTGGTAATTTGTAGCACTCTGTTTTTAAGGTAACGAATATTGTTGCTTCTCTCTGGGGCAGCAACACGGGAACCGGGAGGGACACACAGGGCCAGCCTGTAGTCCCCTGGGAGCAGAGCAAGATGGTAAGTGTCGATGACCCAGCCCTCCCCCAATTACCGGGGAAGAAAAAACCACGCTTTGTCAGAAGCAGTGTTAACCATGAAAGTGCATCAGATCTCTCTGCTGATCTCTGCTGATATGATCTGCTATTCTTTCATGCTCTCTCTTTATTGCATCAGACAATTAGTTATATACTGTTGGGGTAAGAGAAGGTGGGAACTGGGAAGCTAGCCAATAAGAAGAGGGCCACTGTGCTACCACTAAGGGTCTGGGTGGGGCTTTCAGGTACTGGGCGGGACAGGTGCAGGAGACCTGAGCTGCTGCAAGACCCGCGAAGCTGCGGGGGGGTTCAATCGAGTCATGTACACACAGATGCCTTAAGAGAGGTATGCAAAGGACCAAATGCCTGGTCAAAGCACTTTAATTGCCGCTGAGCCAGAATCAGGCCTCAGAGATGGAGGTCAGGCCCCAATATGAACAAAATATTCTAGAAGTGACAAAGCAAAATATTTTCATAATGATCATATTTAAATGAGATATCTGAAGGTTTGATCTAGTTAGAAGCATATTAAAACTAATGGTTACAACTTTACTATTCACTAAAATTTTTACCTGAATTTTATCTGTTTTCACCTTTGAGATCTTACAATGTAAGAATATATAACATATTCAAAATGAAATTAATGGTTAACTTATTCCTGGGCTCAGTGACTAAATATTTACTATTCCATGGAGGTGTGTAGGAATGTATCAGTGGGTAAAGGGATACTATAACAAAGGTGATAATTAAGAGGTAAGACTCACAAGTATTAAAATAAAACACATGAGTTATTGAGACATTTTGTGTTTACAATCTTTATAAATTAATATCCACAACAAAGTAGGTATTGTTCATAATTGATACATAATGAACTTGTGGCTCATTGGTTCTTAAACTTACATAGATGAAATAGGAAGTTGAATTTGAAAACCTTCCTTTGAGCTGCTGTCTTTTGGATAATTTTGTTTTTATTTTAAAATTCATCTTTCCATTATACAAAGTACAATCAGCAAACATCATCTTAACTTGTTCAGTGTCATTAAGTATGTTCGTGTTGCTGGGTTGACACAAACATCATCCTTCTTGGGAAATATTTTGAATTTCTCAAGCTGGAATTCTGTGCACATAAAAGATTAAATCCTCATGGCCCCTGTACCTCTGTAAATCTTCTATGAGTTTAGTCCTGCAATCATAAATTATTTGTCCACTTGTGACTAATTTATTTCAGTCTATGTAATGTTTTCTGTTGTTGTATGTGACAGATATTTTTCCTTTTTTTTATTCACTCATTTACACTGGTGACAAGTAGTTGAGTATAATCTTTGTGTAACATGATAAGAAACAATATAAGACATAGACAGAATGTGCTTTATAGGAAGGAATATGACATAAGATTTGTGAGACAAGAACTAGTTCTTAGAACTCAAGTAAATCTGGTGTAATTGTTAATGTCATTTTATGCCTACAGGTTTTCACTTGGAGATGAAGATTCTCCTCACCAGGCTGCCTAAGGCGCCCTTCACATCCTTATTCCTCAGGGTATAGATGAAGGGGTTGAGGGTTGGAGTCACCACTCCATAGAAGAGAGCCATGAACTTGGGCTGGTCCTTTGAGATGGAGGAGGGGGGCTGAAGGTACATGCTAAAGGCTGGACCATAAAATAAAAGGACTACAATGAGATGGGAGGAACATGTTCCAAAGGCCTTTTTCCTTCCCTCAGAAGATTTCATCTTCAATATAGCATGCCCAATACATGCATAAGAAGCCAGAATCAAGCACAGAGGAACAGCTAATAAAAAAATGCCTAGCAAATATAGTGAGAGCTCATTGGCCTCCTTTTCCCCGCAGGCCGTCTTGATCAGAACTGGAATCTCACACACCAAATGATCCAGTTGATTGTGACCACACAGGGGCAACTGGAAGGTAGCCGTGACTTCAGAGAAGGAATAAGCCATTCCCCCCAGCCACACGAGGCTCACTGCGAGGAGTCGGGTGCGCTGGCTCATGAGGAGAGGGTAGTGCAGGGGTCGGCAGATGGCCACATAGCGGTCCAAAGACATGGTGGCCAAGAGCAGGCTTTCTGAACCCCCCATGGTGCTGTAGAAGTAAAGCTGAACCACACACGCAGTGTAGCTGATGGTCTTCTTAGAGCTCCTCAAGCAGAACAGCATCAGAGGGACGACGCTGGTGGTGTAGCACATGTCCAGAAAGGAGAGGTTGGTGAGGAAGAAATACATGGGGCTGTGGAGCCGGGGGTCTAACCTGGACACCAGGATGATGGCGACGTTTCCCAGCAAGGCCATGGGATATGTGACCAGAAGAAGAACAAACAGAGGAAGCTCCAGCCATGGGCTGTCAGCAAAGCCTAGTAGAATGAACTCTCCGGGGTGACTGTCGTTCACTAATGGCATCATCTCAGAGTAGGATGAGGACAAAAGTAAATAGCCTAACACATTAGTATGCATTGGGTACCACAACACAGATTTGATCAGGAGATATAATCAGGTGATTTGACCAGGTGATTCCATTTCTCTTCATGACGTCATAAATTAGAGGGAGTTCCCAGCTAGCAGTGAGCTAAACATTCTGAATCTCAGTTTATTCCTCTGTACTAGAAGACTGACAAGAAAGGAGTCCCTGTTATCATATGGATGAAACAGAAAGACAGTATGCCTGTGTTTAGGTGACTCAAACACCTGGTTTTCAAACTACCCACCATTAAAAACCAGCTTAGGACGTTGTTAAAAGAAAATTTATTTTGGTTTCTATGTCCAGCGTCATATACATGTGTGTGGTTGGGGGGTGTTGAATCTGGTGACTTATCTTCAAAAAACCTGCTGCTAGGCATTACTGGAAGATCAAGAAGAATTAATGTATTGAAGTACCAATAAGAGAAGGAATAGTAAATTTGGAGCTAGAAATACTAAGAAAGTGTACTGGCAGCACTAATAAGTCAGTGGACAGTGAAAAAATCTCCAGGGGCAATAAGAAGCCCTTGAGGTTAAACGATTAAATCAATGCTTTTTTTTTTTTTTGGTTTAGATGAGGTCTCACTTCCTAGCCAGGCTGATGCATTCATGAACTCAAGAGATACTCTGTCCTAAGTTCCTTAGCACCAAGTACTGGGAAGTATAGGAATGTACTACAATGCCCAGTTATACTATAAATTGAGAGAGTTGCAGTATCCTGACCTATTTTTTTCACAAATACTGTGCTTTTTTTTTAGTAATTTTTTCTCAATCACTTAAACTATGAGCACTTGATCTTTCAATGTTACCTTTTATTTATGTCTTACAGGAAGTATCTTTATATTGATTGTGCTTTAGACCAAGTTGAAGCATTTACCATTGTTCATTAATTATATTCAGCTACATGTGAAAGTTTGAACTCCAGGCAACTTCTCTCAGGAGAACAGGCAATTTCCCAGGCTCAGAGACTTATTCAAACACACAAGCCAGTTACATTTTTATCATCTATATATTCCTTTGTTTTCAGCAGCCTTTATCGTTCTAAACAGAATAAAAGCTTCCTCAAGACAAGAGCAGGACCATTGACTTTGTGAATTGGGAACAAAAAAAAATGCTAGACAACAATAGTTGATTGGGTAGCATTCGGAAGCATAGGGTCGTAATTAAGGTTATTATGTTGTGGAAGAAATAAAGTAGAGAAGACTCCCTTATTATGCACAATCAGGCAGGTTGGCATTTCTTGTTTTCAGGAAATCCTATTCTGTATTGGGATATATTTGCAACCTTAAAGCCTTAGATAGATTATGTGGCATTTAACATCCATGTGGCTTAACCTGGTCTGTGGTCCTTGTGCAGGAAATGGGTCCAAAACTCTGGAGATTTTCCTAAAGACACCGCAGCAGATGTGCATGCTGGGAAGTATTTAAGCTTCTAATTCTACCCTTAGAACTCTCATCTTTTGCATACCTGTCTAATGAAATTTCGTTACTTACAGTGTTGGATACTTCCAGCAGGTTTTAATTTTAAACATTGATTCACAGAAATATATTGATCCACATGTATTTAAAGTCACTTTAAGAAGTGTTCTACTCTTTTCGTTTTGAATAGTTTCATTACAGCGTGTGTTATTCATACTTCATTTTCATCATAGTTATTTATGCATATTTTTACCCTTTTAGATTCATCTATAGTAAAATCACAGAAAAAGAAATTAATATTATTTTCTTGTCTGACAAAGTCATCTAACCGAAACACATGGACAAGTCCATCCATGAAGTTTGGATTGACTAAATGCACAGTTGGAAAGTATTTCATGTAGCATTTATCACTTAAATAGATAAGGGATTTCTACTTCTGGCATTAACATCTGCCAGATATTATTAAAATGCAAATGCCTTTGTGTTTGATCTAAGTGAAAGCTCGACAGAATGAGAGACAGACTGGGAGGAAGGGAGAGAGAGATCTGTTTCAGAGACAAATCTAATTGTTTCTCCAGTTACTGCATTAGAGATTTCCAAAGTTCAGAAAAGGCTCCCTGAAATGACATGTTCCTTGTCTTTCTTCTGTATACTAGCTAGTATAACCTACACCTATCTCAGGTGAAATTTTATCTATCTCAGATGTAATGATTGTAATCTCAAAAAATATCTTATTACTTACCTTGTTTTGAGAATCATAAATTGGTAAAAAAAAATTATCAAGTCATTAGACTTTGTGAAACTTGAGAAAGACAAAATGTAGCAAACGGAAGTATTTAAGAATTACCATCAAAATTTGCAAATTTTCAGTTGATACAAGTGTCCCAAAGCCAAAAGTATGAATCAGAAAGGCAATACAGAAAAGACCAGGAACACTTCATAAGTGTGTGTTTTTATGTTGTTTCTGAGGCCTCTTGGGCATTGTTTTTAAACAGGCCACTCATTTATTCTCCCAGGTAGTTTAACAGTGAATATCCCTTGGGACATGGCTCTCTATGGAAAGTCTTCTAATGCAGAGTTACTAACATAGCTTGGTAGCAAGCCTCTTCTGTTTTCAGATGTGTCACAAAATAAGCCCATTTAATTTCTGAACATACTGGATGTTAATTTTAAACAACATGGAATTACTATCTTCACTCATGGAATTTTTCCAAGATTTAATTAATTAATTTATTTTGTCAGTCATGGGTCTTAAACTCTGGACATTGTCGCTGAGCTCTTCAGTTCAAGTCTACTGCCCTACGCCTTAAGCCACAGCTCCATTTCTGGTTTTAGTTAATTGGATATAAGAGTTTCATGGATGTTAGTGCCTGGGCTGGCTTTGAACTCTGATCCTCACATCTCAGCCTCTTGAGTAGTTAGGATTACAGGTGTGAGCCACCAGTGCCCGGCTTTTTTTTTAATTAAAGAATTTATTAACATTGATTTTTACATCATATTTCAAGTGACAGATTTAACAAACAAGTATTCAAGAAGGGAATCTCTATATACATCCACTGGCACTTAGATTTTAGAACATAATTGAAATTAGGCTGAGGGTTTGTATGTCATAGATACATAGTAAAAACATTAGACCCAAATACTAAGGAGCTGATCTTAAATGCTGCAAAAACAAAGAAAGAGTTATACTACAATGGAAAAAATTAGAATAACTGCAGACCACTCCACACAAACCCTAAATGCAAGAAAAGCTTGGAAAAATATCATTCATGCCCTGAAGACCAACAACTGCCAACCCAGACTGATATATCCAGTGCAACTAGCATTTACATTTGATGGAGAAACAAGAATATTTCATTCCAAAGAGAAGCTATATGAATAATACACACTAAACCAGCATTACAAAAAATATTTTTCTAAGATTTTTAATGAATCCAAAATCTGCTATTCTCAAGCCCCTTATATAAATTATGTAAAAATCATATGCATTTGCTTGAAACCCACCCGTATGGCCCTATGTATGCTAAATCATTTCTAAATTGAAATGGTCATCTTACTGAATTGTTCAAGGAATAGTGGCTCTTAAAAAGTCTATATACATTGAATACAATTGTAACCATCATAGATCTAAATAGTGCACACAAAATCTGTTAGTTGTATCCTAGGGAAAAGGATAACTTAGAGTATAATTAAATGAACAAATTAATAGGAAATAATTAGGTGTGAGCTAAATTGAGCACATCATTTGGGATAATGGAATACAAGTTCCTTTAATGCCTTATGCTATTTATTTTTAGAATTGTCATTTACTATTTAATATTTCTGACAACATTCCAATGTACAGCAGTATTAAAACCATGGAAAAACTCACTGATTTGGTTTTTGGGAGTGCTTATTGGGGAGAATTTCAGTGGGGTGGCAGCACATCCAGAAAGCCAGGATCAGTCCCTAAAAACTGAGATTCTAATGCAAATCTGCTATGGAAAGGGAGGCAGAGAAGATCTATATGGCCACATGCATGTTCTTGGGTCATGTGGATGGAAAAGTAACTTCAACTGTCCCTTGTTTGCAATAAACCGAATCAAGTTACACACAAAAAAAATCCCACAGAATTACTAGAGATACCTTTATTTACAGAAGTTAATGATTGGGAAATTAGAAAAATAGACCAGCTTTAGCAAGCTGAGGAAATAAATTGAATGTGATACAACAGAAGGAAATGCCATGTGCACAGAATAGGTGAATTAAAATGGTTAAAACTTGGTATGAAATGAAATGCCAGTAACTCCTGCCTGTAATCCTAGCTACTCAAGAGGCTGAGATTTGAGAATCACGGTTCGAAGCCAGTGTGGACAGGGAAGTCCATGAGTCTCTTATCTCCACTTAACCACCAAACACCAGAAGTGAAGCACTGTCTCAAGTGGTAAAGCTCTAGGCTTGAACAAAAAAATCTAAAGGACAGTGTCTAGACCCTGAATTCAAGCTCCCTGTTATGCTCGCTTGCAGAAAAACAGCAATAACAACAACAACAAATCCCTCAAAGCATCTACAGATAAAACTACTTCCAAATTCCAGTGTCATTCTTCCTAGAATTCTTAAAATTCATATGGAACCATTAAAGGGCTCAAATAGCTGAAACAATCTGATTAAAAAGAACAAAGTGAAGACATCAAGCTACTTGATTTGTAAGTTTGGACACAGTTATGAGGACCATTATCTTTAGTAAATGCCTTCAGGAAAACTGGATGGCCACATAAAGACTATGAAATCAGACCCCATCTCATGCTATGTGCAAAAGAATCAACATCACATGGATTTAAAAGCTTACTCATAAAGACCTTCAATTGTAAAAGTTCTAGAAGAAAATATGAAGGAAAACCTCCTGATGTTAACTCTGGGCAAGGATATAAGTCCAAAAATACAGGCTTATGTAAATGGCATATATTAGGAAGAAAATATTTAAGAAAAATAGAATTATTTAAAAAATACAACGGATCATTGATGAAAATGGATACATAGTGAAAAATGATTTTGCCAGTCTTAACTGATCTATAAAATGTGCCCTTTCTCTAAGGATCAATTAGTAAACTCAGATCCAGTCATTAATCCTTCAAATTATTTCAAGACTGACAGAAAATAAAATGATCTGGTTCACTGAAGAATTTGCACTCTGAGATAATGAGTCCAGTGAGACTAAGACAAGCAATCCCATGATATGGGGAACTCTACTGTGTGTTTAATGGAACTGCTGGCATAATGGAAAAAGGAAAGTTAAAGTAGTTTCTCTGGTAGAACATTTCAGTTCCTCTTACTATCCCTTGGCCATTTGCTTCTACTATTATCCTTCTACTGACCACAAGTTACAGAGACACAGTGAACTTTAACTCTGTAACTTATATGTGGTTTTTATGGATGGTTTTCTTTCACTGTGGGAAGATAATTATAGACAATATGACTCCAGTTGTCCAGTTATACTTTTAGCATTAATTGTATTAAAATGTCTAAGACATTATAACATATTAAATGTTTCTAAATCTTTAATGTCTCCAAAAACAAATGATACGAAAAATTCTTTTTTTTAAAGTCCTAGGACTTGAACTCAGGAGCTGAGCACTGTCCCTGAGCATTTTTTTGCTCAAGAGTAGTGCTCTACCACTTTGAGCCACAGCACCACTTTCAGTTTTCTGGTGATAAGTCATGGTCTTTCTTGCCAGGCTGGCCTTGAACTGTGATCCACAGCTCTTGGTCTCTCGAGTAGCTAAGATTACAGGTGTGAGCCATCAGCACTCAGCATCTACCAATTCTTTTCCTGTTCATCTTTCATCCATCAAATTTTTTGGTTAAGAATCTTTTATCTTGCCAGACATGGTGGCTCACGCCTGTAATCATAGGAACTTAGGAGATGAGATCTGAGGATCACAGTTCAAAGCCAGCCCAGGCATTAAAGTCTGCAAGACTCTTATCTCCAATTAATAACCAGAAAACAGGGAGTGGCTGTAGCTCTAGGGATAGGGTAGTAGCCTTGAGCTGAGGAGTTCAGGGATAGTGCCCACGCCCAGAGTTCAAGTCCTATGACTGACAAAAAACAAAAAAAAAGAATTCATTATCTTTTTTTTTTTTGCACTCGCAGTTCATTTCTTCTAGTAGAAATTTAGTGTGACAGTGGCGTTTAGTGTGACAGTGAGTCACTCAGCATGGTAAGCTAGCATTGGACAGGACAATTTTTTATTCCGCATGGCTCAGATTGCTGTGTGTGGCGAGGCCCCCTAGCAACAGTGGGCTCACTGGTCTAGATTGACCTGCTCAAACTGAAAATAAAGAACATGCCTGGCTCAAGGAATCACGGAACATCTGGATATAACATTTAGCAGGTGGAGAGGTGATTATGGAGAGCATAAGTTGAGAAATTTAATCAGACAGAAGCTTGAAAAGTGAAGGGACTCTGGTAGACAACCCTGCCGTTCCTGGTGAGAGCACATTTTAATGTTCCAAGGTAACTTCAGAAATAGAGACCTGAGTACTGAGCTCAGAGACTGTGGAACACTCAGATTCCAGGAGCTGTGGATGGGCTGTGATGTCTTCTTCTAATAGAGTTTGAGACTGAGCTGTACTGGGGACCAGAGCAATGGCATCTCCAGAGTCCTGGAATACCAGCACAGCATCTTGTAGAAAGAGGGCCACAGGGGGTGATTTTGGAGAGCGAAGGGCTCTGACATGGAGAAGTTTAAGCAACTGAGAGCTTGTGCCTTGAAGATCCTCGTGTATGGTAATTGTTATGCCATTCTCCGTTAGATTTAATGGCTCAGCATTTATAGGCTCCCACACTTGTGGTTGGTGGCTGTCCTCTCTCTGGCAAGATCACATCCCAGTGTCTAATGATCACTACAGAAACAGGGCATTGAGGTCACAACTGACGGAGTGCTCGGATTCAAGGAGCCGCCTCTGGGCAGTGCAGTTTGCATCAATGACAGTTTGACGCCAAGACATTCTGAGGTATTGACAGTAACAATTGAGCACAACTAGGGAATCTTGGTTAGCAAGACACAGAATCTAGAAGAAAGACAGCTACAAAGGCTACTTTCCAGCCAAAGCAGGAAAGTCTGCAAGACTCTTGTATACAATAAACTACTCAGAAAAAGCTGAAAGTGGTGATGTGGCAAAAGCAGTGGTGTGTTAGCCTTGAGCAGAGAGAGGCTCAGGGACAGAGCCCAGGCCTGGAGTTGAAGTCCCAGGAACAGAAAAAAATAGGCAAAGGATTTGAGTAGGTATGACTTAAAAGAAGATAACACAAATGGCCAGATGTTTGAAAAAAACTCTAGATCACTAATCATAAGGGAAGTAAAATCTGAAACCATGTTGATGTATTAACTCATGTGAATTAAAATGGTCATTATCAAAAAGCCTCGCATGGTGGCATGGGGACCTATGGTGTGTTCTCTCTGTCTCTGTCTCTGTCTCTCTGTCTCTGTCTCTGTCTGTCTCTTTCTCTCTCTCTCTCTCTCTCTCTCTCTCTCTCTCTCTCTCTCTCTCTCTCTCTCTCTCTCTCTCTCTCTCTCTCTCTCTCTCTCTCTCTCTCCCTGTCTCTGCCTCTGTCTGTCTGTCTGTCTGTCTGTCTGTCTCTTATCTTTCCAGTGCTGGGTACTGTCTCTGAGCTTCTTTTGCTCAAGGCTAGCACTCTACCACTTGAGCCATAGCACCACTTACAGCCTTTCCTGTTTGTGTAGTACTGAGGAATTTTTTTTCCAGGGCTTCAGGCATGCTAAGAAAGAACTCTACCACTAACTCACACCTCTACCCCCTCATATCTTTTTTTATTTTAATTAATTTTTCTTTACTTTTTGTATCTATGGCACTAAGGAATCAAACCCAGGGCCTCATGTATGCTAGGCAAGTATTCTACCATTAAGCCACATTCCCAATTCTGTCCTTAACTCTTGATCTTCTTCTCTCAGTCTTCTGAGGATGGTGGTTACAAACATGGATTATACAATGCATTTTTGTGTTTGATTTTGGTTTCGTTTGATTTAGTTTGGTTTGGTTAGGATACTTTCGATGACAATGAGAAGGATAGACTGACAAGGAAGCAAATTACTTAGGGATAACTGGTAGGAGGCATTTAAGTAATTCAGAAAAGAGTGGTGTGGTTTATGTTAATAATAATGGAAACAGAGAAAATAGCTACAAGTTTGAATAGTTTACATTTTGAACGTGAAAGCAGAGAATTAGGATAGCTTCTAGAGTTCTAGCTAGTAATTGGTTGATGTTGATGTCATGTGATCCAATGAATAAGACTTGGGTGATAGCAAATTTCATATGGTAAAAATCAAGACTTCAGGGGCCGGGAATTTGGCCTAGCGGTTAAAGTGCTTGCCTAGCATGCAGGAAGACCCGGGTTCCATTCCTTGGTACCACATATATAGAAAAAGCCGGAAATGGTGCTGAGGCTCAAGTGGTAGAGTTCTAGCCTTGAGAATGTCCAAGGACAGTGCTCAGGCCCTGAGCTCAAGCCCAGGACTGGCAAAAAAAATAAATAAATAAAAATCAAGACTTCCGTTTTAGTCATATCCTGATTTCTGCTGTTTGTTACAGTTCTAGGTGTGAGTGAGATGAGACTATTGGAATTACATTTGATATTCAGTAGGGAAAACAATTTAATTTTGTACTGCATTTACTATCTAGAAAAAAATTCTTCTTTTTTTGTCAGTCCTGGGGCTAGAACTCAGGGCCTGGGCACTGTCCATGAGCTTTTTCAAGCCCTGGGTACTGTCCATGAGCTCTACTACTTGAGCCACAACACAGCCTTTTCTATTTATTTTTTTATTTATCACATATTTCCATCTTTTATATAAATATAAAGCATAACTTATATATTTTATTTACATATTGAATATATATATGTAAAGTAGGGCTCAGATCTTTCAAACCATGTATAATTCTCATAATGTGATATGTTAAACAGGGTTTTTACTTAGGACTTTTCTTAGGGAAGATAAGGATTTTTATCACTTCCTGAATTAATCTGGGGAGCTATAATGGAAATTATTATGAAATTCACTGAATGAAATTGGTTTTTAATTTTTAGAATTTTCCTTTTATTTAGGTACTGTTCACCGATGCCGGTTTTATTCAAAAGTTAGGCATGCTTATACACAGCAATGTGCCTGTCAAGATCAACATTATTCATTAGTATTTAGTTATTATAATACTTAGTATTAATTATTAGTTGCCTTACTATTATATTATAAAACTATTGTAATGTGTACAGAAGTCAAGAGAAAAAGGATGAAAAACGGAAGCACTGGAGCTCAGTGGACACTGATGAATGTGAACTATTTAAGTGATTGGTGGAGACAGGAGAGGGACTGAGAGAGAATGGGGGAACAGAAGATACAGTATGAAAGGACATGTTCTCATTATGGGACTCATGTAGTTACAAGCCCTCTGTACGTTACCTTTTTGATGAAAGGATACTAGACAGAAACAGAAAGTTAATGATCTTGAATAGTATGACAAGAAACTTTCAACTTCATTTTCATGCTGTAATCATTTTATGACTAAAACAAATCTAGTTTGTACAAAATACTTTTCCTTTTCAAGAAATTCTCATTAAACTCGTCAGAATTGCTTATCCTCTAAGCTCACTTTCATGCACACTATTTTTTAAGCTGGTGTTCAGTGTGCTGGGAAATTGAATCAGTTTATTTCAAAACACATCCAACATCAGAAGATACTTGCTGCTCACTCAGTCCAGCAGATACGTAATTGTGCACAGAAAGCATTTCCACAGAGAGTTCTATTCCCAGGATCTGTCTTGTTGGAAGAGGAATTGGTGAGTGTCCTATGAAGAAACCATGCTCAAGGGGCCTCAGGCACAGCAGTCAAAAACCACCTAACAAACCTCTGTGAGTTGTTTCTATATTGCCTTCCTTCACTAAGCATTTTTCTACTTAGTATATACTCTATCAAATTTCCTTGTGCATTTCTTAAAGTTTGAACAACTCAAGTATGTTCCTTCATATTTTAATTGAAGATTATTAAAATAAGGTGAGTAAAAAGACCATTGTTTTCCAGGGCCATGCATCCTCAGGGAAGGTTAGGATGCAATCAGATCACAGTGCCTAAGGCATATGTTAAAAAAACCAAAGTTCTGCAAAATTAAATACCAAGAAGCTGGTGCTTTAAAAGGGGACTGTGGGATCAAGAGGAGAGGAATAGATGAATGAAGAGGAGAGGGGAGAATGCAGTTAAGAATTCAATGTATATCCTATAAAATTATGAACAGTGAGGTGAGGGACGGGAGGAGAGGGATGGTGAGAATGTTGGAAGAGGTGACACGGAACAAAATACATTAGATTCATAAGCTGCTTTATTAAATGGCAGCTCCTTTGTACAACTACTTACAGATAACAAACAGAAATAATATATTTTTTTTGCCAGTCCTAGGCTTGAGCTCAGGGCCTGAGCACTGTCCTTGGACTTTTCTCAAGGCTAGAGCTCTACCACTTGAGACTCAGCACCACTTCTGGCTTTTTTCTATGTATGTGGTACCGAGGAATCGAACCCGGGTCTTCGTGCATGCTAGGCAAGCACTTTAACCACTAGGCCAAACTCCCGGCCCCCAGAAATAATATTTTTTAAGAAAAAGAAATAGCATTGTATTTCAGGGATCCTCTTCTAAACTTTGGAACAACTTCATTTTCAATGGCTCTTAGGTACACTTATTTTTTTTTTTTTACCAGTCCTGGGCTTGAGCTCAGAGCCCGAGCACTGTCCTTGGAATTTCTCAAGGCTAGAGCTCTACCACTTGAGCCTCAGCACCATTCCGGCTTTTTTGTATGTATGTGGTACTGAGGAATCGAACCCTGGCCTTTGTGCATGCGAGGCAAGCATCTACCACTAGGCCAAACTCCCGGCCCCACGTACACTCACTTTTATTTATAATCTTTTCTTAGTCTCTCACTTAAAAATATTTAAGTTCTAGTAAGTGCTGTTTTCCCTAGAAACAAAACGCTAAATCTTCAATGTATGAAGTCTTCAGTCATTTCAGTTTCTAAAATGCATTTTCGAAATTTGATGGATAGATTTATATGTTTCATTCAAAAGCCACATTCTCAACATTACTTTTATATCTTCTTCTTATGCTTTACAACTTATGAAGCTAAAATGTGTTACAAGTATAAATGAAATACTGTGTGATGAAAATTAAGTGTAAGTGAGGAACAATGGAATAAAAAATGTGTGGTAAATACAAACAAAGTGTTACAGCCAGGTGATTTATTGAAAAAATGTCATATATTCCTGGATGAATAGATTTTTATTTATTGATATAGTGATTAAAAAGTCACTGGAAATGGAAAATTCAAAAGTGATGGAATTCAAAACTAAACACAATGAAATATCATGAAGAAAACCATGAAACAGAAGAAATCCAAGGGTAGAATTATAGATTTTTATATAAACTACAAGAGAAAATCTGGGGGGAAAATACCAAGAGGAGGGGCAAAGCACAAAGGGAGCTTGACTTGCAAACAAAACTGCTCTTAATAAGGTAATTAATAAAACACAAAGGGTCAATGCCTAGGTGCCCCTTTATATTTATATGAAATAATATACGTACTGAAATGAACTTCAAGATACGGAGACAAGAGACCTGTTTGCTTAGGTTTTAGTTTTTGATGATTCTGTCGCCTTTCCCTTATGCGCGGTGTGTTTAAATGTACATCGTTGGCAGCATTGTGGGGAGGGCACAGAACTCAAGGGGAAAAGGGTGAGTGCAGTAGTGGAGCTCACTGGACACTGATGAAAATGAACTCCACAACTTGTGGGTGGTGACAGGAGGGAGGACCAGGGGAGAGTAAGGGAACAGAAGATACTGTGTGAAAGAAAATACTCATTACCTCATTCATGTAATTGTAATCCCTCCATATACCACCTCTATAATAACAATAAATAAATTAATAATGAAAAAATAAGTAATATAAAATGCCTCTTAAATGGGGCCAGGAGTTTGGCCTAGTGGTTAAAGTGCTTGCTTAGCATGCACGAAGACCCGGGTTCCATTCCTTGGTACCACATACATAGAAAAAAGCCAGAAGTGGTGCTGAGGCTCAAGTGGTAGAGCTCTAGCCTTGAGAAAGTCCAAGGACAGTGCTCAGGCCCTGAGCTCAAGCCCAGGACTGACAAAACAAAACAAAACAAACAACAGCCTCTCAAATAATACAAATTTGCTGCTGCTAAGGCATTCTGAATAAACACCATTTTTAGGGTTAGATCAAAGGATTTATAGAAAATTTGTTGGATATTCAAGTTTTGAATTTATTTTAACAAGTCAGTGGGTGACTCAAGCTAGCATATTTATGATACTAGAATCTAACCATGCTAAATGAACTCATAGTAGGTATATATCACAATGTGTCTGTTACACAGGTGTTATTTCATATCAAATTAATAAACACTATATTTTATTTTATATATCATGAACAAAACTGAATATGCATGAAAATAATTTAGGTCAGAGATTATTTTAAATTGACTGTGTGCACATTACATTTTGATGATTGGGCTCAAACAATTTGTAGAGGGATACAGTATTTTAGGTGACATCCTTAGAACACTGAAGCTTTCTGGAGTCTCCCAAAGTGCTATGTTCATTGAAGATCACAATATCTAACTTAAGGCATAAAGAACTGGCTGATATTTGAATTATATTTAATTATTTAGAAGAACAGAATATTTATTTTAAAAATAGTGTAAGATATAGCAACTCCCAGAAGGGTCTTGAGAATTTCTGAAAATAAAGAGTAAGGAAATTTTACCTTGTAGCTTCAAAATATAGTCTGGGACAATGAAATCTCTGCCTACAAGAGTAAAAGTGAATATCATCCATGAGATGCTATCTAACCCTACAGAAACTTTTTACTTTTTTGAAATAGCAATAAAGGAAAATAGACAAATGACATTTTGTCCCTCCCTCCCTCCCTCTTTTCTTCCCTCCCTCCTTTCTTTCCTTCCTTCCTTCCTTCCTTCCTTCCCTCCTTCTTTCCTTCCTTCCAGTGAGTGGTACTCACTAGACACTATGTTGAAAACAAACTATACAAAACTTGTGGGTAGGGATGGAAGGCAAGAACTTAGAATACGGGGAGGGGTGACACTGTTTAAGAAGAAATGCATTCTCTATCTGGCTTATGTGACTGTAACTCCTCTGTGATTCCCCTTTATAATAACTATTTAAAAATGAATGAAATGGCTAGGAATGTGGCTTAGTGGCAGGGAGTGCTTGCCTAGCATGCAGAAGGCCTTGGGATCAATTTCTCAGTGACACATAAACAAAAAAAATACATGAAATGAGAAAAAATAATGTAATTCATAAAATTATCCACAGAAGAGATCAGCAATGAAAATTCAACATAAAATATTAGACATCAAATGTTTGGCTAAATAACTATGGAGAAGTATATAATGCAAAAATAAACTCTCCTTGAAGAATGTTTAGGGCCTTAAGATTTCCAATGTTCAACATTAGTGGGTGGCTAGCAATTCTGCAAACAAGACACAATTAGTTTTTAAAATTAGTTTAAAATACACGACATAGCTTCCCCCTTACCCCTAAATTCAGTTTCTTTCCCTGTATAGAAGACATACTTTTTTTTGAAAAGATATAATTTTCCAAGTAACTAAATCAAAGTGACCACATCTATTTTGCTGATTATGTCCTTCTTATTTTATTTTATTTTATTATTTTTGCCAGTCCTGGGGACTAAACTCAAGGACTGAGTACTGTCCTTGGGCTTTCCTCAAGGCTAGTGCTCTACCACTTGAGCCATAGCACCATTCCAGCTTTTCTATGTATGTGGTACGGGAGGATTGAACCCTGGTCTTTGTGCATGCAACACAAGGACTCCACCATAGGCCAAACTCCCCGCCCCTTATGTTATTTTATACTACCACTGCCTTAGTACTTCAGCTATTGACATACTTGCCTACAGAAGAAGAAATTCTGTGAGAAGGGACTGCATTCCTTATTTAATTTGCTTTAATTTTTTGTGTCAGGGTCTGGTGGCAGATCCTTGGTGGAATTTCAGACTGATGTTACCATTCCATTTTATATGTCATGTTGCTTACATGTCAAGCTTTGTCCTCTCTCTCTATGCTATCTTTGTTAATGCTACCCAATTGTTGTAGGAAAAAAACTGAAGAAAAAAAAACACTGAAGAGAATGACTCTTATTAATGGAAGTCACCCTGAGGAGTTCATTCTACTAGGATTTGCTGACAGACCTTGGCTGGAGCTTCCTCTCTTCATTGTTCTTCTGCTCACATACCCCTTGGCCATGATGGGAAACATCACCATCATCCTGGTGTCCAGGTTAGACCCCCGGCTCCACAGCCCCATGTATTTCTTCCTCACCAACCTCTCCTTTTTGGACTTGTGCTACACCACCAGCATCGTCCCTCAGATGCTCTTCAACCTGGGGAGCTCTAGGAAGACCATCAGCTACATGGGCTGTGCGGTTCAGCTTTATGTCTTTCACATCATGGGGGCCACAGAATGTCTGCTGCTGGCTCTTATGTCCTTTGATCGCTATGTGGCCATTTGCAGACCTCTGCACTACACCCTCATCATGAACCAGCGCCTCTGCATTCTACTGGTGTCTACTGTGTGGTTGTGTGGAGTGATAGCAGCTGTGTCACAGGCCACTTTCACGTTACAGCTGCCCCTGTGTGGCACAAATACACTGGATCACTTGTTATGTGAGATTTCAGTCCTGATAAAGACTGCCTGTGGGGAGAAGAAGGCTAGTGAGCTCACACTGTCTGTGGTATGCACTTTTATACTAGCTGTTCCTCTGTGCTTAATACTTGCCTCATATGCTAGCATTGGACGTACAGTACTGAACATTAAATCTTCTGAGGGAAGGAGAAAGGCGTTTGCAACATGTTCCTCTCATCTCATTGTGGTTTTCTTACTTTATGGTCCAGGTATTAGCATGTACCTCCAGCCTCCCTCTTCCATCACTAGAGACCAGACCAAGTTCATGGCTCTCTTCTATGGAGTGGTGACTCCAACCCTCAACCCCTTCATCTACACACTGAGGAATAAGGACGTGAAGGGGGCAGTATGTAAGCTGGTGAGGAGCATGTCCCATTCAAAGCAAAAGTTTGTAAACATTAATTTAAAATTTTAACACTCAGGTTTTTATTATAAAGCCCTTGTTCTTCTCTTAAAATGTGTCTTCTTGTGTATGTGATCTAGAATCACATCAGTTAGTACTGTACTTAGCTACTTTGCATCACTATGTCATTCTGCTGTGAATATTTTACAAATAAGATGTAAGTCTTGCATGTGTGTGACCTAGTAATTCTAGCTATTTAAGAAGCAGAGAAAAAGATTCTCATTAAAGTCCATCTTGACAGAAAACATGAGACTGTCTCTCAAAATTAGCTAGAAACAAGAAAGATCACAAGCAAAAGGCCCAGAGCTCATATCGCACAAGGTAAAATAATTAAAAAATTCTATTTGAGTTAGCAAACAGTGGAAAATTCACTTTACTAAGTAACAAAATATTCATAATATAAATTGAATATGATTCTATTGATTATTTAAAATAACATGATTTAATTATAAGTAATTAATTTATCATAAAAGCATTACCAGCATTCTCTAGGAGGTTTTCTACATGTGTCACTTGAGATATTTCATCCCAAATCGCGAAGCAGCATGTCTGTACAGATCCTTCTTGTCCATCAGTCATAGCTTTGAAAAAAAACACCCTGTGTTCTATGCATTTTATTTCAATGTATATGGATGCTTTTGCTCCTTGCAAGGTACATTTTTTGCTGAACATATGATATGCAGTAATTTTGTGTGGAGAACTACTGAAAGTATTGCTAAAATTGAAAGGAACAGAATAAAAAAGGGAAGAGCTTTGAGTAATTTCTTTGAAGTATTTTGTGTCTTCTGAACCAGTGAAAGAACTAGGAAGTGATATGAATTTTGACTACCTGAAAATTTTTTTGTGTATAAATTCAAATAAGAAGAAGTATCTTATAAAAGTAAAAAAAAAAGTAGCTGGGCATGGTGTCTCACATCTGTAACCCTAGCTACTCAGGAGGCTGAGATCTGAGGATTGTGGTTCAAAGCCAGCCCGGCCACTAAAGTTCATGAGACTCCTATCTCCAATTAACCACCAGAAAACCCAAAGTGGCACGGTGTCTCAAGGGGTATGGTAGCAGCCTTGAGCTGAAGAGCTCAGGGACAACACCCAGGCCTAGCGTTCAAGTCTCACAACTGACAAAAAAAATGGAAAAGAAGATTAAACTTGAAAAAGAAAACATTATAATACATAGTTATGTATTGGTTAAACAATATGAGTACCTGTTGCTGACAATTTGGATGTAAGAAGTATGAAATTTGCTGCAATTGAAAGTGCTAAAACACATAGCTAGAAGTACCAAAAAGTTTAAACTAGCTCATGAGATTAGTGAAATCTAAGATAAAATAAATTAATGGATGGAAGAATTACATGCTGTTGAATTAATATGTTGTGAATTCAGCATGAAGTGTGAAATAAATACTTTAAAGTGGGAAGTTATTAAGATTTTAGTGATAAATCTGATATAATTAAGATCTAAAAAAACTACTGGATGAAAAGTCATGCTATTCTACATGAGAATAAACTGTAAATCCAGAATTCCTCTGAAAAATTCCAGGCCATCTGGTATTGCACAACTCTTTGAACCAATGGTCCTTGAAAAAACTAGGAAACTGAATTGGTAGACTGACTCATTGCTAGGAAATGTCTAAAAATTTTCACACAGATATATAGGCAAATAAAAACTAAAATTCTACGATATATAATGATAGATTAATTACTATGGACCAATTAAGCTATTCTATGTTAGTATTGCATAAAGACAAATAGTCATTTTAGTTTGGATATAAACACAGAAAGCTATGAATCACAGCTATGTTGTCCTGAGTGGTTTTTCAATCACCCTGTTCTCTAGTAGCTCAATTTTGTTACTAGAGTTTAGGATTATGAAGGTTACTTAATTCAAGAGGGTTTATGATAGCTGGATGCTGAGGAATTATAAGAATAATAGGTCAGGTGCTGGGTGCTTACATTTGTAATCCTAAGTACTTAGAAGACTGAGACATGAAATGTGGGAATTGTGGCTTGAAGCCAGCTTGGATAGCTTATCTCCAGTTAACTCGTTTAACCATTCTGGAAAGCAGAATGAAGGTTTCCCTTATCCCAATTCCACTTCTGGACAGTTATACAATAGAGTACAGTCAAGGTATCATTAAAGCTACAAACCATATTTATTATGGTATTATTTAAGCATAGCCAAGATATGGGGTCAGCCCAGACGGCCCTCAATGAATGAATGAATCCACAAAATATGGTATGTATGGACAATGGAATTCTACTCATCCATCAAAAAGAATGATACTGTAAGGAACTGCAAGAAATTTAAACTGAGTTTTGAGGGACAGCTGCTATAAAAATGTATGCAACTGGGAAAGCAATTCATTGGCCTTCAAACTCACCACTGGCAATGTTTGTCAGAACCAGAATCTCACAACACAAATGGGTCAGTTTGTTATTGCAACTAAATAACCATTGGAATGTGAGAGTGACCTGGAAAGACAGCACAGGGAACTTCACTCAGTCAGGACTCTAATACGATGCAGGAGCATTGGTTACTATGAGGCTATACTGCAGTGGTCTGCAGGCGACCACATAGTCATCAAAAGACAGAGGAGCCAAGAGCAGATATTCCATAGCTCCCAACGTACTGAGCCACACATCGCATGTAGCTGATGGTCTTCTTAGAGCTCCCCAGGTTAGACAACATCTGAGGGACCTACTGGTGGTATAACACAGGTTTCCAAACATGAGGCTGTGGAGATGAAAGTCTAATCTGGACACCTGGATGAGGCCATATTTCTCATCATGGCCATGGCATTATATTATTAGAAGAGTAACAGGAGTGCTAGCCAAGGTAGGCTAGCAAAACCTCATACAATGATCTCTCCAGGGAATCTTTCATGAGTTCTTGTCAGTTTGAGGGAAAAATAAAGCCCTGTATCCAAAATGACTAGAGTAAAGAAGGACTGGAGGCATGGATCAACCAATCAATTATTTTTCTAACAATGGTGAAACTGAATTAAAATTCCAGAACCATCAAGAAATTGGCTCCCTATTCCTCCTGTATCTGTTCCCACACATGTATACTGTATTAGTTGACTTTGTAGATGACGCTGAGATGCAAAAATTGCATGTAACATTCATGAGTATATTCTATTGAAAAATGAAGTCAAGTATATATCTTAGTGGGTATGAATAAGAGTTCCTTTGTATAATTTCTTCCTTGGAGCTGTGATTTCTTTTCCTTATCTCAGCATAGTCATTTGTACTCGAGGAGTCTATATTCTACAACATTGTGCATTTGCTGGCATTTCCCACTATTTCAGATGCTCTGTCATGCACTAGAGCTGTTCTTTTTCCCCAATATGATATACATTTTGTGAAGGGACAAAAATAACAGATTTATTTACAATAACAACTGACCTATTTACCTTTTTCATAATTTGTGATTCAGTAAAGCTTCCATTGTTCAAAACAGAAAGAGCAGATCGGGAATGTGGTCTAGTGGTGGAGTGCTTGCCTAGCATGCACAAAGCCCGGGGTTCGATTCCTTGGTACCACATACTCAGAAAAATCTGGAAGTGGCTCTGTGGCTAAAGTGGCAGAGTGCTAGCCTTGAACAAAAACTGCTCAAGGACAGTGCCCAGGCCCTGAGTTCATGCCCCAGGACTGGCAAAAAAAAAGCAAAACAAAACCAAAAACCAAAAACCAAACCAAACCAAACCAAAAACCAGAAAGGGCAATTCCTGGCCAAAAAAGGGGCTTTTCAAGTTGGGGGATAAGGAAATAAAACAACAGAAAATGTTAATTCCTGTCACTTTAGATTGTTATTATTTGGGGGTGAGCATGGAGGGAGGGTAAAATGGAGCACATAGTCCTTTTTCATTATGTCAAACAGACCAGTATCTTACCTTTTCAGGAGAAACTGGGCTGCTTTGGACTGATTTATCTTAATGTTTTAGCAAAAGTGACTGCATTTTGGTTTGATCTGGTATATTGGGGCAAAATTAGACTTCATTTTAGAAAGAAATAGGCTTCCATACTTTTTTTTGCCATTCCTGGGACTTGCACTCAGAGCCTGGGCACTGTCCTTGAGCTCTCTCAAGGCTAGCACTCTACCCCTGAGCCACAGTACCACTTTCAGATTTTTGTATGTATGTAGTACCAAGGCTTCCTGCATGTTAGGCAAGCACTCCACCACTAGGCCACACTCCTGGTCCCTGGGCTTCCATACTTAAAAAATAAATAGTTTCTATACTGTGTTCTCAGAAGGGTGAATCAATAGGCTTTCTCAATCTCTGATTTCTGATGTGTTCATCTGAGATTTAGAGGGTAGAGCATAGTGAGTCTGAGGTATGGCTTCCTAGCCAAAACATACCAAGCTTCCTCTGTTGTTCAACCAATGGTCACTGGTACACTAGGTGGCCTTGTGGATCTGATTTCCAATATATGTTTTGTCATTCTAGGCATTAGTTTGGCAACAAGCGCCCCAATATTGGTAGCGTCAAGGCAGTTCATTAATGATATCTATGAAAAGACTTGACCGGTGTCCCCAATTTTTCCTATTAATTTGTAAATGCTTCCTTTATTAAACTTGCCTCCATAAGTAGTTTGGTGTGTGTACAGGGTGACACAGTTCTCTATTGTAAATTGAGATCATTTTCCCTATTTCAGTTTATTTATTTATTTATTTATTTATTTATTTATTTATTTATTTATTTATTTGCCAGTCCTGGGCTTGAGCTCAGGGCCTGAGCACTGTCCTTGGACTTTCTCAAGGCTAGCGCTCTACTACTTGAGCCTCAGCACCACTTTCAGGTTTTTTCTATTCATGTGGTACCGAGGAATTGCTAGGCAAGCACTCTACCACTAAGCCAATTGTCAAGGAAATCACTTATCATTGCCATGTGTGAAACAGTATTTTGAGAACATGATTATTGTATAGTGAATAAATCAAATGGTTAACGTATGCATTACTTCACAGGGCTGATTTGTGTGTGTGTGTGTGTGTGTGTGTGTGTGTGTGTGTGTGTGTGTGTGTGTTGAAAACATGCATATTCACTTAGACTCTGTCAATAGCATATTGCCATTAGCTATAGTCAACCTGGTGGACTAAACAAATCTACTGGAGAGCTACTACAAGATCGGATTCATGCTTTATTCCAAGCAGCCAGAACATGAAGAGTAGCCAAAGTTATACTCATAATTCTCTAACGATGGAATGTTTCTCAAGTGATGGAAAACCATTGACAAATATTGTGAAGATTAGGTTGAAAGAATGAACTAGTTTTTCATTTTTTATAGCAGTTCATGGGAGCTGTCCGTGAGCATTTTTGTACAAGGCTAGCACTCTACCAACTGAGCCATACCTCTACTTCTGTTTCTGGGGGGAGAGGGGTGGTTAATTGGAGAGGAAAGTGTCACAGGCTTTCCTGCTGGGGCTAGTTTCAAACTATAATCCTCAAATCTCAGCCTCCTGAATAGTTAATATTATAGGCAAAAACCCAGTGCCTGGCTGTTTTAATTTTTAAACTGGTACATACTTATTTCAGTATATGGGAAGACTAGAATTAGTCATCCTAAAAATATTATGTGAATAATACTTTATTAGAATTCAATAATATAAGAAATGTATATTTTATGAGAATAGTATGTAACACGAGATAGTATAATACAAGAATGAATTATGACAAATAAAACCAAAACATCCATTCTAATTGTTAAATACATTTTTTTGCCAGTCCTGGTGCTTGAACTCAGGACCTTGGCACTGTCCTTGGACTTTCTCAAGGCTGGCATTCTACTATTTGAGCCACAGCACCACTCCAGGCTTCTTCTGTATATGTGGTACTGAGGGATTGAACCCACAGCTTCATATATGCTAGGCATGAACTTTAGCAGTAGGCTAAAGTGCTCCTGGCCACTAAGTACATTTTTTTTGTCTACAAACTGTCACTTGAAACAGAAGATGCTCCTGCCCAGTTTTCCTAAAGCCCCCTTGACATCCTTATTCCTCAGGGTGTAGATGAAGGGGTTGAGGGTTGGAGTCACAACCACATAGAAGAGACCCATGAACTTGGGTTGGTCTCTAGAGATGGAGGATGGAGGCTGAAGGTACATGCTAATTCCTGGGCCATAAAATAAGAAAACTACAATGAGATGAGAGGAACATGTCCCAAAGGCCTTTTTCCTTCCTTCAGAAGATTTTATCTTCAACATAGCACGTCCAATACTAGCATAGGAAGCAAAAATGAAACATAAAGGAATAACCCCTATAAAAATGCATGCTACAGAGAGTTCGAACTCAGCAGCTTCCTTTTCTCCACAGACAGTCTTTATTAGAACTGGGATCTCACAAAACAATTGATCCAGCTTATTATTGCCACACAGGGGCATCTGTAATACGACAGTGACCTCAAAGACTACATAGATAGTTCCGCACAGCCACCCCATGGACACCAGTAGGGTACAGAAGCAGTGATTCATGATGAGGGGGTAGTGAAGAGGTCTGCAAATGGCCAAGTAACGGTCAAAAGACATAATAGCCAAGAGCAGAGATTCTGTGGTTCCCATTGTGCTGAAGAAATATAGCTGAACTGCACATCCAATGTAGCTTATGGTCTTCTTAGAGCTCCCCAGGTTATACAGCATTTGTGGGACAGCACTGGTGCTGTAACAAATTTCCAGAAAGGAGAGATTTGTGAGGAAGAAATACATGGGACTGTGGAGTTGGGAGTCTAATTTGGACACCAGAATTATGGTGATATTTCCCATTATAGACATAGGGTATGCTATCAGGAGAAGAATGAACAGAGGAAGCTCTAGCCAGGGTTGTTCAGAAAAGCCTGGTAGAATGAATTCTTCAGGGTGAGTTTCATTAATAGCTGACATTTTTTCCAACTTGTTTCACCTAAAATAAGGATGTGAAAAAAAAAGGGAGAGTCATGAATAGGGATATAACATGATTTATGCCTCCATTATGTACTCATGGAAGAAGGGATCCAAAAATATGTGGGGCTACTAATACTAATATGATTTATGTATGCCAATTACTATTCATTCTAGGGTGAATTTCTTCTTTTCAACAAGCCTGGCAGTGGATAATTGCTTTAGCTTTTATTGAGGATTGAATGAAAAGTCCATGTAAACATACTTTGGAAACTCCCAAAAAACAATTATTTTCCTTTTTTTTTTGCCAGTCCTGTGCTTGAGCTCAGGGCCTGAGCACAGTCCTTGGACTTTCTCAAGGCTAGAACTCCATCACTTGAGCCTCAGCACCACTTCTGGACCGAGGAATTGAACCGTGTCTTTGTGCATGCTAGGCAAGCACCTTACCACTTGGCCAAAATCCTGGCGCCTTATTTTCCTTTTTATTGCTACAAAAACCAGCCAAGGGATAGTTAAAAGGATGCTATGGTTTTCTGTCTCTAGGCCTTTGGCATAGTAGAGATGGCCTCCTGAGAATGGCTTAACACTATACCAGGTACCAAAGTTGGATACAGTAACAACACGAGATAAACCATAAGGGGAATAAAAGAGGAAAGAAATAACATTAAGAGCAACAATCACAATGATAAACTTCTTGTTTCCATATCCTGGATATTTTAGATATGAGGCCCTTCTCATCTGTTGCATAGCTAATGCAGATTCTCTCCCATTCTGTTCTTCCTAGTTATCTTTTTTTAAAGAAGGGTTCTGTTTTAATTTTTTCCTTGGTGCTAAAAATCAAACTCAGGACTTCACATATGCTAGGCAAGTACTCTATCACTGAGCTACCTACATCCCATTTTCTATTTATCTTGCTGGTTCTGTCCTTTGCCACTCAGAAGTTCTTCAGTTTGATGCAGTCCTTTTTATCTAGTCTTTCTTTGATTTGTTATGATTCTGGATCGTGATTTAGGAAGTTTTGCTCCATGCCTAGAAGGCCTAGGGATTCCCCTACCCCTTCCTACAATATTTTCACAGTATCTGGCTTTACATTGAAGTCTTTGATCCATTTAGAGTTGATTCTGGTGCAAGATGATATATGAGTATCTAGCTTCAGTTTTCTGCATTTTTGCCAGCACCATTTGGGCATTTATCCAATAGACCATAAACCAGTCCATACTAAGGCCATTAGCACAACCATGTTCATCGCAGAATTGTTTACTATAGCCAAGATATGGAATCAACATAGATGTCCTTTAGTGGATGGATGGATCAAGAAAATATGGTAGACCTGACAAATGTAACTGTAACCCCTCTATATATTATCCCAACAATAAAAAAGAAAGAAATAAAATAGAATATGGTGCATATACACAAAAGCATTCTACTCATCTATCAGAAAGGATGATATTGTACCATTTGTAAGGACATAGAAAGACTTGGAAAAATTATATTAAATGAAGTAAGCCAGAGCCAAAGAAACATGGGCTGTCTGGTTTCCCTCATTTGTGGTAACTAGAATGTGCTTATAAATCTACAAGAAAACACAGAGAATGGTTTAAATATATATATATATATATATACACACACATATACACTGGAGCATGATAAATTATATAGGACTCTAGATAGTCACACACTTGAGACCAAAGGAGAATATGCATAGGAGTGGTGAACAAAGGCTCAAAAGCTGTGTGCAAATGATCATATAAAATAATATTCTATAAAATGAACTCCAAGAAACGGAAATGAGACATTTTTTAGTTGCCTTTGTTGCTGTTCTTGCTTTCTTTTGCTTTTGTCTTGTTTGTCAGTTTGTATTTGAGAGGGTAAGAGAGGGCGCATAGAAAGTGGAACAAGAATGAACAACTACATCAGTGTTGTTCACTAGACACTATCTGGAAAACGACCAGGATGTCTTCTGGGTGGGAACAGGAAGGAAAAACTTGGAGAGAGTGACAGAAGAGGAGACACAGTTCAAAAAGAATTGTACTCATCACTCATTTCCTGATTCATGTAATTATAAATCCTCTGTATATCAACTCTAACAATTACCATTGAAACATCGCTTCCTTGCTCTGTAAGTCACTTAGTTGTAAAGGGTGTCAGATTATATTCTTCTAGCCACCGGGCAGTTTTGATCTTCTCTATTTCACGGCATTCTCAAAGCCACTAAGTTGGTATTTCCAAAGTTTAGTGCACACTTGGTGAATTAAAAAAATTCTTTATGTGTGTATTTGTATAAGACATTGATCTACACTTAATCATACCTTCCTCAAAATGTTTAAGCTTTAAAAACAAGTGTTTTTTTCTTACCTTATTTTATAAAGGTTCTTCAGTAAAAAGGAACCAAAGGAATATGCTTGGATTTTTCAGTTCAAGAAACTACGGTCCACAGATGCATCTTTAAGAATTGGCTTCAGAACCATTAGTGTTTCAGTTAATACAGTAGCTGTGGTGGGTAGGAGGTTAGCAAGACAACAGTAGAAGACAGCAAGAATGCTTTATGGCACATTATTAGTATGAATTTTCTTGAGATCTCTTGGGCATTATTTCACATAGGCCATTCATGTATCTTTATCCCAGAGGAGACAGCGGAGAGAGTTCCATGGGAAAACGGTGTTAATGAAAACGTTTCTGTACAATTAGTTACTTAATGGTTAGAGGATCAGAGCAAATCTCATGTTAAATGGAGGGGAACAAGTGCATTTAATTTCACAAAACACTAAATTTTGATTTTTTTCCAGTTCTGGGGTTTGAACTCCGGGCCTGGGCATTGTCCTTGAGCTTCTTTTGCTCAAGGCTAGCAATCTACCACTTGAGCCACAGCACCACTTCTGACTTTTTCTGTTTCATGTGGTACTGAGAAATCAAACCCAGGGCTTCATGCATGCTAGGCAAGCATTCTACCACTAAGCAACATTCCTAGCCCCTAAATTTTTATTTTAAAGCAAGACAATAATAATAAACAAAGAGGTAAATAAATACACAAACAGTACAAAATAAAACATGAATTAATTTGAATAAATAGAATCAGAAATCTCTGAATAGTTTGTTTTCATTAATTCTCATAGTATGATATATTAGACTAAGTACTTTTGCTGTATACGTGCCAGTTTGAGATTCAAACTCAGGGCCTGGACTCTGTCTCTGAGCTTCTGTGCTATAGCTCCACTTATAGCAATTTGCTGGTTGATTGGAAATGATTTACTATAGTAAATCACATTATCCCATTTATATTTATCCCATTTATATTTGTTAATGCACAGAAAGGAAGAAAAATAATCAGTGAAGCACAACTTCATTGTTCCTCAACACTGGATAATATGTGTCTTCAAGGGTTCTTAAAAGTTTATGTAAGATTTTGAATACCAAGTGTGTGAAACAATCACTAACTCATGCCAGCTTTATAATATTTATGAATGGTCTTTCTCATACCTGTTCTTTTTTTTTTTTTGTCAATCATGGGACTTGAACTCTGGGCTTGGGCGTTGTCCCTAAGCTCTTCAGCTCAAGGCTGTCACCCTAACCCTCGAACCACAGTGCCACTTCCGGTTTTGGGGTGGTTAATTGGAGATAAGAGTTTCACAGATTTTAGTGCCTGAGCTGGCTTTAAACCTCGATCTCAGATCTCAGCCTTCTGAGTAGCTAGGATTATAGGCCTGAGCCACACACCCGGCTTATACCTGTTCTTTATTACAATGTTCTCTCAGAAGGACACACACACACACACACACACACACACACACACACACAGAGGGAGTGAGTCATATTCTGTTATAAGGTTTCTATATATAACAGAAGATTTGTATCTGCCCCTAGAAAATATGTTTAATTCTCAATTTTGGGGAATTATATATACTGAATGTCCCCAAAACATATTCCTGAGTTTGTTTTTGAGCTTTTTTGCATTCTATAGTTCATGATCAAGTAGAACTTACAAAAGTGTAAAACTGGTAGAGTCTATTGAAAGCAAATCAATATGGAAGGGTTAAGGAAATGTAAATATCAACATAATGTGGTTCATATCCAATTTGATGGCTGTTCTATGGGAGGTGTGGTGTTACAAAATGAAGAGTGATGGATATTGTGTGAAATAAAGTGATTCTAAAGGGAGCATTAGCTCCCTATGTTTGTAAAATAGTTAAATCTTGTTATGATGATGTTTAGTCCTTAACATACCTAGAAATTTAAAGTATTTTTCACTGCCTTCAAATAGTAAAAAAATTTATGTGAGGTTAAAATCTTAACAAATATAAGGAAGTTTGGACTTTAGATGATGAATACATTCTTAAATGACTTATTGAATATTCATGGCACATTCAAGTTGCATTTTGTGTTTATGTGACTTAAATAACTTAAATCTGTTCAGATAAAAATCTGAGCATTTAGTCAAAATACATACTGAAATAGTAATATTGATAAAGTATTTCCTTTTCAAGTTATGATATTTATCTATTTCTATTTACTATCCTTTCTTCATGCAAAATCCAACATGTATTTGTTCCAGTAATCTAGTGCTTCTCTACTCAATATTTATGCTCTTGTGGCCTCTTGGGTTCCACCAGGGTATTAGAATTCTGAATACCACAGTTTGAAAATACATTGAATTAATAGCAATCATGCTGATTACAGTCCTGGTTTACATTTATTTACATCCTCTCAGAATAGGATGATGAACTAGTAGCCTTGTAACTGTTGGTGCAACTATGAAAAAAATGAGGTTTAGAATATTATGGCTTCTACCTGTATGCACGTTCCTATGTATGTATATAAGTATGTATGTATATATCATCTGTCTACCAATCTACATATTTACTATTTTCATCACTAGAGATTAATTTTTTCTGCCTTAGCAAGCTTCTAATGGCAATATTATTGTTCCTGGCTTCACAAGTATCCAGGATTGCAGGTGTGCACTACCTGTATCAAACTTAGTGCTCATTTCTTAACTATGTGTATGTGGAATTCTAAACACAAGAACTTCACACCATCTAACCTCCAAGTCCATAATTTTTTCTCCAATAATTTATAGCCAATTTTGTACAATATTTGTTTACATTTTTAATCTTCTTAGTCCATTTGTTCTGCTGTAACAAAATAACAGAAACTGATTAATGTATATGCAACTTACTTTGTACAGTTCTAGATAAGGATCCAGTCTCAATTCCAATATGGTAACTCACTGCTGCATCTTTCTGAGGCCCAGAGCACTGTGATTTCACTTGGCAGATGGTAGAGGGACATGCAAGGAAAAACTGTGTCAACCCACTTTCATAATGACCTTCATCCCATTTATAAGTGAGGAGTCCTCATGAAATAATCATCTCCTGTATATTTCTCTCTTAATGCAATTGTGTTGGAAGTTAAGGCTTGACGTAAGGATTTTGGAGTAGCACAAAAATAAAGTGGTGTTTTAGTTCTTACACTGAATCTTAGTACTTTTATTTTTTTTTGAATCTTAGTACTTTTAATCAATGATTACAGTGTAGTGTGTTGTTTGAACCCCCAAATTTAAATAAAAATAGTTACTCAATTTACTCACTAAAGTAAGCAAGCTGCTTTTCTTTCCAGAACCATACTTTCTTTCTAGTACTGATCTTTTTGGATCAAAATGCATTCTGCCTGTTCAAATTCATGCGCAGAAACATTTCCCATCATTCTCACTAATTTGGAGGGCTCATTCTTACGATATTTTAAAGAAGTGTTAAAATATTCAATTCATTCTGTTTATTCAACTGATTTTAATATTTCAGTATATATTACGTAAGCATAAATACACCATATTCATTCATTAAGCAAGAATTATATGTTTCAGGAAATGGAAACAAGTGTTAAAAAAGAATAGTAATGTCTTCTTTGCAAAATACTAGACAGGTAATTGAAGATAATGTATGAAATTCATGATTCTTTGCATTCTAGCATCATACAGACTGCAGTTTGTTTTTGGCTTTGTATACAAACATCAGCCAATGTTTTTGTGAATGATGTGCTTTCGAAGGTGAAACTTAATCACTACTTGAGCAAGAAGAGCCAGAACAGAACTATGTTCACATATTTCCACAAAGGTGATCCCATTTTGTTGCTTATTATCTGAACACCATCCTCAAATGATTATTAGAAATATTCCATATTTTTCAGAAAATATGCTACATGAGATTAGATTATGAAACAAAAATGAGTCATGAAGGAAGTCCAGATAAGTTCACTGAATGTTTACGAGCTGTCATTTGGAACTAAAGATGCTTCTCACCAGGTTACCTAAGGCCTCTTTCACCTCCTTATTCCTCAGGGTGTAGATAAAGGGGTTGAGTGTAGGAATGACGACTCCATAGAAAAGAGCCATAAATTTGGGTTGGTCCCTTGAGATGGAAGATGGGGGCTGAAGATACATGCTAATGCCTGGGCCATAAAATAAGGAAACTATAATGAGGTGAGTGGAGCATGTACCAAAAGCTTTCTTTCTTCCTTCAGAAGACTTGATCTTCAATATAGCATGCCCAATAGTAGCATAGGAGGCAAGAATTAAGCATAGAGGAACGGCTATTATAAAAATGCATGCCACAGACAGCGCAAGCTCATTGGCATCCTTTTCCCCACAGGCAGTCTTGATCAGAACTGGAATCTCACACAACAAGTGATCCAGTTGATTGATGCCACACAGGGGCAACTGTAATGTAAGAGTGGCTTCTGATACAGCATAGGTCAATCCACACAGCCACAGAATGGACACGAATAGGATGCAGAGCCGCTGGTTCATGATGAGGTTGTAATGCAGAGGTCTGCAGATGGCCACGTAGCGATCAAAGGACATAATGGCCAGCAGAAGACATTCTGTGGCTCCCATTGTGCTGAATAAGTAAAGCTGAAGTGCACACCCCACGTAACTAATGGTTTTCCTAGAACTTCCCAGGTTGAAGAGCATCTGAGGGACGATGCTGGTGGTGTAGCACATGTCCAGAAAGGAGAGGTTGGTGAGGAAGAAATACATGGGGCTGTGGAGCCGGGGGTCTAACCTGGACACCAGGATGATGGCGACGTTTCCCATCATGGCGATAGGGTATGTTACCAGAAGAATTGCAAATAAGGGAAGTTCTAGCCAAGGCAGGTCAGCAAAACCTAACAGAATGAACTCCTGAGGATGACTTTCATTAATGAATGCCATCTTTGCTTTTTGCTTTTCCTGTGGTACAGAAGTGGAAAGAAGAAGAAGTTATGAGGCACAGTGATACGCTATTATGTATTTCTTATCCAAGGATGGAAGATAGACTGTCATGACTCTCTGGGAAATAGTATCAGTGGTCTCGCACCAACTCATTTCATTTCTTTTTTTTTTTTGCCAGTGCTGACTTGAGCTCAGGGCATGAACCCTGTCCTTGGACTTTCTCAAGGCTAGAGCTCTACCACTTGAGCCTCAGCACCACTTCCGGCTTTTTTTTTTCTATGTATGTGGTACCGAGGAATTGAACCCGGGTCTTCGTGCATGCTAGGCAAACACTCTACCACTAGGCCAAACTCCCGGCCCCATCTCATTTCTTTTTGAAACACTAGCAATTAAAATCTGCTGCCTTCAACAAATAGCATCGATACTCTGAAGTGAAATTTATTCCTCTGTATAATAAATCTATTGACATGATATTTTGTTTGAGATTGAATGAAAAGAAGTTACTGGACTTTGAAAACTGGCAAAAATGTTTTGCAAACTTGGACTTTATAAAAATTAGGACGATACGCAGTTGATCTCTCTCTCCCTCTCCCTCTCCCTCTCCCTCTCCCTCTCCCTCTCCCTCTCCCTCTCCCTCTCCCTCTCTTACCTGCCAATTCTGGGGCTTGAACTCAGCACCTGGGGACTGTCCTTGAGCTTCTTTTGCTTAAGGCTACCATTCTACCAATTGAGCCACAGCACCACTTCTTACCTTTTCTGTTTATAAGGTACAAAGGAATTGAACCCAGGGCTTGATGCATGCTAGGCAAGCACTCTACCATGAAGCCACGGTTCCCAGCCCAAATATTACTTCATATACTCAGGCATTTTATGGAATAGGTGTGCCATGCATGTTGACTATTGTACTGTTAAATTATTGAGGAGACATAGAAGAAACCACGAAGGTATCAAAAACATTTTAAGAAAATACTGTGTAGCCTCTATACATCACCCCAACAATAAAATAAAATAAAAAAGAAATGGAACAGTAATGAAATATCTCCTAAAATTTGGGAATAATTGTGCTTTAATAATTGTGTGATAAATACAAAAAAGAGACAATACTGTATAGGGGGGTAACAATGTTTGAGAAGAAATGTACTCACTATCTTATATATGTAACTGTAACCTCTGACATCACCCTGACAATAAAATTAAATTTAAAAAAAAATACTGTCCAATTTCAGTCACTCAGTGCAATAATTACATCCATAGGGAATTAAACATTCTTTGTTCTTAATCTACTAAGCTATTTGGAACTGAACAAATATTCAGAAAACTTTCAACTAGCATTTTACTCCCTTACAAATAGAGGCAGTTGAAAACAATCAGAAGGTTTTCCAAGCTCAAAGATTTAACTTCCATGTAATTTTTTTCTTGCATGATTACTTAGTTTGAGTATTTGATTTTATATATTGAAGTTGAATAAATTCATATAACTTATAGGAATTTTATTTTCTTAGTTATTTTTTAAACAGGAGGTGGCAGTATTATGACCACTGACCATGTACAATTAAGCCTGGAATTGTGAACTCCAGGTAATTAGATAACAAGGTAATTGGATAAACCAATATCTCAGTTCAGAGTTATTCAGATCCACAAGCTATTTTACATTTTAAGGACATACATATTCCTTTGTTTTTCAGCAAGAAAGAGGCAATTATATTAAATAATGAGGTTTTAAAATATATTGTACAAACCCTTTAATGGTGAAGTGCTTCATGAAAGCCACATCTTCAGTGTGATCTTTGGATGGAAAGTAAAGATAGCGTTCAGAGACAAAATTTTAAGTGACTCTGCAAGCCAGTTCAATTATTATGGTTCCTAAGCACATTTTGATATTTTTTCACTGAATGTTCAAAACTATGCTGTGACATGCCACACAAAGTGACTCAGTGCAATTGTGTGATTGTACAATATCAGTGCATGTCTGATTGTACAATATCCTAGACAGAAGTGTCCAATAACCGTAATGATCCCAAAGAATCCTAGCAATCTCTGTCAAATATCTCCATAAAGGTTTGTATTCTTAATACCTGCTCAAAACTTACGATAAATAAAATTCATTCTGTATATTTCACTGTAATCACTCATTCCTATATCCTGATACTCACTGAGAAATTTATAAATAGCAAATAGTTGTGAATGCCTTATAGGAAGTAATGAGATATCCAGCCCAAAAGTTTAGACTAGTTTCAAGATTAAAAAACAGAGAACGTCTCTAATCATGTTTTCTGAATGAGCATGACTGATCTATTGGACCTAACTTTTTTTTTTATAGTGCTAGGAAGAGAACCCAGAGTTTTGTGTATGATAGGCATACAACTTACTTTATATTATTCAAGATGTTATTGTAGCAAATGTTTAGATATTTATCAGCCTGTTTATATGGTAAAAATTCTATGTTGCAGTTGGGATATGAAATGATCATGACATGAATTAAATTGCAAAAATAAATATTTAGGTATCCCAAATCTCCCCACATTATTTTATATTTGATCTATGACACCTATTGCCTATTCATTTGTTTTTTGTTTGTTTGGTCAGTCATGGGGCTTGAACTCTGGGCCTGTGTGTTGTTCCTGAGTTCTTCAGCTAGAGGCTAGTGCTCTACTACTTGAGCCCCAGCACCACTTTGGGTTTTCTGGTGGTTAATTGGAGATAGAGTTTCATGGGGTCTTTTATGCCCAGGCTGGCTTTGAGCTGTGACCCTGAGATCTCAGCTTCCTGACTAGCTGAACCAACAGCACCCAGCTATCTTTCAAAATTTTAGAGCAATTCTAGACTTTCCTCTACGAACTCTTCATAATTATTTATACTTACCATTAATGGCTGTGATCAGTAAATTATTCTTTCAGCAATTTCATTAAATTATTATGTTTTTAAATTATGTTCCTTATTATTTACTGGGTTACTTGTAGCTTTTTCTTGAGAAAGATCATCACTCCTGTCCAAAGATTAAATGATAACATATTTAGTTATAGCTCTATAGCTTTCTATGCAGTTTATGAATCAGTATAGACTTTATTCAATAATGCTTACTGGATAACAATAATGAACCATCCATTTTGTAACAAAAAGGAGGAAACAGGACGTTTGAAAGACAACTGGTTAAAGTCAGTCTGTATAAGGTGATGATGATGATGGTGGTGGTTTTATAATGTAAAAACCAAAGAGGATTTTCTTATTCTGCCAACTCAGGTGGACATTAAACTCACATTTTAACAACTGCTGATCTGTTTGAGGATCTGTCTGCTTTTCAAAACTTTAGTTTGTATGGCATTCAGTGACTAATTTGGTTTGATCTGGTATATTGCTTTATTCCCTTGCTTATCTTACAACAATCACAATGCTACTCTTGTCCAGTGGGAGCTTTTATTCCATTTTATCAAATGGAGCCTGCTCTGATTCATGATTGTAAATAAAAGTATTAAATTTAGGTGATTTTCCTGTTGTGAGAGATCAAAAAGAGAATATGTCATGAAAAGAAATAAGCTTGTTCAACAAGCCACTGAAGTAGTTATTTTCTAAGTTTAGAAAAGATCCTTCGAAATGAAATGTTCTCGGTCTTTCACATTCATCCTAAGGGCCAGGATCTGCACAATAGAGCCTTTCTTAAGGATGTTCATAAGTAAATACAGTGGGTGTTGGGCAAGTGTGCACAAATGTATTAACTGAAATCCAGTAGACTCAAGTGAGAACTCAGTGTAATTCTTTAGAAAGGCAAAGGCAAAGTTCAACAAAATAAACACCAGGGAGTGGGTTCTTTAAAGGGATGGAGTGGGGTCAAGGGGTAAAGGGTAGATAAAGAGAAGAGGGGGAGAATGTAGTCAAAAAGTGTATCTCCTACAAAATTAAGAAGAGTGAGGGAAAGGGTGGGTAGAGGTGGGACAGGTGAAAATGCTGAAAAGAGATGACACTGATCAAGACGCACTGTATTCATAAACTGCTCTGGTAAAGGGTAATTCATTTGTACTACTAAAGACAACAAGGAAAGTCAGTGAAAAAATGTACAATCTATAAAACTAATCACTTTACTTTCCATTTTTCATAATTATTCTTCAAGCATATAGGATGAAATTTATTACAATTTTTCATATGTGAACTAAGAAGCCTAACCATGTAGATGAGTCTAATATTTAAGAATTAGCTTAAAAACTTACTTGTTTTCAGGTGATGAAGGGTTTCAAAAAGAAAAGACATGATATTTGAAGACCATACTAGAAAATACGTGTAATTCCTTTTTGTGTTTTCTATTTGTATGCTATTTCTAAAATCGCTTGGGAATGGTTTTCTAACAGACCATTATATATGTTTGTCTCAGTTGAATTAACAGAGAATGTTCCTTGGGACAGAGTTCTTTATAAAAAGTACAATTAGTCGGCCGGGAGTTTGGCCTAGTGGTTAAAGTGCTTGCCTAGCATGCACAAAGACCCGGGTTCGATTCCTTGGTACCACATACATAAAAAAAAGCCAGAAGTGGTGCTGTGGCTCACGTGGTAGAGTTCTAGCCTTGAGAAAGTCCAAGGACAGTGCTCAGGCCCTGAGCTCAAGCCCAGGACTGGCAAAAAAAAAAAAAAAGTACAATTAGTTATGTATTGAATTGTACTGGAAGCAAATGTCTCCTATTGTTTGATGTGTTTTTAAATGATTTCAATTTCTTGCCACTGACCACTTTATATTTTACTTATTTATCTATGTAGAAATGCAAATATTTCACTTATTCTTATTATATATTATATTATATATTTTATATACAATATATTATATATAATTAGTACAGTATGGTGTTTGAATGTAATATATACTGTGTGTTGATTAGCTAAGAATAATTATCTATCATCTAGTTTATCATTTATTTATGATAAAGATATTCAAAATATTTTCTAGCTATTTTCCCTAACACGATTTTAAACAATCATCACCTTTCATGAAGTAGAGCACTAACTCTATCTTCCCTTAATAGCTATGACTTTTCTAACCACCAAGTAACTTATTACTAGGTGTAAGGGACCAGGTAGCTACTATTTCTTTATTGGACAAACAGATGGCAAATTCTTTTTCTCACTTTGTCGACAGTCTGTTCACTTTGCTGATTATTTCTTTGCTGTGTGGACACTTTATATATGACCTATGTTTTGTTTGTTTGTTGCCTATGCTTTTACATCATGGTCCAGTGCTGAGATCAGTGTCACAGAGTATTTCTCCTGTGTTTTCTTCTAGTACTTTTAGAATTTCTTTTGGTTGTTGTTGTTTAAGACTTTAATGCATTTTGTATTGATTTTTGTTTATGAGAGGAGCAGTGGATCCAGTATCATTCATGTATCTGCACATATCTAGTTTTCCCAGTACCACTTTTTAAAGGAATATGGTTTTGCTCGTATGTACACTCTTGTCAAGATGATCAAAAGTTATTTGATTGCGTGTGAACTTATTTCTGGTTTTTCCATTTGGCTTTTGTATCTGTTTATATTTATCATGCTTTATTGCATCTTGTACTTGTCAGCATATTTTGAAGCCAGGTGTTTGATACTCTAGCTCTGTTCTTGCTCCACATTGCTTTGGGTCTTTCATGGCTTCAGATAAATTCTAAATTTTTTTTTCTATTTCAGAGAGGCATGACATTGAACATTAACTTTAAGTAGGATTTATTTATGGGGAAATTGATTCTAGGGCCCTAGTTAGGGAAATCCAGAAAGTCTTAATTCCTTATATAAAATAGCACATTTGCATACAACCTATACACATATTCTCCTACATGCTTTCAATTATATCTAAATTAATTTGAATACCTAGCAAATGCAAATTCCAGGTAGATAGTTGTTATTAAAAATCTTTAGGGAGGGCTGGGATTTTGGTCTAGTAATAGAGTGCTTGCCTAGCATGCACAGAGACCAGGGGTTCAATTTCTCGGTACCACATTCATAGCAAAAGCTTGAACTCAGGACCTTGGCACTGTCCTTGGGCTCTACCACTTGAGCCACACAATACTCCTGGCTTTCTTTTTGTATGTTGTACTGAGGAGTCAAACCAGGTCTTTGTGCGTTCTAGGCAAGCACTCTACCTCTAGGCTACACTCCTGGCCCATCACTTCCAGCCTTTTGATGATTCGCTGGAGATTAAGGATCTTATGGGCTTTCCTGCCAAGGCTGACTTTGAGCCACTATCTCTAGCACACGGCGTCTGGAGTAGCTCAGATTACAGGTGAGCCACTAGGACCCACTGGCTTTCATGTTCAATACCAGGCCCCTGATCCTTATGTGGTGTCTCTTACTCTGTATTTCATTGACATGAGAATCCCACTAGTCTTACAACCTTCTATAATTAGGAGTACACGCTATGTTAGACCTCATTAATAAAAACTTCTCAACTTCCAGCTGCTGGAAATAATCAAAGTTTACTTTTCACTGGTGCTACTTGTCTATCAATGTAGAGCTCTACATTGTTATCAATCTGGCTCAGAGTCACTAGGAAGTCTCTTACATCATTTTGACTGGTAGAGAGAGAGAAAACACAGATTTTAAGTTCATCACCCACACATTTTTTGTTTGTACTTTGTTGGGAAAACAAATTAAGCAACCAAGTGTGCATACAATAGGGCAAGTAAATATACTCCATCATTCATCTAGAAAATGTGTGTGTGTGTGTGTGTGTATGGAAGAGGAAAATTAAATATTTATGATCATTTATTTTCCACACGTGAAAAATAAATACTCTTTAAAGTACTCTAAGTAATAAAACAAGAACCAGATAATATTTCTGTACTCAAGTTGGCAAATGTCTTAAAAGATAACTCAGAGTTAGGAAAGGGCCATGAACTCTCATGTGCTATGTACAGAGGCTGTGCAAATGTGGAATGCTACACAATTTTTGCAGTGCCATTTGACACTGTGTATTAATGTTTAGGTTTTCTAAGAAATGTATAAATTGAGCCAGAAATACAATTTTTAAGAACATAGGCTGACATTTTGAGCTGGATTCGTGTGTGTTGAATTCTTTATGTATTATTTATAATGGACAAGTCAAATAATTTAAATATTTAACAATACAGAAATGCCAAATGAATTTTATATATCTGAATGGGAAATTCAGTTTGTAGTTGTTGACGTTATGCTTTCAGGAATAGTGGAGTAGACTTTAAGATTTAGTATACACAGAGAACAGATAAATTTATGAAAATAATTATAAACTCTTTTGACAATGTGGAGTAGTACATAAATAGTAATGTAAAGAATAGTATTAGAAATATAGAAATGAAAAGAAAGAGACAGACAGGAAATTGATAATAGGAATCATTGGTCTAACTGAGATATGATTCATGGTTTCTTATTTGTATTAAAACAGTTTGAGATGGGGGCTGGGAGTTTGGTCTAGTGGCTGCTTGTGGTGAAAAAGAGGCTAATGAACTCATTCTCTCTGTGGTATGTATTTTTATGCTAGCCCTTCCCCTATGTTTAATCCTTGCTTCTTATGCTAGTATTGGATGTGCCATACTGAAGATGAAATCTTCTGAGGGAAGGAAAAAGGCCTTTGGAACATGTTCCTCCCATCTCATTGTAGTTTTCTTATTTTATGGCCCAGCCATTAGCATGTACCTTCAGCCCCCCTCCTCCATCACTAGAGACCAGCCCAAGTTCATGGCTCTCTTCTATGGAGTGGTGACTCCAACCCTCAACCCCTTTATCTACACCCTGAGGAATAAGGATGTCAAAGGGGCTTTAGGCAGACTGGGAAGGAGAGTCATCAGTTCCAAATGACAACTGTGGACATTGAATCGTATAATTTTTCAATAAGGTTTATATGGGTCTCTCTAATGACTTATTCTTATCTTACAAGTCTCATCCTATATATTCTTGAAACACATATCCCATTTCCTACATTCTTTAAAATAACTTAAGATATGGATCAAACTCAGCTAATATTCATCAGGTTATGTACACATTTATGAAGAAGTATTAAAACAATTTCCTTTTCTTGGCTTCAAGTTGATATCGTAACAGTGTTAAGGAGTTTGAACATTGGCTCTATAAAAAATAAGTTCATTAGATTTGTCTATTCCTTGTAAAAATAGTGTAGCAACCATTCACCAATGGCATTCCTATACTGAATGAATCCAATTAAGTGCTTTGATGAGTTGATTCATATCTCAGTGGAAGAGCTTGGTGCTTTGAACATTCTTTGCAATGTGTTCTTTGCTATTATGCTATTAAAGTGTATTGAATTTTGTAAGCTTACTAACCTCAGTCCACAGAAAGTTTTTCCTTTTTTCAGAAGACTTTCTAAAAATTAACATGTAAGTCGGTGGTGTTTTGTATTTTTACTTTAATCATTTATCATTAATGTTATAATCAACAGAATAAAGCATAGGTTCAGGCAACTTTCAACAAGATTCCTTTTTAAATTTTTATGATTAAGTAATTGTACAAAGGAGTTGCTACACAACAGAGCACTTGAGCCCTTCAAGCTACCACCATACTGCTTGAGACATAGCATGTCACTTCCAGTTTTCTGGTTGTTAATCAGAGATAAGAGTGTCATGGACTTTGGATTTAGTGCTCAGGCTGGCTTTGGACAATAATCCTCAGATTTCAGACTCCTAAGCAGATAGGAATAACATAAGCAGATATGAAAAACACATGAGCCAGAGAAGACTTATGTGTCAGAAATGACACACGTGCCAGACTTGACATGCATGTTAGTATCACTGGCACATGTGTCATTTCTGACATGCATGTCCACAAAAATACATGTCAAAAAGGCACATGAGTAAGAAATGACACACGTAAAAATGACGTGTCAGCACTAGGGAAAGAAGTGTGGCAATTCCTTAAAAGACTAAACAGAAGTCCCCTATGACCCAGCAATTCCACTACTTGGCATTTACCCAATTGTCCAGAAACAAGGACATACTAAATCCACTAGCACAACGATGTTCATTGCAGCACTATTTACCATAGCAAAGATATGGAAGCAACCCAGATGCCCCTCAGTTGATGAGAGGATCAACAAGATGTGGTATTTATACACAATGGAATTCTATGCTGCTGTCAGAAAGAACACCATCGCCCCATTTGTAAGGAAATGGAAAGCCTTAGAAAAAGTCATATTAAGAGAAGTAAGCCAGACTCATCACAATTTGAAGTTTGTGACATATCATCACTATTCAATTTTCCTTTTTATTAGCATATATTAATTGTACCAAGAGGTTTCACTGTGATATTTTCATATGTACATGTAATGTACATTGAGCAAAATCATCCCTTTTATTACTTTTTAAATTTTATCATTGTTTAAAAAATTTTTATTGTCGGGATAATGTATAGAGAGGTTACAGTTACATTTGCCAGTAGGTGCATTACTTCTAACACACTTATAGCCCTTCTCATGTTTTTTGTTCCCATTTTCCTCTCTCCACCCCCTCCCCCTTTCCATTACTTTTTTTCTCTCTTTTGAAAACTTTTTTTTTTTTGGGTGGGTCTGGCCTGGGTGCTGTCTCTGAGCTCTTCAGCTCAAGGCTACTGACCCATCCTTGAGCCAAGCCCCTTTAGTTTTTTTTCTTTCTCTTTTTTTTCATGGAACAACATGTTTTTTATTATTTCCATTTGTGTGCAAGCATTCAAAAATGGCAAGAGAAACCTGTTTATTGCTTTACATTCAATGTAATATTTAGGGAATATTTGGGTTTTTTTGTTTTTTTCATATTTTTTCATTGTAATTAATAGAAGGGTTACATGATAATTGCAGGTAGAAGGTACATTCATTCACATATTGATACCCTTTCACATATCTAGGTCCCCATTTCCCTCCCCCCACCCCCACCCCTCATCTTGTTTTCCCCTCTTCCCTATCCAATTTCAAATAACCAAATACAAATATATCCGATATATCAGGTAACAAAGTGAGATACTGTAACAGTATGAGATAACCAAGGGACAGCAAAAGAGATACGAGATAAGCTAGTACCTTAAGGACAACAATCATTCATTATATGGCTTATGTTTCTATATCCTAGAGATCCTTTCATTTAGCGTCATACTATATGGTCTTGTGTATCAAGGTTTTGCTCTATTGCAAATCTCTGCTAGGAAAGCCCAAAAAGACTTGAAACTCTCATCTCCAATTAACCTCTAGACAAGGCTCAATAGCTATGTGCATATGACTATATACAATGATGTTATCACAATGAATTCCAAGAAATGAAACGAGAGGTGGTTTTTAAAATTTTTTTTGTATTATCGTTATTTCTCCCTCCCTCCCTCCCTCCCTGCCT
The DNA here is from genome assembly GCF_031878675.1 of Megascapheus bottae. NCBI lineage: Eukaryota > Metazoa > Chordata > Mammalia > Rodentia > Geomyidae > Megascapheus > Megascapheus bottae. The sequence continues at coordinate 15,905,751 of NC_143530.1, forward strand.
CCCTCCCTCCCTCTCTCTCTCTCTCTTTCCCTCTCTCTTTTTGTTTCTTTGTTTCTTTCTTTCCCCCTTTGGCATATTCCCTTTGTCACTGCTTTTGATTTCTGTATCCTTTGTCTTGTGTATAAATGTATCTGATTTGGAGAAGGGAAGAGGGACAAGGGATGAACCAATTCAACAGTGATACTTCCTAGACACTATGTTGGACATGAACTTTCCAACTTGGGGGAAGGTGACCAGGTGGGAAAAAAAAGTAGGAGAAAATGAAGAAGTAACTGTTTTTGAAGACAGTCTAAAAGAATAAATGTGGAAACCAATATCAACATCCTACACCACATTCAGCATATTGGAAGGGATTACCATGTTGTTTTTTGGCCAATGAGTGGGTGATTATCTACTGTCTGATTCTTTACATTTTAACAATTATGAGGTGATAGAGAAAGACTATTACTTTTTTATTTGAGCAAGGTATCCTAACAAAATGATAATTTATTAAAATGATAAAAGGGTAGTCTTTTAGTGAAAGGTATCAGGTAACAGAAAATGCCAGTTTTGGCCTGGGAGTGTAGCCTAGTGGTAGAGTGCTTGCCTAGCATGCATGAAGCTCTGGGTTTGATTCCTTGGTGCCACATACACAGCCCTAAAGCCAGAAATGATGCTGTGGCTCAAGTGGTAGAGCTCTAGCCTTGAGAAAAGTCCAAGAATACTTCTCAGGTCCTGAGTTCAAGTCCCACAACTGGCAAAAAATACCAAAGTTTAAGTAAAATTACATTTCTATATAAAAGCTAAATACCAAATCAAGGCATAAGGATCACAAGTGATTTATTTATTTTATAAACTTCCACTGGAAACAAATATTGCTAAATTTCTCAAAATTCACTCCAGCTCCACAATTCCACAGGTCTATGTAAAAACCTAGTTGGCCTCAAATTAGTCCTGTTTCCTTTCTACTGAAGTTGAGACAATCCTGGAATAAAAATTCCATGAATGAATATGACATAAGTACTACTGTGTTGTCACCATAAGAACTCTGAAATTTGTGTCTTATTCTTTTATATAATGGTAAAGCAGTAATAGGTCAAAATAGTAAAGATCTTCAAGAAAGCCTATTTCTTTTGACAGTACTTGGGTTTGAACTGAGGACCATGTGTTTGCTAGGCAAGAACTCCACCACTTGAATCATGCCTCTGGTTCTTTGTAATTTTAAGGTTATTTTTAGATAGATCCTCATGCTCTTTTGCTCAGGCCTCACCTCTGATTGTGATAGGAGGCAGAGCCAGGAGAATCAATTTCTCCTAAATAGCTTGAATTACAAGGATGAATTACCTTTAAGAATGACAACCTTTCGTTTAGAGTCATACTGTATGGCCTTATGTATCTAGGTTTTGGTCTATTGCGAATCTCTGCTAGGAGAGCCCAAGGTTTCTACTGACTATGACAAATGAAGGAAACCATTGAGCCTATGTTCCTTTGAGTCTGGCTTACTTCACTTAATATGATTTTTTCTAAGTCTTTCCATTTCCTAACAAATGGGGCGATGTCATTCTTCCTGGCAGCAGCATAGAATTCCATTGTGTACAAATACCACATCTTGTTGATCCACTCATCAACTGAGGGACATGTGGGTTGGTTCCACATCTTTGCTATGGTAAATAGTGCTGCAATGAAGATCGTTGTGCTAGTGGATATAGAAACAAAAGCCATATAATGAGTGATTGTTGTCCTTAATGTACTATGTTATCTCTCATCTCTTTTGCTGTCCCATGGTTATCTCATATTGTTACAGTATCTCACTTTATTATCTGATATATTGGATATATTTGTATTTGGTTATTTGAAATTGGATAGGGAAGGGGGGAAAGCAAGATGAGGGGTGGGGATGAGGGGGAGGGAAATGGGGACCAAGACAAAAGAAAGCGTATCAATGTATGTGAAGTAATGCACCTTCTATCTGGCGAATATAATGTAACCCTTCTATTAATTACAATAAAAATATATGACAAAAAAGAATGACGACCTTTACGATGAGGTCTTGCTAACTTTTGGCCAAAACTAATTTCAAAGCTTGATCTTTCCAATCTCTAGTTCTCAGGTTGCTGGGATTATATGTATAGATCACTATGCTTAGTTTACTAGACAGACTGAATTGTTTGAGATGGGACTGTGACGATCATTGTTTTGCAGTGTACAATGCGTCAATCAGAGCAAACATATGTAATGTCTAGAAAACATCACGAAACATTTAATATACCAAAGTCATCAACTTCATTTGTTATTATTTCATTTTGTGAATGCCATTTTGTTCATTTGTTATTTCCTTCTTGTATAAACAAAATATGAAAATTTTAGGTCTATATTTTGTAACACCTGAGCACTAGAGCATTAGAGTAGAGATACAAGACAACCAAAGTAGGCTGTGGAATAAATCCATTCACATTTATGTTGAGCTCTCCTGTATATTAAATTCTAAGAACATATAGGATGTCCTAGTGATCTGACTATTCTGAAGTCATACAAATAATTGGAGACATAAAAGATCTAAGCACAATGTTTCTAATGTTGTAGCCCGAACAGGATTGTATATAAGATTATATAAGCAGATCTGTGTGATAGGCGGGGTACTTGTTTCAATGAAAGGAAAGATATTTAGAAAGCATACTGCATTGCCTTAGTTGCTTTAATAGTTCCTATGATTTCTGGATCCTCTTCAGCTTTGCAGATTCCTGGTGAACCCTCATGAGTTTCTTCAGTGCATCCTTCATGTCCTTATTCCTCAAGGTGTAGATGAGGGGGTTGAGACTTGGCGTGATGATGGTGTAAAAGAGGGTGAGGAACTTTCCCTGGTCCTTGGAGGCACTGTTACCTGGCTGCAGGTACAGGTAGATAATAGTCCCATAAAATATGGACACCACGGTGAGATGAGATCCACAGGTGTTCATCGCTTTGCGCCGGCCTGCCTTGGACTTCATTCTCAGCACAGCTTTGGCAATGTAGCCATAGGAGATCAGGATAAGGACGAGGGGGGTGAGGACAATGACGATGCCCAAGGCAAAAACAGACATTTCCACTGCGGTGGTGTCCACACACGCTATCTTGACCATGGCTGGCAGCTCACACAGGAAGTGATCCAGACGGTCGTTTCCACACCTGGGCAGATTCACGGTGAGGGTACACAAGACTACAGAATTGGTCAGACTAATACTCCAGACCAGGGTAATCATCTTGAGACACAGGTGTGGGCTCATGATCACAAAATAATGCAAGGGCTTACAAATGGCTGTAAAACGATCATAGGACATGACAGCCAAAAGAAGACACTCGATGGAGCCAAACCACATGTAAACATAGAGCTGGACGACACAGCCCACATAGCTGATGGTCTTCTCAGAGCCCCACAGATTAACCAGCATCTGAGGGACGATGCTGGTCGTGAAACATAAGTCTAGGAAAGACAAATTCCTGAGGAAAAAGTACATTGGTGTGTGGAGACGAGAATCCCGGAGAGAGGCCAGAATGATAGCTGTGTTCCCCACCAATGTGATGAAGTAAAAGAGGGCAACGACTCCTGACAGAATCTTCTCCAGTTCGGGGTGGTCAGAGAAGCCAAGCAGAATGAACCCATGTGAACAACTGTGATTGCTTTGTTCCATATTCCTTCAAAGTCTGCACCCTACACCGAGAAGAGGGGGAGCAAGAGAAGGAAAAGGAAAGTCATTGTAGCAGTAGGAGGAACAGCAGCAGAAGAAATAATTTGTTAATGTGAATATCTAACCTGCTATAACATAGAGCTAAAGAAAGACAGAAATTAGGTTAATATTGCATATTACTGGAAAAATACTAATACAGAAGATGAAAATTATTGTCACAATGTATCTCTTTTAGATTATCAGTTTGTTTAAGATTAAATTTTATTCTTAACCCTAGAATCTTAATTTTGTGACAAGCAGATTTGAAAGCTTGGAATTGACACAGTTTTCAAAGATGTGGCCTTATGATTTTTTTTAAAGAAACCTAGTTAGCTTGATGGAGTGAACATATTTAAGGAAGCTATTTGGCTAATGTCAGAGTGAAAGTAATAATTCTTGTTTTCCCATACTTATCCCTAAGTGTTGGAAATTTGAATACAAAGCAATTAAGAGAGTTCACCACCATTACCTTGATCCAAACTCCAAAGAATCTCTTTTCTAGATCCTGATGGTAACATTTCCCCTTTAGGTTGCTCTCATGCCTGACCTATTCAATGAGGTCTTGTCATCCACACACTTAAAACTTAGCGTCTACTTTCCATTCCTTTCATAAACACATTTTTCATTTGTTTCTCTCTCTGTGTGTGTGTGTGTGTGTGTGTGTGTGTGTGTGTGTGTGTGTGTGTGTGTGTTTGTCCTGGAGCCTGAACTCAGGATCTAGAGGTGCTGTCTCTGAGCCTTTTTTTTTTTTTTTTGTGGGTCATGAGGCTTGAACTTGTCCTGGGCGCTGTCCCTGAGGTATTCAGCCCAAGGCTACCTACCGCCCTATCCCCACGCCACACTATCCAAAACATGCTCTATATCTAAAAATATATTATTTAATAGACAAAAGGCACAATACAAGCATAAAAAAAATCACATTCAGTTACTAGTCAGCATTATTTTACATTAAAAATGTCAACTGGTGTTGGATTTGAGCTGAATGTGGTGGTAGTTACGTGGTACACGAACATGAAATGTGATTTTTTTTAATCTAAGTAATGACAAGGAACATATTCAGTTTGCTGAAAGTAATGTAAAACATGACTCTCTTATTGAAGGAAGGAGCCCAGTGTCCCTCCCATGTTCTGTGCAGACCCAGTGCCTTTAGACTCATGGGAGCATCTCAGAGCTGCCAAAATGTACAGCATTAGTCAGATGACCAGTGGACACTACCAGAGGTACCTAGCACTGATTCTAGGAAGATAATCTCCCTGCAAAGGAAAGTAACATAGAGAAGGCTCCATTCAGCACAACTTTGGCCACTTGCAAGTGTGTTTTTTTTTCTTCTTCTTTTGTGCCAGTCCTGGACTTGAAGTCATAGATTGGGCTCTGTCCTTGAGCTTTTGTGCCCTCCCAATTGAACCACAGCTCCAGCCTTTTATGGTGGATAATTGGAGGTAGCAGTCAAATGGACTTCCTTGTCTGGGATGGCTTTAAACCTTGATCTTCAGATTTCATTCTCGGGAGTACTTAGGATTACAGGTACCAGTCACTGGTACTGGGCAAGCACTTACAAGTTTGATAGGAAGGTAGATATTATGATATTGCTATCATCATCATCATCATCGTCATCATCACTATCATCACTAGTACACGCAACAAACCCATACCCTCACCTACCCACCCACCCACACCCAAAGAGAGCACAAGAAAGCTTTTGTGGAGATAGATTTTTGACAAAAATTAACTCTCATCTCTTTTGCTGTCCCTTGGTTATCTCATATTGTTACAGTATCTCACTTTGTTGTCTGATATATTGGATATATTTGTATTTGGTTATTTGAAATTGGATAGGGAAGGGGGGAAAACAAGATGAAGGGTGGGGGGAGGGGGGAGGGAAAAGGGGACCAAGACATGAGAAAGGGTATCAATGTATGTGAATTAATGCACCTTCTATCTGGTGAATATAATGTGACCCTTCTATCAATTACAATGAAAATATATGAAAAAATTAACTAACTGAAAACATAAAAAAGTTGAATTAAACAAAATGTCAACCAGCTCAAAAACATGATAAAAAATTAAGGGGAGATATTTGATTGGAAAATAAAAATATCAAACTGGTGTTTCATCTCTGCCCTCTTATTTTCTGAATAGGCATATTATAAGAAGCTTTGTTTTTTGTTGGCTATGTATTTTAAATATTTTTCTTGAAGATTATGAAGAAATTACTCCAAATTGTAGCCATAGTTCAGAAGTATAGCATTTACCAGGCTAATTGATTAAAAATACTGGTTAAAATAGTTGAGAGTCATTTCATGTTGTTTTGAAAATTATCTACTTCAAAGCAATAATTTAAGCCCAAGTTTTGCTCTTGATTCAGTTTGAAAGAAGGAAAAATAATTTCTTAAAATCGAATGGAGTCTATCATCAACTAAGTTCCAAAATATCTGAGCAGAGAAATGACTATTTAATTTGAGATACATTAGTGATGTAATTGTGTATAACTTCTTTTTTTCTTGTTGTTTTTGTTTTTTTATTGTAATTAATAAAAGGGTTACATGATATTTGCCACATAGAAGGTGCATTAATTCACATACATTGATACCCTTTCACATGTCTTGGTACCCATCACCCTCTCCCCCACCCACCACCCACCCCCTGTGTACAACTTCTAAATATAAAAAATGGAAAATTCTTTTAAAGTTACAGCAAATTCCGTGTTGCGAATTCCTAAATAAATTTTTATTATCAACACAGCTTCCCCATTCCTAGCAAAATCCAGGAAGGGACTGAATTCCTTCTGTTTCATACAAGTCTTTAAGTATTTTTATTATTTTATCTTATCATCTTTAAGTAGTTGTACAAAGAAGTTGCTATTCAACAAAGCAGTTTATGAATACAATGAATCTTGATGAATGTCATCTTTTCATCACTTTCCCACATCAAAATCTTAAATAAAAAAACCCTTAGATAATTTAAATATTTTACATTAGAAGAGTTATAAAAAAGAGTTGAAAAAATCTGAGCCCTTTCTAAAATCTCAAACTTTAAGAACAAAATACTTCTTTTTACTCATTTCTAAAAAGCTTATCCTTTATATATTTATATCCATGTATGGCAAGATAGTCATATAAGTGTTCTCTATACAATTTTCTATAAAATGCAATAGTGGAATGACTTACATGTTCACCAAGAAGAGAACAGTCAAATTGGTCACATCTGTTTCAAATAAGAAAGAAATATTTCAATTTCTTCATCTGCTATTTAATCTGTATACAACGTCGAATCTGTATATGAAGTTTCTGATCAAGAAATAGCTCCATATTTCCCTGCTATAATAATAGTTTTATCCTTTCCTTTATAATACAGATAAGGGAAGATTTCTCAGTTACAATATGGTTTTCCGCCTCAGGCTTCTGAGAGGAAATCTGTTGAATCAGCACACATAGGTGTTAAAGTCTTTTCTTTAACTTTGTATAGTTTCCCAGCCCAGGCACATGATGCCTAAAATATATTAGAAACTAACATTACCACAGTTCACACAGAGCTATCTTGATGTCCTATTTCTCCACCATGGCAGAGTCCTCAGTGTGGAAACTCACCCTAGTTAAGCATTTGCCTTCCATGGCTGCTGCTCTCCCATGTTCTCCCTGCTGTGCCACTGCCAACTCTGCTTGCCTCAAAGAGTGGCCAGGTAGAAATTCTCCTCAGGACTCCTCCTTTTTGACCATGTGACTTCAGGTGAGGAGACGAAGCTGTCCCCAATGTTTAGTGCTTGTTTTACCCTTTAAAATGAACATGCAGATGTTCTCTATAATTTCTGGATTATAGAGAAACATAAAAAGCAGGTGCAAAATGTGAATAGGAAGGAAATATAACTGTCAGAGAAGGGAAAAGCATTCATCGTTTTCTTTTTTGTTTGGTATTCATCTTTTTCTAGGTGGTGAATGTGTTACAAATAAAAGTATCTTCCTTATTGAATGTCAAACAGGTAATTCCAGTGGCCACAAATCTGGGTGTATCTAAAATGAAAGTCTGGATTTCCACCATTTGAAATGTGCTATCACCCAACTCTTATACATTGTTTTACATGATATCAGCATCTACTTATTACCAGCTAGATCTTTAAGTGTTATGATTATTTCTCTGCTTTCACTTTCAAAATGTGAGCCATTCCAAACTCTGGTTTTCTTTTTATATGTATATATTTTTATTATATTTAATAAAAGGGTTACATGCCAGATAGAAGGTGCATTAATTCACATACATTGATACCCTTCCACATGTCTTGGTCCCCATTACCCTCCCCCCCGCCCCCCCTCTTGGTTTTCCCCCCTTCCCTGTCCAATTTCAAGTAACCAAATACAAATGTATCCAATATATCAGATGACAAAGTGAGATATTGTGACAATATGAGATAACAAAGGAACAGCAAAAGAAATGAGAGATAACATAGCACCTTAAGGACAGCAATCATTTGTTATATGGCTTTTGTTTCAATATCCTAGAGGTCCATTCAATTAGCTTCATACTATATGGCCTTATGTATCAAGTTTTTGCTCTATTGCAAATCTTTGCTATTATAGCCCAAGGTTTCTACTGGTTATGATGAATGAGGGAAACCATTGAGCCTAAGTTCCTTTGAGTCTGGGTTACTTCGCTTATTATGATTTTTTCTAAGTCTTTCCATTTCCTAACAAATGGGGCGATGTCGTTTTTTCTGACAGCAGCATAGAATTCCATTGTGTACAAATACCACATCTTGTGGATCCATTCATCAACTGAGGGACATCTAGGTTGGTTCCATATCTTTGCTATGGTGAATAATGCTGCAATGAACATTGATGTGTTAGTGGATTTAGTATGCTCTAGTTTCTGGATGGTTGGGTAAATGCCAAGTAGTGGAATTGCTGAGTCATAGGGAAGCTCTATGTTTAGCCTTTTGAGGAACTGCCATACTGCTTTCCATAGTGGTTGAACTAGTTTGCACTCCCACCAACAGTGTAGTAGTGATCCCTCCTGGCCACATCCCCTCCAGCATCTGTTGTTATTAGTTTTCCTGATCCTGGCCATTCTAACTGGAGTGAGGTGGAATCTTAGAGTTGTTTTGATTTGCATTTCTTTTATGACCAGAGATGTTGAGCATTTCTTCATGTGTCTATAGGCCATTTTTGTTTCTTCAGAGAAGACTCTCTTGAAGTCTTTGGCCCATTTTTTTAATGGGATGGTTGCCACTTTGGAGATTAGTTTTGGAGTGATTTAATTTTTTAAGCTGTTGATATATTTCAGATATGAGGCCTTTGTCCATTGTATGGTTGGTGAAGATCTTCTCTCACTCTGTAGGCTTCTAATTTACTAGCTATGTCCTTTGCCATACAAAAGCTCTGCAGTTTAATGCAGTCCCACTTATCCAGCCTTTCTCTGATTTGTTGTGATTCTTGGTCTTTATTAAGAAAGTTTTGACCTGTGCCAAGGAGGCTTAGTGTATCTCCTATTCCTTCCTGTAAAGTTTTCAGTGTGTCAGCTTTTACCTCCAGGTCTTCCATCCATTTGGAGTTAATTCTAGTGCAGGGTGACAAAGAAGGATCCAACTTTAGTTTTCTGCAGGTGCTTAACCAGTTCTGCCAGCACAACTTGTTGAAGAGGCTATCTTTCTTCCATTCTATTTTTTTGGCTCCCTTGTCAAAGATTAGGTGGCCATAGGTCTGTGGTTTAATATCTGGGTCCTCAGTTCTATTCCATTGGTCTTCAGGCCTGTTCTTGTGCCAGTACCAAGCTGTTCTGATAATTATTGCTCTGTAATAGAGTCTAAAGTTTGGTATTGAAATTCCTCCTGCGCTCTTCTTTCTGCTAAGAAGTGTTTTTGCTATACGGGGTCTTTTATTATTCCATATGAAATTTTGGATTGCCTCTTCTATTTCTTTAAAGAATGCTATTGGGATATTGTTGGGTATTGCGTTGAATTTGTAGATAGCCCTTGGCAAGATTGTCATTTTCATGATGTTGATTCTTCCAATCCAGGAGCTTGGAAGGTTTTTCCATTTCCTTAGCTCTGCTTTAATTTCCTTTTTCAGAGTTTTAAAGTTTTCATCAAAATGTCCTTTACATTCTTAGTTAAGCTAATTCCTAGGTACTTTATTTTCTTTGAGGCTATTGCAAAAGGAGTTGCTTTCCTGATTGTTGCCTCGTTCCTCTCACTGTTGGCATATAGCAAGGCAGTTGATTTTTGAGGGTTAATTTTATAGCCTGCTACCCTTCCAAAGTTTTGAATCAGCTCAAGGAGCTTAGGAGTAGAGTTATTTTCTTTCTTTCTTTTTTTCCTTCTATTTTTTGTAACATAAACCAAGCTACCACCGTCTTCTAAATTATCCAGATGCCTCTTACTATATAACTCTAAGCTAATTGCTTCCCTTTTAGCCTAGTCTTCATTTTAACAGTCAAAGATATTGTAAACGAACTTAAGCAAACCAAACCAAATCAAATAACAACCAAACCAACCAACCAAATAAAAGATGTGTTGCAAGCTTGGTGCTGGTGGCAGTACTCAGATCCTGATCTGAAGCCAGCTTGTGAAGAATAGTTCATGAGACTCTTAACTCCACAAGCAGGAGAAAATGTGGAAGTGGAGCTATGGTTCAAATGGTAGAATATTAGCCTTGAGCACGACAACAAAAACCCAGGGACGGTGTCCAGGCTCTGAGTTCAAAGTCCAGGACAGGCATGAAAACTAAAGCAAAACAAGTTGTTGTTTATCCTTTTAACCTCTACATTCAAGAGACTGAGACAGGAAGATCATGAGATTGAGGATAATCTGGCTTAGAGGGAAAACAAAGAATCAACAAACATTCCCACCTTTTCCTAGTCATTATCATCATACAGGCCGTGTGTGTGTGTGTGTGTGTATGTGTGTGTGTGTGTGTGTGTGTCTTTGCACATGCATGCTGGTTCTGGGGTTTGAACCCAGGTGTAGATGCTGTGCCTGAGTTTTTTTTTCCATATATTTTTTATTGTAATTAATAGAAGGGTTACATTATATTCACCAGATAGAAGGTACATACATTGATACCCTTTCTCATGTCTTGGTCCCCACTTCCCTCCTCCCACCCTCACCTCTCATCTTGTTTTACCCCCTTCCCTATCCTATTTCAAACAACCAAATAAACATATATACAATATATCAGATAACAAGGTAACAATATGAGATAACCAAGGGACAGCAAAAGAGATGAGAGATAACATAGTACATTAAGGACAACAATCACTCATTATATGGCTTTTATTTCTATATCCTGGAGGCCCTTTCATTTAGTGTCATACTGTATGGCCTTATGTATCTAGGTTTTGCTTTATTGTAAATCTCTTCTAGGAGAGCCCAAGGTTTCTACTGATTATGACAAACGAGGGAAACCATTGAGCCTATGTTCCTTTGAGTCTGGCTTACTTCACTTAATATGACTTTTTTCTAAGTCTTTCCATTTCCTTACAAATAGGGCGATGTCGTTCTCTCTGACAGCAGCATAGAATTCCATTGTGTATAACACCACATCTTGTTGATCCACTCATCAACTGAGAGGTGCCTGAGTTCTTTTGCTCAAGGCTAGCATTCAACAGTTTGAGCCACAGATCCACTTCCAGCTTTTTGGTGGCTAAGTGGAGATATCAATCTTACAGACTTTCCTGCTCAGGCTGGCTTTGAATTTTGATCCTCAGACCTCAGTCTCCTAAGTAGCTAGGATTATAAGTGAGTGCCACCAGCACCCAGCTCATATAGGCTCATGTGTATATGTGCCTTTTAAATTAAGGTTGTGCAGACACATAAAAACAAAAATATGGACATTGCTGAGCAATATTTGATACACACAGACATTGTGTAAATTTTAAAACATCATAAAATTATGTCTTCTAATATAATTTCTTTATAGTTTTAGAACTTAATTTTTTTAGAATTTAATTTTGAAACATACAGAATCTCACTGTTATCTACAATCACCCTAATATGCAAAAATACACTGAGTTTTTTGGTTCTAAATGTAGTTTTGTAGCCATTGGTTAACCTTTGATTATTCTCCTTCCTATCTTCCGGGAAAGAGTAACCAGCATTCATATCTTGAATAACATCCCATGGTCTTTGTCTTCCTATGCCTGGCTCATTTACCTTAACAAAAGAATCTACATCTTGGTCATGTTGCAAATGACAGCAACATTCGTGTGTCTGAATAGTGTTCTATAGCATACATGCACCAATTTGCATATCTGTTCATTTGTTTATGAACAATTTGTTTCTCAACAGACACTTATTTTGAATTTTGAACAATGTTGCAATCTATATGAAAGTATAGAAGTCCGTCAGACATCCTTGCATTTCTAATTCAGTAGTGGGACAACTCTGTCATATAATGGTTCTCTTCTCAATTCTTGAATAATTTTCATAGTTTTTTGAAATGCCTGTGCAGTTTAAATCTTTTCACTGACAGTGTACATATTCTAATTTCCTTTTCTTCTCTCAGATTTGCCAGTTCTTACCTTTGGTGCCTTCCTTCCTTCCTCCCTCCCTCCTTCCCTCCCTCCCTCCTTCCCTTCCTCCTCCTTTTCTTCCATTCCCTTTACTTCTTTCTTTTTTGCTGGGACTTGAACACAGGGCCTGGGTACTGTCTCTGAGCTTTTGTGCGAATTTCTAGAGCTCTGCACTGGCTTTGGGTCATTAACTGGAGATAAGCCTGCCTGGACTGGCTTTGAGCCATGGTTCTCTGATCTCGGCCTCTTGATTAGCTAGGATTACAGGCATGAGCCACTGTGCCCAGGCTCCTTCGCCCCTTTTTAAAGAAGGTTGTAAATTTTCTTGCTGTTGAATTTTCTATATTTTGATATTTTTTGACCTGACTATAGATACAATCTTATTTGGTTTACTTTGCTTTGTGGACTCTACTTTTTAGGTTAACTAAAAAAAAAATTAGGGCCAATACCAATGTTATAGTGTTTCCTCTGTGTGTTCTACTAGACGTTTCACAATTTTGAGTTTTTGGATTAGGTTTTTAATCCATTGTTTAGTGAGGTAAGAGTGAAATTCCATCTTTGGTTTGTGAGTAAGTCAGTTTCTCAACATCATTTTATTGGTAACATTGTACTTTCTTCATTGAGTGCTATCAGCACATTTTCCACGTTTTTCTTTCCTATTTTTCCACTTTTCTTTCCTCTTCCTTTTTCTATTCTTTTCCTTTCTTCTCTTTTCTTTTTCTTTTAAAGAAGTCATTAACTGCTGAGCATTGGTGACTCACCTGTAACCCTAGATATAGATTTAGATTTCAGATAGAGGAAATCTGAGGATCATAGTTCAAAGCCAGCCTACCAGAAAAGTCCATGAGACTCTTATTTCAAATTAACCAAAAAAGTTGCCAGAACTGGTGGCTTAAGCCTGTAATCTTAGCTATGTAGAAGGCTGAGATCTGAGGATTGAATTTTAAAGCCAGCCTGGGCAGCAAAGTCCATGAGATTCCAATAAATGATCAAAAAAATTCAAAAGTGGGAGCTGTGGCTCAAGTGGCAGAGCACTTCTCTTGAGCAAGAAAAGCTTAGGAGCAGTATGAAAGCTCAGAGTTCCACCCCAGGACCAGCACATAAACACACACACACACACACACACACACGCACGCACGCACGCACGCACGCACGCACGCACGCATGCACATACAGCCAGTAGTACTAGCTTTGAGCATTAAAGCTCAAAGGTAGCACCCAGGCCTGAGTTGAAGCCCTAGGATTAGTATACCTACACAAAATAATCATTAACTGTAAATACATGGATTTATTGTTAGGTTATCTTCTGCTACTTTCTGTTCCCTTAGTCTAGCTTTTTCCCCCCTCTTTTACATGTTGTTCTGATTGCTGTACTTGCCGTATTTTCCATCAGATGTTGTGATCCTCCTTGATTTTCTCTTTTTGTGTAACTTTGGTTTTGCTGTTAAGGATCTGGCAATGGTTCTGTGACAGATGTTTCTGAAGCTTTGGTAGGCATGACAATAAATCTATCGATAGAAGAAGGTGACATGTAGCCTTGCACAGCCTTAACTCTTGCAGATGCTAGGTAGATATCTGTTAAGTCTACATTTGATATAGTGTGTCCTTTAGAAGCTTCTCCATTTTTGACTTGGATGACCTATTTTTGAGAGGGATAATGTGATCATCCACTATTATTCTGTAAAATTTTCTCTGCAAATCCCAAAACACAGGCAAAGGAAGGGAAATCCTGAGTTTAAGGCTTTAGCCACAAACGAAAACCGCAAATTGGTCTCAAACCAAAACTACAGTCTATGTTATATAGTACCTTATTTTTTTACTAGTTGAAATTATCTTTGTCTTAATCTCACATATACATATATAAAATAATCTGAAGCATATGTGGCAATAGTTGTATTAATAATATATATATCAAAATTGGTTATAGTTTTTATAACTGTCTTCTTAAATTGTTCTTTGTCCTGGACAAGCTATTGAGTAAACTAGACAACAGAGCAAAATATTGACCAAACAACCAGAAAATAATGAACAAAATGATAGTAGCAAGTCTTTGTCGATCAGTAAGTTCCTTGAATATGAGTGAATTAAATCTTCCAATCAAGGAAGATTGGAAAGATGATGACTAAGATACTGCAGTTATTATAGCTCTAAAGACATACCCATTTTAACAACTTTATGTATAAAACTATCTTCACAAGAGTGAAGAAAGGCAAGCCAGTGCCTATAGGTGGAGTCTCTGAAACAGCCAATTTGTCAGGCACACACTTGAAAACAGGCTGGTTGCTCAAGGGCACCATAACTTCAGACAGGAGAGACATCTGACCTTGGGTTGCCCTCTAGTGTTGGGATGTAGACAAGACATGGTGAGCAGACAGCAAGAATAGCTGGGATAATGAAAGTGACTATAGGCTCAGAGAAAACAGTTTTGACTAGAAAAATGGACAGAAAACAAAGCCAGACTACAAATACTGGAATAAATGCCTAATTCTTCACTATGTAGGAAGCAGCATACAGCGTCAAACACCAAGCATTTTTAGGAAAACATAACCCAACCTAACCCAATAAAATACCAAAGACCAATTAGATAGAGCAACCAGGATGGGTGAACTCTTAAGTTTAACACATCAGCTTTAGAAAACTCATTGAACTTCAATAGAATATAGATAAATTATTTTAAAACTCTAACAAATAGATGAATATACTTTTTTTAAAAAAAGTCTCTCATGTTAAAAAATACAAAAAGCACCAGGTGCAGTGGCTCATGCCTGTAATCCTAGCTAGTCCAATTAATCACCAGAAAACCAAAAGTCGAGCTGTGGCTCAAGGGGATGGGCAGTATCCTTGAGCTAAAGAACCTAGGGGAAATGCCCACACCCAGAGTTCAAATCCTGCCACCATCCAAAACAAAAAAAAAAGGGACATAATTGAAGGTATTACTTTATTTTTTTTAAAGCCAAATACCCAAGAATGTACAGGTCAAAGAATATTCCAATGAATAGCTGAAAATGCAAATATTCTCAGAAGCTCATGAAGGTTTCCCCCAAAATAGACCATATTTTAAGTTACAAGCAGGTCTTGAACATTTTAAGGAAACTGAAATAACCTGATATTTTATCAGGACACAATGGAATTAAGACAAAACACAACAACGAAAGATCTTATAGAACATAAACATAAAGAGATTGAGTAATATATTGATGAATGATCACTCAGTCAATATAAACATAAAGGCATAATTTTTACAACTTCTAGAGGAAAATGAAAACAACTTGTGAGACAAGCATGTGCTGTTGGAATAATCCATATCAACCTGGTATAATTGTTAAATAATGCCATTTTAAGCCTACAGGTTTTCACTTGGAGATGAAGATTCTCCTCACCAGGCTGCCTAAGGCCCCCTTCACATCCTTATTCCTCAGGGTATAGATGAAGGGGTTGAGGGTTGGAGTCACCACTCCATAGAAGAGAGCCATGAACTTGGGCTGGTCCCTTGAGATGGAGGAGGGGGGCTGAAGGTACATGCTAAAGGCTGGACCATAAAATAAAAGGACTACAATGAGATGGGAGGAACATGTTCCAAAGGCCTTTTTCCTTCCCTCAGAAGATTTCATCTTCAATATAGCATGCCCAATACATGCATAAGAAGCCAGAATCAAGCACAGAGGAACAGCTAATAAAAAAATGCATACCACAGACAGCGCAAGCTCATTGGCCTCCTTTTCCCCACAGGCCGTCTTGATCAGAACTGGAATCTCACACACCAAGTGATCCAGTTGATTGTGACCACACAGGGGCAACTGGAAGGTAGCCGTGACTTCAGAGAAGGAATAAGCCATCCCCCCCAGCCACACGAGGCTCACTGCGAGGAGTCGGGTGCGCTGGCTCATGAGGAGAGGGTAGTGCAGGGGTCGGCAGATGGCCACATAGCGGTCCAAAGACATGGTGGCCAAGAGCAGGCTTTCTGAACCCCCCATGGTGCTGTAGAAGTAAAGCTGAACCACACACGCAGTGTAGCTGATGGTCTTCTTAGAGCTCCTCAAGCAGAACAGCATCAGAGGGACGACGCTGGTGGTGTAGCACATGTCCAAAAAGGAGAGGTTGGTGAGAAAGAAATACATGGGGCTGTGGAGCCGGGGGTCTAACCTGGACACCAGGATGATGGCGACGTTTCCCAGCAAGGCCATGGGATATGTGACCAGAAGAAGAACAAACAGAGGAAGCTCCAGCCATGGGCGGTCAGCAAAGCCTAGTAGAATGAACTCTCCGGGGTGACTGTCGTTCACTAAAGGCATCCTCTCAGAGTAGGATGAGGAGAAAAGGTACCATAAATTAGACGGAGTTCCCTGCCACCAGTGAGCTAAACATTCTGAATCTCAGTTTATTCCTCTGAATAGAGGACTGACAAGAAAGGAGTCCTTGAGCTAAGAGGGACTAAATGGGGATCACACAGGAAAAGATATGCCAGTGTTTTCATTTTTCAAACTTCATTGTCCAATAAAAAAAAAAAGGTTGTTAAAATGAAGTTTCTGGGTTTCAATTTCCAAGCCCTGTTCGCACAGCTGTGTCCTGAGGGCATTGAATCTCATGGCTCCTCAGGAATGCTGTGGCTAGGCAGTGCTAGAACATTAAAAAGAATTCAAGGTTAGAGGTACGATTAATAGAAAGAGTAGAAAATCAGGAATCCATTTTTTAAAAAGGCATAGTCAACATTTTGTCGTGGAAATTAAGACAACTCTGGTGTTCAGAGATCTATCTTAGCTATTCAGAATTGAATAGGAAATTTACATACTCTTGTTTTTGAAACAGGTTCTCACTATCCATAATGGTATTGAATTTATCCACTCAAGTGATCCTCTGTCATCAGCCAGAAGCCAGTACAGGAACTATAGGAATGCATTACCACACCCAGATTAATTTCCTACTAGTTCCCTAAATTATCAGTTGAGAGAGCTGGATCACACAGACATATTTTCCTCCACATTTAAGAATTGTGTTTAAGCAAATGCTGGCAGAGATGTGGAGAAAGAGGAACCCTACTGCACTGCTATGGGAATATAAACTAGTACAATCACTCTGGAAAGCAGTTTGCAGGTTCCTCAAAAAACTAAACATAGACCTCCCCTATGACCCAGCCATACCACTGCTAGACATCTACCCAGAGCACCATATCCCAAGAGAGGATAAAGACACCTGCTCAGCCATGTTCATCACCACACTCTTCACAATAGCCAAGAGATAGAAACAACCCAGATGCCCCACTACAGAAGACTGAGTACAAAAACTGTGGTGCATATATACAATAGAATTCTACATAGCCACCAGACTAGATAAAATAATGACATCTGCTGGGAAGTGGATGGAACTAGAGAAAATCATACTGAGTGATATAAGCCTCAACCAAAGGAATAAAAGGCTCATGGTCTCCCTGCTATGTAGGTATTTGATCTAAACAATACAAGAGCAATGACCATACTGAGGTGATCCAGGTCACTGACATGAATTTAGAGATATAAATATATCTATATAGACATATAGGTTTATGATAGGATATATAGCCTTTAGATAGATACTGATCTATACAGTAAATCAATATGTATCTATGACATACAAAAATTCAGCTTAATTTTAACTATGTTCTTTAATTTATGTGCCAATGGTGGCATATAGAGATTCTTTTCTTGACTACTTATCTGTGGAACATGCATTTTAAATATAATATGAAAACTCAGCTTTAATAAAAAGGTTTTAATAATTAAAAAAAGAATTTTGTGTTTATATTTTTCTGGCCTAAATACTTAAATTACACATTTAGCCTTTGTTCTTTCAATATTACCATTTATTTTATTTATCTGTCTCATAGGAATTTTAGCTTAGTGAGTGGGTTTTAAATCCATTATTAATGCCCACTAATGATCAACAACTAAAAATCAATTTGTGAACTGCAGGAAATTACTATTAAGATTTTAAAAAAAAGAAGAAGAAGAAAGGAAGGAAGAAAGAAACCAAATTCCCATTTAAATTCTAAAGACTTGGTCAAAACCAAAGAGAATTTATGTTTTCCATACCTACATAGTTCTGTTTTCAGCCCTGGCCCAGTAGCTACTCAGGAGGCTGAGATCTGAAGATCTCAGTGCAAAGCCAGCCTGGGCAGGAAAGTCCACGAGACTCTTATCTCCAATTAACCACCAGAAAGCCAGAAGTGGCACTGTGGCTCAAGTGGTAAAGCGCTACCCTTGAGCTGAAGATCTCAGGGGCAGGGCCCAGGCTGAGTTCAAGCCCCATGACTGATAAGAAAACAAAAAAAAACAAGAGTTATATTGTCAGCTATGAATTAGATTGAAATCAATAATGTCCAGCCTTTGTGAAAACCAGCCTTTTGACAGAAAAAAATAGGCAATGGAGGATTTGCATATATTGTTAGGGTTGAAGTCAGTATCACGAAACCCACTATGATCTGTCACATAATTAAGTGAGAGATTACTACTTCATCCTGGTAGTCATTTCTCAGGATTGTGCTGATTGAAATGGAAATGCTTTCAAGATTGTTCTAAGATGCAGAGATCAATCAACGACTAAGAGAAGTCTAGTTGTTCTGAGAACTATTAGATATTTCCAGACTTTGAAAAGGGTTCCAGAAATGTCATTTTCCTCACCTTTCATATGTATGTAACAAAATCAACACCCATTCCAGCCTTCTCTGAGAATGCATGACTCTGACAGACATCTTATTGCTTACCTTATCTTGAGAAATATAAATTCATCAAAAGGACTTATAAAGGAATTCAGTAGTGTTTTACATACTCAAGAAGATGGAGAAACAATAGCAAACAGATAAGAATTTGAGAAGTACCATCAAACTTCCTAGCCTTTTTGTTGAAATGACTATCAAAAGGATAAAATTATGAATTAGAAAGGTAACAGACAACTGCTTCATGTGTGTGTTGTAATATGTGCTATGCCTGAGTCCTCTTGGGCATTGTTTTTCACACAGACACACTCATTCATTCTCCCAGATGATTTAACAGAGACTATCCCTTGGGACACAATTCTTTATGGAAAGCATTCTAATGTTTAATTAGTTCACAAATCAGAATAGCTTGGTAGCAAGTCTACACTGTCTTCAAATGTGTCATAAAATAACTCATTCAGTTACTCAATACTCTGGACATTTGAACAGCAGAAATCATTCATTAGGAGTCAGAAAAATGTTCCAGGACTCTTAATAGAGCCCCTGTCTATATATGTTCAAATCCTTTATATGAAATGACATATATTTGCTTTAAAACTACCTATATTGCCCTACATGCCTGAAATCATCTTTAGATTGCTGTATCTAATATAATGTAAATCCTATGCCATAGTTGTCATACTGTATTGTTTAGGATATAATGGCCTTTTTAAAGTCTGTATATGTTCAATAGAAGTGCAAACTTCAGCATAACTGCACTACACAAAAACCTGCTAACTGTATTTGAGGGAAGAAGTAAATTAATGCTCAATTATTTGATAAGTAGATGAGTGGCAGATGTGAATTAAATTGAGTAAATCATTTCCTAAACTTGTATACATCCTTTTATGTTGTACTGTATTCTTAGATGTCACATATTTCATTATTTCTAATAAGTATAGTAAAAAGACAAAAAATGAGTTGAAATGAGACTCAAATGACAAAATATTTACAATAAGCGATCTTTAAAATTAAAACTCAATAAAATTAAAGCATATATATATATATCCCTATGACCAAAAGACAGGTTATCTCAAAAGAAAAGAGTGGGAGAAAATGAGTGAGGGGATGACACTGTCCAAAAAAAAATATACTCATTACCAGACTTAGGTAACTGTAACCCCTCAGTACACCACCTTTACAATAAAATATTTTTAAATAAAAAGTCTGATAATCTTTTTTTGTCTCTTCCTGTGTCTCTGTGTAGATCTGTGTGTGTCTCTACCCACTTATATTCAAACACAGATAAATAAATACAGGAAGAATATAACTCTGGCTCTGACCTCTGGGCCTAGGTACTGTCCCTGAGTTTCTTTGGCTCAAGGCTTGCACTCTACCACTTAAACCACAGTGCCACTCCTTTTTTTTTAAGATAAGAGTCTCATAGAGGCTTAGAACTGTGATCCTCAGATCTCATCCTCCTGAGTAGCCAGGATTACAAGCTTGAGCCATTGGCACTTGCCTTTATAAAACTTGTTGAAGATAACAGGACCATACTTTGGAGAAAGGGTTGTCTTTTAATACATAGTATTGGGAAAACTGAAGAGCCTCATAAAAACAATGAAACCAGAACCCATTTCATGCTTTATGCAAAAGAATCAATTCAACATGGATTCCAAAGCCTAATCCTGAGACTGTCAATTATAGAACTTCTAGAGGAAAGCATAAAGTAATAGTTTTAGGTCATGAGTCTGGACAAGGATTTTGACTATAAATCCAAAAGCACAATAGCAATGGCAATGTCAGATATTAGCAAGAATATAATTTTAATATATATATAGTTGGTCATGGGACTTGAACTCTGGCCCTGGGCATTAGGGCCCTATCCCTAAAATTATTTTTAACATATTGTAATAGAGCTTTTGATGTACATGAATAAGCTGGGAAATTTAATTTACTGATCTCTAAGATATACCCTTTCTCTAAGAATCAGTTAGCAAACTCATATCCAGTCATTAATTTGTGCTGTTTCCTTAAAACAGTTTCAAGAGAGAGGGGAAACTGAATGTTCTGGTTAACTGAAGAATTTGCAGTCTGAGAGATAATGAGCCCACTGAGAACAAGATGTGAAGTCCCGCAGTGTGGGTTCTGCGGAGCTTCCAGCATAATGGCAAAAGGAAATTTTCAGAAGCAAATTTAGAGTCATTTCTCCAGCAGAATACCTTTTAATCGCCCTTGCCCACTTGTTCCTACTCTCTATCCTTCTACTGACCACAGGATACATAGTCAGATTCACAGTGACCAGTAATCTGAAGCTAAAACATGTTTTGAAAGGCACATTTGTTTCACTGTGGGAAGATGATTATGGACAGTGTAGCTTAGAAGTATATCCAGAGGCTACTGTTGTCCAACTTTATACTTTCTGCATTAATTCTTACTAAGCTACACACATACACAGACTTGCACCTATACAGATACATATGTGTATATATATTTATATCATACCAATGCACTGAATTTATAATCATCTCACTCTAAAACAATGACTTTAATGTCTCTAAAACAAATACTACCAATTCTTTTTTATTGTAAAAGTGATTAATGGGATGGGGATAGGAGTTACAGTGACATAAATAAGATGATAAGTACATTTCCTTTTGAACAGTAAACTCCTGATTTTCTTCCACTTTCTCCTTCCCATCCCCCCAAGTTGTAAAGTTCGTTGCCAACAGAGTGACTAGCAAGTATCGTTGTTGCATTAGTTCATTCTTTGTCCTGCTGTTTCTTTCTTTCTTTTTTTTTTGCCAGTCCTGGGCTTGAGCTCAGGGCCTGAGCCCTGTCCTTGGACTTTCTCAAGGCTAGAGCTCTACCACTTGAGCCTCAGCACCACTTCCAGGTTTTTTCTATGCATGTGGTACCAAGGAATTGGACCTGGGTCTTCGTGCATGCTAGGCAAGCACTCTACCACTAGGCCAAACTCCCAGCCCCATGTCCTGCTGTTTCTATAATTCCCTTTTCCTTCCATGGATCAGATAAACTTACATTGAGCTAGTATGATCCTCTGCTAAGAATATCATAGGTATATTCTAGTTATTACAAATGAGAGAAACCATGCAACCTACATTTCTTTGGGCCTGGCTTGCTTCACTTCCACTTGATTATGAAAGGGGCAATGTATTCTCTCTGATGGAAGCATAGAACTCCATTGTGTATATATACCACATTTTCTTGATCCCTTCATCTACTGAAGGGCATCTGGGTTGGTTCCATGTCTTAGCTATGGTAAATAATGCTGTAATGAACATGGTTGTGCTGATAGCTTTAGTATGGTTTGTGGGAGGGGTGTTTGTGTGTGGTCATTTGGATAAAAGCCCATATCAATTCCTTTATATTCATCTTTCAGCAATCAGATTCTTCAATTTTAAAAAAAAAAAGTTATTCAGGTCCAAGAGTTTGGCCTAGTGGTAGAATGGTAAAGTTACTCTATTTTTACAATAACCATCTATTTCTTCTAGATAATAATACCTTGCTTATAAACTTAGTTTTACCTAGACTCCATCAGACTTGTCACAAAAACTACTTTTTTATAATTGTATTCAAAGAAATCTTTCATTTTATTGGTATTATTTTCATATTTTATTGGTATTATTTTCATAATAAAATACTAGCAATGCTAACAAAACACTTCAAAATAAAATGTAAATAATAATATATAAATGACTAATAAAAACATCAGAATAAAAGAAGGTAAGTGACTATGCAAATATTAGCATTTTAAACTGTTCAATATTTACTTTTTTTTTTTTTTGGTGGGGCATGGGGCTTGAACTTGGCCTGGGCACTGTCCCTGAGCTTTTCAGCTCAAGGCTACCAACCCACCTCTAGGCCTGGGCTTTGTCTCTGAGCTCTTCAACTCAAAGCTACCACCGTACCCTTGAGCCAAGCCCCACTTCCCATTTTCTAGAGGCTAAATTGGAGAGAAGAGTCTCAGATCCTTTTGTGTCCAGGCTGGCTTTGAACCTTGATCCTCAGATCTCAGCCTCCTGAGTGGCTAGGATTACAGGCGTGAGCCACTGCACCTGGCTGCTTTTTATTTTTTTAATTAGCTTACAGCGACTGTCTTTTAGCCTTAGGCATTTGTTGCAAAACAAGGCTTGAAATTGAGAAATTCTAGGTACCTGCAAAGCAAGGAAAACCATGTCTCTGTGAATCTCAGGAACCCCTGAGTACAAGTTGATTTGTACTCATAAACTGACATGTTGAATTTAAACTCATTTATACAACTCTTAAAGAATAATCATAGGGCTGGGAGCATGGCCTAGAGATAACAACTCTGAATGCAGAAACTGCGAATTACTCAACCTCTCCAGGCCTTCTCCTTCCACAGGTGATAGGCCTCACCAGGCAATTAATTAAAGAACTGAAATGTGAAGACAAAAGACCCAAATCCCTCAGTTCTCTGCCATTAGTTGCAGGCCTCTGTACATTCTTTGGTCCTCCAACTCTCATTCTGATGTGGAGACATATGATGTAGGTATGTGTACTGTCCACTGGGACACAAGCAGGAGACCTGTGCAGAAAGTGACAACCTACCTGGCCCATACTCTAAAAAAAGTTTTGTGCTGCCAGAAGCAAATTCTATCATTCAAAGAAGCAAAGCTTCTAAGATGTAAGCAGCACAGAAAGAGAAAACTATATGAGCCAATATCACCAACAATCCTTATATAACACCAATTATAAACAAAGAACTACAAGAGATTCCTACCTACATTTTTTCTCTCTGAATGGTACCTGGTGCTCTCACAATGTGGGTGAAAGTTGGGTAGTAGCTGAGCTATTCCCTCATTCCAGGGAATTCCCGAATAATGAGAACACTTCTACTATAAGACTGTAAGAGCCCAGACATTATTATTTAATAATAATCAAAAAATTAATAATGTTTACAAAAGAATTATACTTTCATGAGTTACAATGGTACAAATACATATCTCAATGAATTTCCAAGAGAATTCAAATTAGCTGAATAAAAGGCAAAATATGAAAGATGAATTCAACATATATAAAAATCCTGAAAAAGAATCAGATTGCAACTTTATATATAAAAAGCTAAGGAAAGTAGAATAATCAGTTGGAAGACTCTCCAGTAAATTGGAGAAAACAAAAGAAAGACTATCGGGACTTAAACACCAAGTGATGTTTTAGATTAAGAAAAAAATAAATAAAAAATTGAACTCACAGCACTTCTCAGACACTGTGAAAGATCAAACCTAAGGATTATTAATTAGTATAGGGGTCGGGATTTGGGACTAGTAGTAGAGTGTTTGCCTAGCATGCACAAAGACCCAAGTTCAATTCCTCAGAACCACATACATAGAAAAAAGCCACAAGTGGTGCTGAGGCTCAAGTGGTAGAGCTCTAACCTTGAGAAAGTCCAAGGACAGTGCTCAGGCCCTGAGCTCAAGCCCAGGACTGGCAAAAAAAAAAAAAAAAAGAAAGAAAGAGAAAGAATTATGGGTGTAGACTGAGAAGTGTGAGCTAAAAGGATAAAAAAAATTCAAAAAAAATAAATAAATGATTTTTCAATAAAACAATTTAGTTGCTTATAGGAAACACATCTTCCTGACAAAGGGCAAAGTCTTAAGAGTATGGGGAGGAAAACAAAAGAGAAATTTCCCAGGAAATACTGCCCAAAACCAAGCAAAAGTACTTACAGATGAAAAAGAAAGTTTCAGGGTCAGGAGTTTGGCCTCGTGGTAGAGTGCTCGCCTAGCATGCACAAAGACCGGGATTCCATTCCTTGGTACCACATACACAGAGAAAAAGCCAGAAGTGGTGCTGTGGCTCAAGTGAGGACAGTGCTCAGGCTCTGAGCTCATGACCCAAGACTGCCAAAAAAAAGAAAGTGTGGGAAGCGGCACGCAGACCTCGCAGCCATACCTCCACTTCCTGAAGTGGAGGTCTGACGCCATCCGGCGTGGCTGCCCATGCGCCCCTACTGCTTAGCGGAAGCCTGCGCTGCGCATGTGCGGAAGCGTGCTGGCCTCCATCCTGCTGCGTGATCGAGAGAGTGCGGCGTGCATGCACTGTGTGTGGCAAGAGATGATTGGCTGAGTATATGGGGTGGCTAATTCCTATTGGTGGGAAGAGAGGAAGAAGGAGAACCAGGAGAATCAAGAAGCTTCTTGCAACCTGTATCGTGTGTCGGATCCTTGCGGGCGAGGGCCGGCGCGCGATAGAAAGAAAGAAAGGAAGGAAGGAGTGAGGGAAGGAAGGAGGTAAGGAACAAAGGGAGGGAGAGAGGGAGGGAGGGAGGGAGGAAGGGAGGGAAGGAAAAAAATTTCAAAATGAAATCAGCCAGAAAACACAAAGACAATTTGATATTAATAGAGGAAATGATACATCAAAAGAAAATAATTTACACACTGAATTATAGGACAATCAATTTAATTAAACAATTGTTACTGAACATAGACACACAAATAAACCCTTACAGAATAATAGTGGATGATCACATTGTCCCTCTCAAAAATAGGCCATCCAAGTCAAAAATGGAGAAGGTTCTAAAGGACACACTATATCAAATGTAGACTTAACAGATATCTACAGATATCCACCTAGCATCTGCAAGAGTTAAGGCTGTGCAAGGCTACAGATCACCTTCTTCTGTCGATAGATTTCTTGTCATGCCTACCAAAGCTTCAGAAACATCTGTCACAGAACCATTGCCAGATCCTTAACAGCAAAACCAAAGTTACACAAAAAGAGAAAATCAAGGAGGATCACAACACCTGATGGAAAATACAGCAAGTACAGCAATCAGAACAACATATAAAAGGGGGGAAAAGCTAGACTAAGGGAACAGAAAGTAGCAGAAGATAACCTAACAGTAAATCCATGTATTTACAGTTAATGATTATTTTGTGTAGGTATACTAATCCTAGGGCTTCAACTCAGGCCTGGAGGTTATCTTTGAGCTTTAATGCTCAAAGCTAGTACTACTGGCTGTGCGTGTGTGTGTGTGTGTGTATGTGCTGGTCCTGGGGTGGAACTCTGAGCTTTCATACTGCTCCTAAGCTTTTCTTGCTCAAGACAAGTGCTCTGCCACTTGAGCCACAGCTCCCACTTTTGAATTTTTTTGATCATTTATTGGAATCTCATGGACTTTGGTGCCCAGGCTGGCTTTAAAATTCAATCCTCAGATCTCAGCCTTCTTCATAGCTAAGATTACAGGCTTAAGCCACCAGTGCTGGCAACTTTTTTGGTTAATTTGAAATAAGAGTCTCATGGACTTTTCTGGTAGGCTGGCTTTGAACTATGATCCTCAGATTTCCTCCTCCTGAAATCTAAATCTATATCTAGGATTACAGGTGAGTCACCAATGCTCAGCAGTTAATGACTTCCTTAAAAGAAAAAGAAAAGAAAAGAAAGGAAAAGAATAGAAAAAGGAAGAGGAAAGAAAAGAGGAAAAAAGGAAAGAAAAGCGTGGAAAATGTTCTGATAGCACTCAATGAAGAAAGTACAATGTTACCAATAAAATGATGTTGAGAAACTGACTTACTCACATGCCAAAGATGGAATTTCACCCTTACCTCACTAAACAATGGATTAAAAACCTAATCCAAAAACTCAAAATTGTGAAACTGCTAGTAGAACACACAGAGGAAACACTATAACATTGGTATTGGCCATAATTTTTTTTAGTTAACCTAAAAAGTAGAGTCCACAAAGCAAAGTAAAACAAATGAGATTGTATCTGTAGTCAGGTCAAAAAATATCAAAATATAAAAAATTAAACAGCAAGAAAATTTACAACCTACTTTAAAAAGGGGCGAAGGAGCCTGGGCACAGTGGCTCATGCCTGAAATCCTAGCTAATCAAGAGGCCGAGATCAGAGAACCATGGCTCAAAGCCAGTCCAGGCAGGCTTATCTCCAGTTAATGACCCAAAGCCAGTGCAGAGCTGTGCCTCAAGTAGCCGAGCTCTAGCAATTCGCACAAAAGCTCAGAGACAGTACCCAGGCCCTGTGTTCAAGTCCCAGCAAAAAAGAAAGTAAAGGAAATGAAAGGAAAAAAGGAGGAAGGGAGGGAGGAAGGAAGGAAGGAACCAAATGTACGAGTTGGCAAATCTGAGAAAATAAAAGGAAATTAGAATATGTACACTGTCAGTGAAAAGATTTAAACTGCACAGGCATTTCAAAAAACTATGAAAAGTATTCAAGAATTGAGAAGAGAACCACTATATGACAGAGCTGTCCCACTACTGACTTAGAAATGCAAGGATGTCTGACAGACTTCTATACTTTCATATAGATTGCAACATTATTCAAAACTCAAAATAAGTGTCTGTTGAGAAACAAATTGTTCATAAACAAATGAACAGATATGCAAATTGGGGGGCCTGGAGTTTAGCCTAGTGGTACAGTGCTTGCCTAGCATGCATGAAGCCCCGGGTTCAATTCCTTGGTACCACACACATAGAAAAAAGCCAGATGTGGTGCTGTTTCTCTAGTGGTAGAGCTCTAGCCTTGAGGAAAGCCCAAGGACAGTGCCAAGGCCCTGAGTTCAAGCCCCAGGCCTGGCAAAAAAAAAAGAAAGAGTCTCACAGATATGCAAATTGGTGCATGTATGCTATAGAACACTCTTCAGACACACGAATGTTGCTGCCATTTGCAACATGACCAAGATGTAGATTCTTTTGTTAAGGTAAATGAGCCAGGCACAGGAAGACAAAGACCATGGGATGTTACTCAAGATACAAACGCTGGTTACTCTTTCCAGAAAGATAGGAAGGAGAATAATCAAAGGTTAACCAATGGCTACAAAACTACATTTAGAACCAAAAAACTCAGTGTATTTTTGCATATTAGGGTGACTGTAGATAACAGCGAGATTCTGTATGTTTCAAAATTAAATTCTAAAAAAATTAAGTTCTAAAACTATAAAGGAATTATATTAGAAGACATAATTTTATGATGTTTTAAAATTTACACAATGTATGTGTGTATCAAATATTGCTCAGCAATGTCCATATTTTTGTTTTTATGTGTCTGCACAACCTTAATTTAAAAGGCACATATACACATGAGCCTATATGAGCTGGGTGCTGGTGGCACTCACTTGTAATCCTAGCTACTTAGGAGATTGAGGTCTGAGGATCAAAGTTCAAAGCCAGCCTGAGCAGGAAAGTCTGTAAGATTGATATCTCCACTTAGCCACCAAAAAGCTGGAAGTGGATCTGTGGCTCAAACTGTTGAATGCTAGCCTTGAGCAAAAGAACTCAGGCACCCCTCAGTTGATGAGTGGATCAACAAGATGTGGTATTATACACAATGGAATTCTATGCTGCTGTCAGAGAGAACGACATCGCCCCATTTGTAAGGAAATGGAAAGACTTAGAAAAAAATCATATTAAGTGAAGTAAGCCAGACTCAAAGGAACATAGGCTCAATGGTTTCCCTCGTTTGTCATAATCAGTAGAAACCTTGGGCTCTCCTAGAAGAGATTTACAATAAAGCAAAACCTAGATACATAAGGCCATATAGTATGACACTAAATGAAAGGGTCTCCAGGATATAGGAACAAAAGCCATATAATGAGTGATTGTTGTCCTTAATGTACTATGTTATCTCTCATCTCTTTTGCTGTCCCTTGGTTATCTCATATTATTACCTTGTTATCTGATATATTGTATATATGTTTATGTGGTTATTTGAAATAGGATAGGGAAGTGGGTAAAACAAGATGAGGGGCGAGGGTGGGAGGAGGGAAGTGGGGACCAAGACATGAGAAAGGGTATCAATGTATGTACCTTCTATCTGGTGAATATAATGTAACCCTTCTATTAAATACAATAAAAATATATGGAAAAAAAACTCAGGCAGAGCATCTAGACCTGGGTTCCAACCCCAGAACCAGCATGCATGTGCAAACACACACACACACACACACACACACACACACACACACACACACAGCCTGTATGATGATAATGACTAGGAAAAGATGGGAATGTAGGTTGATTCTTTGTTTTCCATCTAAGCCAGATTATCCTCAATCTCATGATCTTCCTATCTCAGCCTCTTGAATGCAGAGGTTAAAAGCATGAACCACAACTTGTTTTGCTTTAGTTTTCATGCCTGTCCTGGGCTTTGAACTCAGAGCCTGGGCACCGTCCCTGGGTTTTTGTTGTTGTGTTTGTTTTGCTCAAGGCTAATATTCTACCATTTGAACCATAGCTCCACTTCCACATTTTCTCCTGCTTAAGTGGAGTTAAGAGTCTCATGAACTATTCTTCACAAGCTGGCTTCAGATCAGGATCTGAGTACTGCCACCAACACCAAGCTTGCAACACATCTTTTATTTGGTTGGTTGGTTTGGTTGTTATTTGATTTGGTTTGGTTTGCTTAAGTTCGTTTACAATATCTTTGACTGTTAAAGTGAAGACTAGGCTAAAAGGGAAGCAATTAGCTTAGAGTTATATAGAAAGAGGCATCTGGATAATTTAGAAGACGGTGGTAGCTTGGATTATGTTACAAAAAATAGAAGGAAAAAAAAAGAAAGAAAGAAAATAACCAGAGTTTGGAATGGCTCACATTTTGAAAGTGAAAGCAGAGAAATAATCATAACACTTAAAGATCTAGCTGGTAATAAGTAGATGCTGATATCATGTAAAACAATGTATAAGAGTTGGGTGATAGCACATTTCATATGATGGAAATCCAGACTTTCATTTTAGACACACCCAGATTTGTGGCCACTGGAATTACCTGTTTGACATTCAATAAGGAAGATACTTTTATTTGTAACACATTTATCACCTAGAAAAAGATGAATAACAAACAAAAAAGAAAATGATGAACACTTTTCCCTTCTCTGACAGTTATATTTCCTTCCTATTCACATTTTGCACCTGCTTTTTATGTTGCTCTATAATCCAGAAATTATAGAGAACATCTGCATGTTCATTTTAAAGGGTAAAACAAGCACTGAACATTGGGGACAGCTTCGTCTCCTCACCTGAAGTCACATGGTCAAAAAGGAGGAGTCCTGAGGAGAATTTCTACCTGGCCACTCTTTGAGGCAAGCAGAGTTGGCAGTGGCACAGCAGGGAGAACATGGGAGAGCAGCAGCCATGGAAGGCAAATGCTTAACCAGGGTGAGTTTCCACACTGAGGACTCTGCATGGTGGAGAAATAGGACATCAAGTTAGCTCTGTGTGAACTGTGGTAATGTTAGCTTCTAATATATTTTAGGCATCATGTGCCTGGGCTGGGAAACTATACAAAGTTAAAGAAAAGACTTTAACACCTATGTGTGCTGATTCAACAGATTTCCTCTCAGAAGCCTGAGGAGGAAAACCAAATCGTAACTGAGAAATCTTCCCTTGTCTGTATTATAAAGGAAAGGATAAAACTATTATTATAGCAGGGAAATATGGAGCTATTTCTTGATCAGAAACTTCATATACAGATTCGACGTATACAGATTAAATAGCAGATGAAGAAATTGAAATATTTCTTTCTTATTTGAAACAGATGTGACCAATTTGACTGTTCTCTTCTTGGTGAACATGTAAGTCATTCCACTATTGCATTTTATAGACAATTGTATACAGAACACTTATATGTCTATCTTGCCATACATGGATATAAATATATAAAGGATAAGCTTTTCAGAAATGAGTAAAAAGAAGTATTTTCTTCTTGAAGATTGAGATTTTAGAAAGGGCTCAGATTTTTTTCAACTCTTTTTTTATAACTCTTCTAATGTAAAATATTTAAATTATCTAAGGATTTTTTTACTTCAGATTTTGATGTGGGAAAGTGATGAAAAGATGACATTCATCAAGATTCATTGTATTCATAAACTGCTTTGTTGAATAGCAACTTCTTTGTACAACTACTTAAAGATGATAAGATAAAATAATAAAAATACTTGAAGACTTGTATGAAACAGAAGGAATTCTGGCCCTTCCTGGA
Source organism: Megascapheus bottae (assembly GCF_031878675.1). Taxonomy (NCBI): domain Eukaryota; kingdom Metazoa; phylum Chordata; class Mammalia; order Rodentia; family Geomyidae; genus Megascapheus; species Megascapheus bottae. The sequence goes on from NC_143530.1 coordinate 15,936,577, forward strand.
TTTAGCTAGGAATGGGGAAGCTGTGTTGATTTAGGAATTCACAACACAAAATTTGCTGTAACTTTAAAAGAATTTTCCCCTTTTTTATCAGATACTTTTAAATGACATTTGTTGTATTTAGAAGTTATACACAATTACATCACTAATGTATCTCAAAATAAATAGTCATTTCTCTGCTCAGGTATTTTAGAACTTACTTGATGATAGACTCCATCCGATTTTAAGAAATTATTTTTCCTTCTTTCAAACTGAATCAAGAGCAAAACTTGGGCTTAAATTATTGCTTTGAAATAGATAATTTTCAAAACAACATGAAATGACTCTCAACGATTTTAACCAGTATTTTTAATCAATTAGCCTGGTAAATGCTATACTTCTGAACTATGGCTACAATTTGGAGTAATTTCTTCATAATCTTCAAGAAAAATATTTAAAATACATAGCCAACAAAAAACAAAGCTTCTTACAATATGCCTATTCAGAAAATAAGAGGGCAGAGATGAAACACCAGTTTGATATTTTTATTTTCCAATCAAATATCTCCCCTTAATTTTTTATCATGTTTTTGAGCTGGTTGACATTTTGTTTAATTCAACTTTTTTATGTTTTCAGTTAGTTAATTTTTTCATATATTTTATTGTAATTAATAGAAGGGTCATATTATATTCACCAGATAGAAGGTACATTAATTCACATACATTGATACCCTTTCTCATGTCTTGGTCCCCATTTCCCTCCCCCCCACCCCCCACCCTTCATCTTGTTTTCCCCCCTTCCCTATCCAATTTCAAATAACCAAATACAAATATATCCAATATATCAGATCACAAAGTGAGATACTGTAACAATATGAGATAACCAAGGGACAGCAAAAGAGATGAGAGTTAATTTTTGTCAAAAATCTATCTCCACAAAAGCTTTCTTCTGCTCTCTTTGGGTGTAGGTAGGTGGGTAGGTGAGGGTATGGGTTTGTTGCATGTACTAGTGATGATAGTGATGATGATGATGAAGATGATGATGATGGCGATAGCAATATCATAATATCTACCTTCCTATCAAACTTGTAAGTGCTTGCCCAGTACCAGTGACTGGTACCTGTAATCTTAACTACTCCCGAGAATGAAATCTGAAGGTCACGGTTTAAAGCCATCCCAGACAAGGAAGTCCATTTGACTGCTACCTCCAATTATCCTCCATAAAAGGCTGGAGCTGTGGTTCAATTGGGAGGGCACAAAAGCTCAAAGACAGAGCCCAAACTATGACTTCAAGTCCAGGACTGGCACAAAAGAAGAAAAAAACACACTTGCAAGTGGCCAAAACAGGAATTATTTCTTTCACTCTGACATTAGCCAAATAGCTTCCTTAAATATGTTCACTCCATCAAGCTAACTAGCTTTCTTTTAAAAAAAAATCATAAGGCCACATCTTTAAAAACTGTGTCAATTCCAAGCTTTCAAATCTGCTTGTCACAAAATTAAGATTCTAGGGTTAAGAATAAAATTTAATCTTAAGCAGACTGATAGAGAATCTAAAATAGACACATCGTGACAATAATTTTCATCTTCTGTATTAGTATTTTTCCAGTAATATGCAATATTAACCTAATTTCTGTCTTTGTTTAGCTCTATGTTATAGCAGGTTACATAGTTCACATTAACAAATTATTTCTTCTTCTTCTGTTCCTCCTACTGCTACGATGACTCTCCTTCTCCTTCTCTTGCTCCCCCTCTTCTCCGTGTAGGATGCAGACTCTGAAGGAATATGGAACAAAGCAATCACAGTTGTTCACATGGGTTCATTCTGCTTGGCTTCTCTGACCATCCCGAACTGGAGAAGATCCTGTCAGGAGTCGTTGCCCTCTTCTATTTCATGACATTGGTGGGGAACACAGCTATCATTCTGGCCTCTCTCCGGGATTCTCATCTCCACACACCAATGTACTTTTTCCTCAGGAATTTGTCTTTCCTAGACTTATGTTTCACGACCAGCATCGTCCCTCAGATGCTGGTTAATCTGTGGGGCCCTGAGAAGACCATCAGCTATGTGGGCTGTGTCGTCCAGCTCTATGTTTACATGTGGTTTGGCTCCATCGAGTGTCTTCTTTTGGCTGTCATGTCCTATGATCGTTTTACAGCCATTTGTAAGCCCTTGCATTATTTTGTGATCATGAGCCCACACCTGTGTCTCAAGATGATTACCCTGGTCTGGAGTATTAGTCTGACCAATTCTGTAGTCTTGTGTACCCTCACCGTGAATCTGCCCAGGTGTGGAAACGACCGTGTGGATCACTTCCTGTGTGAGCTGCCAGCCATGGTCAAGATAGCGTGTGTGGACACCACCGCAGTGGAAATGTCTGTTTTTGCCTTGGGCATCGTCATTGTCCTCACCCCCCTCGTCCTTATCCTGATCTCCTATGGCTACATTGCCAAAGCTGTGCTGAGAATGAAGTCCAAGGCAGGCCGGCGCAAAGCGATGAACACCTGTGGATCTCATCTCACGGTGGTCTCCATATTTTATGGGACTATTATCTACATGTACCTGCAGCCAGGCAATAGTGCCTCCAAGGACCAGGGAAAGTTCCTCACCCTCTTTTACACCATCATCACGCCAAGTCTCAACCCCCTCATCTACACCTTGAGGAATAAGGACATGAAGGATGCACTGAAGAAGCTCATGAGGGTTCACCAGGAATCTGCAAAGCTGAAGAAGATCCAGAAATCATAGGAACTATTAAAGCAACTAAGGCAATGCAGTATGCTTTCGAAATATCTTTCCTTTCATTGAAACAAGTACCCCACCTATCACACAGATCTGCTTATATAATCTTATATACAATCCTGTTTTGGCTGCAACATTAGAAACATTGTGCTTAGATCTTTTATGTCTCCAATTATTTGTATGGCTTCACAATAGTCAGATCACTAGGACATCCTATATGTTCTTAGAGTTTAATATACAGGAGAGCTCAACATAAACGTGAATGGATTTATTCCACAGCCTACTTTGGTTGTCTTGTTTCTCTACTCTAATGCTCTAGCGCTCAGGGTTACAAAATATAGACCTAAAATTTTCATATTTTGTTTATACAAAAAGGAAATAACAAATGAACAAAATGGCATTCACAAAATGAAATAATAACAAATGCAGTTGACGACTTTGTATATTAAATGTTTCGTGATGTTTTCTAGACATTACATATGTTTGCTCTGATTGATGCATTGTACACTGCAAAACAATAATCGTCACAGTCCCATCTCAAACAATTCAGTCTGTCTAGTAAACTAAGCATAGTGATCTATACATATAATCCCAGCAACCTGAGAACTAGAGATTGGAAAGATCAAGCTTTGAAATTAGTTTTGGCCAAAAGTTAGCAAGACCTCATCGTAAAGGTCGTCATTCTTTTTTGTCATATATTTTTATTGTAATTAATAGAAGGGTCACATTATATTCGCCAGATAGAAGGTGCATTACTTCACATACATTGATACCCTTTCTCATGTCTTGGTCCCCATTTCCCTCCCCCTCATCCCCACCCCTCATCTTGCTTTCTCCCCTTCCCTATCCAATTTCAAATAACCAAATACAAATATATCCAATATATCAGATAATAAAGTGAGATACTGTAACAATATGAGATAACCATGGGACAGCAAAAGAGATGAGAGATAACATAGTACATTAAGGACAACAATCATTCATTATATGGCTTTTGTTTCTATGTCCACTAGCACAACGATCTTCATTGCAGCACTATTTACCATAGCAAAGATATGGAACCAACCCAGATGTCCCTCAGTTGATGAGTGGATCAACAAGATGTGGTATTTGTACACAATGGAATTCTATGCTGCTGTCAGAGAGAACGACATTGCCCCATTTGTAAGGAAATGGAAAGACTTAGAAAAAATCATATTAAGTGATGTAAGCCAGACTCAAAGGAACATAGGCTCAATGGTTTCCCTTATTTGTCATAATCAGTAGAAACCTTGGGCTCTCCTAGCAGAGATTTGCAATAGAGCAAAACCTTGATACATAAGACCATACAGTATGACTCTAAACGATAGGTCGTCATTCTTAAAGGTAATTCATCCTTGTAATTCAAGCTATTTAGGAGGCAATGATCCTCCTGGCTCTGCCTCCTATCACAATCAGAGGTGAGGCCTGAGCAAAAGAGCATGAGGATCTATCTAAAAATAACCTTAAAATTACAAAGAACCAGAGGCATGATTCAAGTGGTGGAGTTCTTGCCTAACAAACACATGGTCCTCAGTTCAAACCCAAGTACTGTCAAAAGAAATAGGCTTTCTTAAAGATCTTTACTATTTTGACCTGTTACTACTTTACCATGATATAAAAGAGTAAGACACAAATTTCAGAGTTCTTATGGTGACAACACAGTAGTACTTATGTCATATTCATTCATGGAATTTTTATTCCAGGATTGTCTCAACTTCAGTAGAAAGGAAACAGGACTAATTTGAGGCCAACTAGGTTTTTACATAGACCTGTGGAATTGTGGAGCTGGAGTGAATTTTGAGAAATTTAGCAATATTTGTTTCCAGTGGAAGTTTATAAAATAAATAAATCACTTGTGATCCTTTTGCCTTGATTTGGTATTTAGCTTTTATATAGAAATGTAATTTTATTTAAACTTTGGTATTTTTTGCCAGTTGTGGGGCTTGAACTCAGGACCTGAGAAGTATTCTTGGACTTTTCTCAAGGCTAGAGCTCTACCACTTGAGCCACAGCATCATTTCTGGCTTTTTCTGTGTATGTGGCACCAAGAAATCAAACCCAGAGCTTCATGCATGCTAGGCAAGCACTCCACCACTAGGCTACACTCTCAGGCCAAAACTGGCATTTTCTGTTACCTGATACCTTTCACTAAAAGACTACCCTTTTATCATTTTAATAAATTATCATTTTGTTAGGATACCTTGCTCAAATAGAAAAGCAATAGTCTTTCTCCTCTATCACCTCATAATTGTTAAAATGTAAAGAATCAGACAGTAGATAATCACCCACTCATTGGCCAAAAACAACATGGCAATCCCTTCCAATATGCTGAATGTGGTGTAGGATGTTGATATTGGCTTCCACATTTATTCTTTTAGACTGTCTTCAAAAACAGTTACTTCCTCATTTTCTCCTACTTTTTTCCCCACCTGGTCACCTTCCCCCAAGTTGGAAAGTTCATGTCCAACATAGTGTCTAGGAAGTATCACTGTTGAATTGGTTCATCCCTTGTCCCTCTTCCCTTCTCCAAATCAGATACATTTATACACAAGACAAAGGATACAGAAATCAAAAGCAGTGACAAAGGGAATATGCCAAAGGGGGAAAGAAAGGAAGAAAGGAAGAAAGAAGGAAAGAAAGAAAGAAAGAAAGAAAGAAAGAAAGAAAGAAAGAAAGAAAGGGGGAGGGAGAGAGGGAGGGAGGGAGGGAGGGAGAAATAACGACAAACAATACAAAAAAATTTTAAAAACCACCTCTCGTTTCATTTCTTGGAATTCATTGTGATAACATCATTGTATATAGTCATATGCACATAGCTATTGAGCCTTGTCTAGAGGTTAATTGGAGATGAGAGTTTCAAGTCTTTTTGGGCTCTCCTAGCAGAGATTTGCAATAGAGCAAAACCTTGATACATAAGGCCATATAGTATGACGCTAAATGAAAGGATCTCTAGGATATAGAAACATAAGCCATATAATGAATGATTGTTGTCCTTAATGTACTATGTTATCTCGCATCTCTTTTGCCCTCCCTTGGTTATCTCATATTGTTACAGTATCTCACTTTGTTACCTGATATATTGGATATATTTGTATTTGGTTATTTGAAATTGGATAGGGAAGGGGGGAAAACAAGATGAGGGGTGGGGGTGGGGGGAGGGAAATGGGGACCAAGACATGTGAAAGGGTATCAATGTATGTGAATGAATGCACCTTCTATCTGGCAAATATCATGTAACCCTTCTATTAATTACAATAAAAAATATATGAAAAAAACAAAAAAACAAATATTCCCTAAATATTACATTGAATGTAAAGCAATAAACATCTTTCTCTTGCCATTTTGGAATGCTTGCACACAAATGGGTATAATAAAAAAAACAACCATGTTGTTCCATGAAAAAAAAAGAAAGAAAAAAAAAAGAAAAGAGGAAGTGCAGCTTGGCTCAAGGGTAGGGCAGTAGCCTTGAGCTGAAGAGCTCAGAGACAGCACCCAGGCCAGACCCACCAAAAAAAAAAAAAAAAATGTTTTCAAAAGAGAAAAAAAGTAATAGAAAGGGGAGGGGGTGGAGAGAGGAAAATGGGAACAAAAAACATGAGAAGGGGTATAAGTGTGTTAGAAGTAATGCACCTACTGGCAAATGTAACTGTAACCTCTCTATACATTATCCCGACAATAAAAATTTTTTAAACACTAATAAAATTTAAAAAGTAATAAAAGGGATGATTTTGCTCAATGTACATTACATGTACATATGAAAATATCACAGTGAAACCTCTTGGTACAATTAATATATGCTAATAAAAAGGAAAATTGAATAGTGATGATATAAGCCACAAACTTCAAATTGTGATGAGTTCACATAACTTTAAATATTGAATATTTTCTGTCCTACAGACACAACTAAAAAATCAACAATTTTTCTAATACTGTTGATTGAACCAAAATTCATGTCTGCAATTAATTTCATTTAAATAGTCTTTCAACATTTTTATAAAGGCACATTTCATTTTAAAAGGGAATTTCATTGTGCTATCTACATACATGCTTACAATGTAAGGAAAAGAAAAACATTTTTGGATGAGAACGGTAAGGAAAAACTGGGAAAAAGCAAGGGAAGGAATGACATTATCCAAAAAAGAAACATACCCTTGCCTCACAACAGTAATCCTAGCTACTCGGGAAGCTAAGATCTGAGGATCGTAGTTTGAAGCCCGCCCAGTCAGGAAAGTCCTTGACACTATTATCTCCAACAAAATAATCTGCAAATGCTGTAAGGTGCATGGTGGGTCAGGTGTTAGAGTGCTACCCTTGAGCATAAAGAAGCTCAAGGATAGTGCTCAGGCCCTGAGTTCAAGAACTGGGACCGGGGAAAAAGAAAAAGAGAGAACAAAAAGAAATGTACTCTTTACTTGACTTCACTGTAATAACCCCTCTGTACAACACATTTGTAACAATAAAAAAATTGAAGAGAAACTTCAAAGGAAAGTATTCATGAACTGATTATTTATTTAGACCTCTGACCTTAACCAGACATTAAGGATGTTTTTAATCATCTCTGTGGAACACCAGTCCCCAGAGTCTGAGCCATATTGTTAAAGCTATCCTTCAGCCTTAAATATAAATACTACCCTGCTTGTGTTGCTCATGCTAGAATATACATCAGCCAGTTTAATGCTACTTACAGACACAAAGAGTGAGCCTGAAAAACGTCATCTATACTAGATGCACTTAGCCAAAACTAATTCGTCAGGGCTTGCTACCAGTCCCACAGCCAACACAGACATTTGAATTACAAAAATGTCAGTCATATCATTTAAATGTGAATGTGGCTGTAGTATCGGGAAAAAATGGTTATTTTAATTTGGGGGAGCTTCATTAGTTTTCCTCCCAACATGTTACCTGAATTACTAATGAAGGATTATCAAGGTAGAAACAGGACACCTGGGAGTTCTTGTTTTATGAAAAGAAGAGTTTAGTCTAATCATTTTGACTCCTGGTAAGTACACTTTGCTCTCTCCTACTGAAAAAGATGGGATGCAGAAAGCAAACCCTAAATGGATTAAGACTTGTCCTAACATAAAAGCAACAACGTGAAAGAAATGTAAAATACAAACGTTCTGATCTCCTCTCTGCAGAGTTCAACAAGGGCGGGTGTGTTTGGGAAGTTTCTGAATTTTTGTTTGTATGTGCATCAAGCGTCATCCTAAATATGTTACATTTTGTCTATCATTTAATCCTCCTCTTAACACCCTGGCAAGGCAGATGCTGTTAAGATTGCTATTTCAGACATGAGGAAACTGACACTCTCAGATACTAGCCGTCATGCTCAAGTTTACATAGTGAGGCTGGATGTATTAAAAAGCACAGAAAGTTTGAGGCCAGTCTGGGGTCTTAACTCTTATGACAATGTCTTTTTCTGCTTAGAAGTTACATGAACACAGGGGTGTACTTCCTGTTGTCACTAATAAATTAGCCAATTACTATATATGCCTTGGGTTTTTTTTGGGGGGGGGAGGCGGGTTGGTCAGTCATGGTGTTGAACTCTGGGCCTGGGCACTCACTGTCTCTGAGCTCTTCAGCTCAAGGCTACCACTCTACCACTTGAGCCACAGGGCCACTTCTGGCTTTTCTGGTGGTTAATTGGAGATAAGAGTCTCATAGAGTTTAGTGCCCAGGCTGGCTTTGAACCATGATCCTCAGATCTCAGCCTCCTACGTAGTTAGGATTACAGGAATGAGCCACCATATCTGGCTTTGTTTGCTTGTTTTCTACATCTCCTATTTTACACCAAAACAAATTTTATGTTCATGAAGCCATTTTGCATTGACTTAATCTGTAGGTCAGAAGGAAAAAAATGCCTGGATATTACACAAAAGCATCTCAGAGTTTTATATAAGTAAATACTTATTTATATATCTCACTTTGTTATCTGATATCAGTTACAAGGCTAACTTTTTTTTAGTGGTTAATAAGCGATAATGGTCTCACATACTATCCTGCCCAGGCTAGCACTGAATCATAATCCTCACATGTCAACCTCTTGAGTGCTAGGATTATACATGTGAGAAAGCACTGGCACCCAGCTTGCATATGTATTTTTTATTTATTTATTATTTTTGCCAGTCATGGAGCTTGAACTCAGAGCCTGAGCACTGTTCTTGGGCTTTCCCAAGGCTAGCACTGTACCACTTGAGCCATTGCACCACTTTCGGCTTTTTTTGTGTATGTGATACTGAGGACTCAAACCCGGTCTTCATGCATGCCAGGCAAGGACTCTACCACTAGGCCACACTCCTGGCCTACTCTTTAAAAATTTTTATTGTAAAGGTGATGTGCAGAGAAGTTATAATGACATAGGTCAGGTATTTACTTTCTATTTGAACAATCATTTATTCTCTCATTTGCATATGAAGTTTTGAAAGTAAGTTTAAAAACTCTGTAACATACATACAACAAATCACCAGCTTGTGTTCTGATCTTTCAAGAGAGACAGGCAACATTTAGAATTACAATTACAATTAAAACATTTCTGGTTATAATTCAATCAAGAAGTATACACACATATGTATAAATATTGCCATTATTGCAAATTAATTGTACAAGAGTTTGACCATAAGCCCGTGGTTCACGCTTTAACCCTAGATACTGAGGAGACAGAAATCTGAAGATCATGGTTTGAAAGTAACAAAGGAAAGAAAGTCCATGAGACACTTATATTGAATTAGCCACCAAGAAAACTGGAAGGGGAGCTGTGACGCAAAGTAATAGAGAAGTAGCCTTGAGTAAAAGAATGCAAGGACAGGGCCAGAAGTTTTGCCTAGTACTAGAGTGCTTCCCTGGTATGCACCAAGACCAAGGTTCAATTCTTTGGTACCACATACATAGAAAAAGCCAGAAGTGGTGCTGTGGCCCAAGTGGTAGAGCTCTAGCCTTGAGGAAAGCCAAGGACAGTGGTTAGGCCCTGAGTTCAAGCAAAAAGAATGCAAGGACAGTGCCCAAGCCTTAAATTCAAACCTCATAATCATGAAAAAGAAATTGATCAAGATTTACCAAATGTAAGTAAAATGTACTTTCATCATTTCCAGTTCTCATGTAGACTGATACTGTATTTGGTTACCATAGAATATCTCCTAGAGGGCCATGGAAACAAGCAATGAGAGTTCCACAACAGACTTCATCCTCCTCGGGTTCTCAGATCGACCTCGCCTGGAGCACATCATCTCCGTGGCTGTCTTCATCTTCTACCTGGTGACTCTGGTGGGAAACACAGCCATCATCCTCGTGTCTTATCTGGACACCCAGCTCCACAGCCCCATGTACTTCTTCTTATCGAATTTGTCTGCTGTGGACCTCTGTTACACGACTAGCATCGTCCCCCAGATGCTGGTCAACCTGTGGGGCCCAACGAAGTCTATTACTTACGGAGGCTGCGCGCTCCAGTTCTTCTTCGCCCTTGACCTGGGAGCCACGGAATGTCTTCTCTTGGCTGTGATGGCCTATGACCGCTATGCTGCTGTGTGTCAGCCTCTCCACTACATGGTCCTCATGCACCCTGGGCTTTGCCACAAGATGGTGCTGCTCTCCTGGTTGGGGGGGTTGGGAAGTGCCTTAATTCTTTGCTCCTTGACATTGAAGTTGCCAAGATGTGGCCACCACCTGGTGGATAATTTTTTCTGTGAGATGCCTGCATTGGTCAAGTTGGCTTGTGTCTATTCAAGAGTCACTGAGGTTGTGGTCCTTACTCTTGGAGTTATATTTCTTCTTGTACCTCTGTCACTGATTCTCATTTCCTATGGAGTCATCACTGGAGCTGTAATGAGGATCAAGTCAACCAACAGGTGGAGAAAAGTCCTGAATACCTGTGGCTCCCACCTCACAGTAGTGACTCTGTTTTATGGGACAGCCATGTATATGTACATGAGGCCACAGAAACCCAAGTCCCAAGATGAAGGAAAGTTCTTAACTCTCTTTTACACTATCATCACACCCAGTCTTAACCCTCTGATCTACACTTTAAGAAACAAAGATGTAAAGAATGCTCTGAAGAGAATATGGAAGTTAAAAACTGTTGAATAATTAGTTCCTGGGTGGAAGAAGTACAAGTGTGGAGAACTAAAGAAAAATTGTCCTTTACCATCAGAATCTTATTTACTAAAGATTGTTTAATGATTGCTCACCATTTACTATAATTTTACTAGGAACAGTGTTCCTCATGTTAACACAAACAAGAATAGACTGGGGCCGGGAGATTGGCCTAGTGGTAGAGTGCTTACCTAGAATTCACAAAGACCTGAGTTTGATTCCTTGGTACCACATATATAGAAGGAAAAAAAAACTGGGAGTGATGCTATGGTTCACGTGGTAGAGCTCTAGCCTTGAGAAAGCCGGAGAACAGTGCTCAGGTCCTGAGTTCATGACCCAGGACAGGCAAAAAGAAAAAAAAATAGAAATAAAGAGGTACAGGTACACATATAAAGTGAACATAGAACTTTTTACTCATTTGGGATTTTGTGTTTAAATTGCTTCTTTACTAAATTGTATACTTAACAAATGTGTTAAATGATGAAGTGAATAAATTATTAAGCTTTTTATATTGTAATTCTGTAGAATATGGAAAATGTCTTTGGGAAATAGAATTGAAAGGCTACAATTTATTTTAGGGAGTGTTTTTGTTTTGTTTTGACTTTAGAGAATTGTTTCTGTGGTGGTGTTGAGGAGGCCTTGCCAGTCCTGAGGCTTGAACTCAGGGCCTAGGCACTGTCCCTGAGCTTCTGGGGTTTTTGTTTTGTTTTGGTTTTGGTTGCCTTCTACCCATTGAGTCACAGTGCCACTTTCCACTTTTTCTGTTAATGTGGTACTGAGGAATCAAACCCAGGGCTTCATGCATGTTAGGTGAGCACTAACCCACTTTTAAGTAATTTTACAAAGGCATTTCAAGTCAACATATCAGTTTATAAGGGCAGTTTTATGAGTGTATCTTTGTTGTTTTTGTGGTTATTTTGTGTTTGTACTAAGACTTAAGCTCAAAGATATAATACTGTACCTTAGCTTTTCTTCTGAAGGCTAGCATTCTGCCACATGAGCCATAGCTCCACTTCTGCCTGGGCTGGCTTCAAACCAAGATCCTCAGGTCTCAGCGTCCTGCATAGATAGAATGGAGGTATGTGTCAGCGGCACTTGGATAGAGATGTTTGCAGTAAGAAGCCAAACAACAGACCAAAAGAAACCAATGTTAGGATACATAACAAGTACCTAAAAACAGTATAAAAATACTGTAATTAGGAAAATTACAAAAGATAATATGCATTTAACATACCTAAAATATAATTAAATAGGATAGACAAATACAATTACTTCACTTGCCATAAAATACAGTTCATTCAAAAATGGAAATTGCACATAACACGAAGAAGATAAATTCAACCTCATTGGAAGTCAAGAAAATGAAGGGAAAGGCCACAGTCCAATTATGTCTACACCATTTTACTTGGCAATCATTTAAAGCCTACATATTGGAGAATATATAAGTCTCAGTGGGATTGTGTCTCTTTAACAAGAGTAGGACAAACTGATAAAAAAAAAAAATTTTAAACAGGTGCTGGGAGTTTGGCCTAGTGGTAGAGTGCTTGCCTACCATGCATTTAGACCCAGGTTCGATTCCTCAGTACCATATACTTAGAAAAAAGCCAAAAGTGGTGCTGTGGCTTAAGTGGTAGAATGCTAGCCTTGAGGAAAAAGCCCAAGGACAGTGTTCAGGCCCTGAGTTCAAGGCCCAGGACTGGCAAAAAAAAAAAATTAACATTTTGGAAGAAATTGACTTAACAGGTTTACTATTAATATATTCCAAAAACCTGAGAAATCTTATTGTAAGTACACACAAACGCATTCTTGCTTGTGTGTTCCAAGAGACATACACAAAATTACCACAATGCCCTACACATGAGCTAAAATTATAATTTGCATAAAATTCATCAACAAGTGGATAGATAAGGGTAATGTGTTCATTCACACAATATATAGAACCCAACTACACAAAATATATTGACTCTTACAAGAAAAGTATGATGATGTTGGAAGTGTGAATAAGTTGATAGAACATTAGCCAATGAAAGAAAGCAGCAAACCCCAGTCTCAAACCTAAAAGGAAAAAGTATGCACAGAAAGTCCCCCCCAAAAAAAAGAAAAAAATCAAATACTTTCTGATATTTTCTCATTGAATAAAACCAATTTCTATTAAATGTGTTCTACCTTATATTTTTTTTCATAGTGGAGAAATAACAATTTTCATACCTTTATTGTAGTTATAGCAGATTGCTTTACAGAAAGTATCATAAACCAATTTGAGAACTAATTCTCAGTTTAGAACACACAATATTTGATACATTTGTAAGACATACACATTTTAATAGATCTCTTATCTAAGTCCATTTTCCTGGTGTTTAAAAGATAGTAATATTTTCTAAATTTATAGTTTTCTAAGACATTCTACCTTATATTTTTCAATTCATGTCTAAAGATACTATTTATGTAAATCTATCTTTGAAATTAATTTCATCTGGAGAAATCAAAAAAGGAAAGGAAAATGATGATGAAATCCAGTGCCTTCAGGGAAGTTTTATCAGATTCCTATTTGGCTAAGCACGTGACTATAATCACAGTTTACCTTAATCACCTCTGTGTGACACCAATCCCCCAGGCTCTACACCACAACAACAAAGTAGCCTTTAGAGTTGTAATAAATACTTCCCTAATATGTGTTCATGGTTCTTGGAGTCCACCTCAAACACAGTGCCCTCTTTGTTTAATCTAGCAAAACTCTACAAAAATAAATAGAATATCCAAAGATTTTAAATATCAGACTAGAAATGCATTTAGCCAAAACTAATTCAACTTTACCTGTCCTGGATCTAAGTTTTCTCAACACCCAAATTAAATAGAAACTTTTTTCTAAAGTTGAGCTCCACTGAATAGAACCATGGTGTCAGCATAAACTGGTAGTGGCTAATCTAATTTTTGCTTCACCAATTCCTTTTCTGAACTATTAGTGAAGGGAAGAATCTTCCAGCCTAATGGGAAACACGTGCGTTTGGACTACATATAAGCAGGATGACTGTGAATTCTCCCCTCATAGAAAATCAGTGGATTCTAATCTTTCTGTCTACCGGTAAGTATTTTCTGATATCTCTGACAGCAAAGGACAAGAGGTAGAAACACATTCTAGACAACACAGGTCTCCCATGAAAACAAAAAGGTGACAGGTATATGAGCTTGGAAGAATACTACTATTGAAGCATGTCAGTATAGAAGATTCTAATTCAATAACAGCTGATATATTTTGAATTTTTCTGTTCTCCATGTTTCAAGCATCATGCTAAATATTTTATATTAAGATTGTCATTTAGTCCGCCACACAACCACCCTACAAAGAAAGTGTTTTTAGGATAACTGTCAGTGAGGAAACTGAGACTTGTAAAAGTGGATTAGATCAAGTTCACATCATCAAAAAATGGCAGCAACCAAACTGTGGTTATAAATACCCAGACTGACCCCAGTGTCTGTGGTCTTAACCCTTTTGATATTCTCTCTTCCTGTTTGGACTTTGTATGACTACCACATAATATCCCTTGCTTAATCATCAATAAATTATACGCTAAATATGTTCTTCATATTCAGATACTTTTTATCTTCATAATATTGATGGACGCAAACTTATGTTTGTATATACTTGGTTCATTTGTCTTCAAATTCGCTGAAGTAAGGAAATGCTCTATTACTAGAAAGGGAAGGAAGGGAGGGAGGGAGGGAGGTGAAAGGGAAGGAAATGAAAGGAAGAGAAAGGAAGGGAGGGAGGGAAGGAACTTCTTCAAAGTTGAACACTAGCGTGCAATCCTAGCTACTCCGGCAGGCTGAGATCTGAGGACCACGGTTCAAAGCCATCCTAGTCAGAAAAGTCTGTGAGACTATTATCTCAAAATTAAATACCAGAACACCAGAAGTGGAGTTGTGGCTCCTGTGGTAGAGCATTAGCCTGAGCAAAATAAGCTCAGGGACAGTACCCAGGCTCTGAATTCAAGCCATATAAGCCTAGAAGCATACACACACACACACACACACACACACACACACACACACACACACACAGATTCTCGGTTAGCTTGAGACAATCATGGTAAAATAGGGGTATAAAACTGGAAGGGAAAGGGGATATATAGAATAATTGGGAGAAAAATAGAGTTTCTCTTTTTAGAATTCAACAAACTCAAATGCCTTCACAAATATCAACATTCTCAATCTCCCATTGAAGAAAGAGAAATTACTGCATTTATTTTACATAATAAAAACTTGGTATTCAGGCAGCTGAAATTATTTCCTAGGAAAGGGAGCTTCCAATCAATGGAGCTAAGATTTGAAGCCAGGTTCTTGGAGTCTGGAATCTGTACATTTAATCCTAGCTCACTAAGTGCTTAAGTTTATGTCCTTTTATTATAAAATGCTATAAACATATCTCATGTGAATGACCAAGAAAATTATTTCTTTATAATTACAGTATGTTCAAATTCTAACTCAACTATATTCAACAATGATTTACTTAAGAAAATGCATTTTAGGCCAGGAGTTTGGCCTAGTGGTAGAGTGCTTGCCTAGCATGCACGAAGACCCAGGTTCAATTCCTTGGTACCACATACATAGAAAAAAGCCAGAAATGGTGCTGAGGCTCAAGTGGTAGAGCTCTAGCCTTGAGAAAGTCCAAGGACAGTGCTCATGCCCTGAGCTCAAGCCCATGACTGGCAAAAAAAAAATGCATTTTATTATAGACTGAAAAATGAAGCTGATTTTCCATTCACGCACAGGGAATATAAACACAGGCTAGGTATGAAGTTCATGACCAAAAATTTGGCAGAGAAAGTTTCAGTCTAGATGATTATATGATATAATATTCAGAAAAAAGTGATTGGGTAAAATTTTCATTCCTTGTATATATATATTTTTTATCAAAATACCATAAAGATTTTACATGAAAAGATTCCAAAGCAAACAGGAGATGCACTCATTCAATTGCTTAACTCCAAAAAGACAACTCGGGTTTATGAACTATCTTTTATATTAAATTACCTGCCTGGAAATGATGCAGAATGGCCAAGAAAAAAGCTTTGTTTGTTGTCATAATCCTTCTCTTACAATGAGTTGGTTTGGGGGTAGGACGGTAGCCTTGAGCTGAAGAGCTCAGGGACAGCGCCCAGGCCCAGAGTTCAAGCCCCATGACCGACCCAAAAAAAAATTGCATTGGTTTTATCTCACAATTTAGAAATACAGGACCATAGACGACAAAGCATATTAACCCTTCTCAATGATTCATAATACACTCTAGATGAATTTACCGTCATATTTTGGAACCATTTTGGATATGCGTAAACACGGCGATACTATAAGCACTGAACACCAAATGTTTCTTAAAAGGGATGTTCCACATAGGAAAACTATGTAAATAGTGATTTTGGAGAGTCATGACAATGTCAGCACTCTCCAGTTCTAAGGCAGACTGACACCACCTTTGGTTATCATGCCATAATCTCCTAGCACATCATAAGGGGCCATGGAAACAAGCAATGAGAGTTCCACAACAGACTTCATCCTCCTCGGGTTCTCAGATCGACCTCGCCTGGAGCACATCATCTCCGTGGCTGTCTTCATCTTCTACCTGGTGACTCTGGTGGGAAACACAGCCATCATCCTCGTGTCTTATCTGGACACCCAGCTCCACAGCCCCATGTACTTCTTCTTATCGAATTTGTCTGCTGTGGACCTCTGTTACACGACTAGCATCGTCCCCCAGATGCTGGTCAACCTGTGGGGCCCAACAAAGTCTATTACTTACGGAGGCTGTGCGCTCCAGTTCTTCTTCGCCCTTGACCTGGGAGCCACGGAATGTCTTCTCTTGGCTGTGATGGCCTATGACCGCTATGCTGCTGTGTGTCAGCCTCTCCACTACATGGTCCTCATGCACCCTGGGCTTTGCCACAAGATGGTGCTGCTCTCCTGGTTGGGGGGGTTGGGAAGTGCCTTAATTCTTTGCTCCTTGACATTGAAGTTGCCAAGATGTGGCCACCACCTGGTGGATAATTTTTTCTGTGAGATGCCTGCGGTTGATCAAGATGGCTTGTATCCATTCAAGAGTCATCGAGGTTGTGGTCTTCACTCTTGGAGTTATATTTCTTCTTGTACCTCTGTCACTGATTCTCATTTCCTATGGAGTCATCACTGGAGCTGTAATGAGGATCAAGTCAACCAACAGGTGGAGAAAAGTCCTGAATACCTGTGGCTCTCATCTCACAGTAGTGACTCTGTTTTATGGGACACTCATTTATATGTACATGAGGCCACAGAAACCCAAGTCCCAAGATGAAGGAAAGTTCTTAACTCTCTTTTACACTATCATCACACCCAGTCTTAACCCTCTGATCTACACTTTAAGAAACAAAGATGTAAAGAGTGCTCTGAACAGAGTACTGGAAATGGACAAATGTTCCTCAAAATTGTGAAGTAAATGTAAATCTGCTATCAGGGTGTAAAGAAACTAAAGAAATAATGGCCTTGGGCCGGGAGTTTGGCCGAGTGGTTAAAGTGCTTGCCTAGCATGCATGAAGACCCAGGTTCGATTGAAGACCCAGGTTCGATTCCTCGGTACCACATACATAGAAAAAAAAAAAGCCAGAAGTGGTACTGAGGCTCAAGTGGTAGAGCTCTAGCCTTGAGAAAGTCCAAGGACAGTGGTCAGGCCCTGAGCTCAAGCCCAGGACTGGCAAAAAAAAAAAAAGAAATAATGGCCTTTAGCAACAGAAGTGTAATCAATTTTCTTAAAGACCATTTATTAGCCATTTACCAAAATATTTTTTAACTTTTTAATAAGTGAGAATTACCAAGAAATGATAGGCAGATAGAGATCCATTATAATACACAATCCCAAGACATGAAAAAACAAAAACTAGTCAAGCAGCACTGTCAACTATATAATTACAAAATGTAGTAGGTACAGAATCATAGGTCTGCAAAACATAACTTTCTCCCATGCATTTTTTTGCCAGTCCTGGGGCTTGAACTCAGGACTTGGGCATTGTCCTTGGACACTGTTTTTTGCTCAAGGGTAGTGCTCTGCACCACTTCTGGATTTTTCTGTGTATGTGGTACCGAGAAATGAAATCCAGGGCTCCGTGCATGCTAGGTGAGCACTCTACCACTAGGCTATGCTCCCGGCCCCGACATGTATATATTTTTTTTTATTTCCCCTGCTGACATGAGAATGTGGAGGACATTTAGCTTTGACAATGCAAATGGGAAAAACATAAAAAGCCTCTCTGCTTGCTGTTGTTAGCAAGAAATAGTCTTTGAACCCAGAGGACAAATGTGCCCCATAGTTTTTCTTTCTGAGTATAAGCATTATATGTGTCAGCCCTTACTTGTAGTAAAATTTAATAGAACATAGCGTTTCTCTTTGGGGCTCTCTTCCTTCCTGTGTGTTCTAGAAATTTCTGATTCCAAAAGTGAGTTTTTATCCATTTGCACAGCCATTTTCTTTGCTGGTTTTTTTCACTAATTTTTTATTGTAAATTAATAGAAGGGTTACATTATATTCGCCAGATAAACGGTGCATTACTTCACATACATTGATACCCTTTCTCATGTCTTGGTCCCCCTTTTCCTCCCCCAGCGCCTCATCTTGTTTTTCTCCCTTCCCTATCCAACTTCAAATAACCAAATACGTATATATACAATATATCAGATAACCAGGAGAAATACTGTAACAGTATGAGATAACCAAGGGACAGCAAAAGAGATGAGAGATAACATAGTATATTAAGGACATCAATCATTATATGGCTTTTGTTTCTATATCCTGGAGGTCCTTTCATTTAGCATCATTCTATATTTATAAACCCTCATTTTGCTTTATTGTAAATCTCTGCTAGGAGAGCCCAAGGTTTCTACTGGTTATGACAAATGAGGGAAACCATTGAGCCTATGTTCCTTTGAATCTAGCTTACTTAATATAATTTTTTCTAAGTCTTTCCATTTCCTTATAAATGGGGTGATGTCATTCTTTCTGATAGCAGCAGAGAATTCCATTGTGCATAAATACCACACCTTATTGATCCACTCATCAACTGAGGGACATCTGGGTTGGGTTCCATATCTTTGCTATGGTAAATAGTGCTGCAATGAACACTGTTGTGCTAGTGGATTTAGTATGTCCTTGTTTCTGGAAGATTGAGTAAATGCCAAGTAGTGGAATTGCTGGGTCATAGGGGAGCTCTATGTTTAGTCTTTTGAGGAACTGCCAAACTGCTTTCCATAGTGGTTGAACGAGTTTGCACTCCCACCAACAGTGTAGTAGTGATCCCTCCTGGCCACATCCCCTCCAGCATGTTATTAGATTTCTTAATCCTGGCCATTCTAACTGGACTGAGGTGGAATCTTAGAGTTGTTTTGATTTGCATTTCTTTTATGGCCAGAGATGTTGAGCATTTCTTCATGTGTCTATAGGCCATTCTTATTTCCTCTTCAGAGAAGATTCTCTTTAAGTCTTTGGCACATCTTTTAGGCAAGCACTCTACCACTAGGCCAAACTCCCGGCATTGGCACATCTTTTAATGGGATGGTTTCCTGTGCTGTTTTTTATTCCTATTGACACAAGGTGGCGCTGTTGGAAAAAGATAAACCGAAATAATTGTTCCAGATCTGCACAGGCCCTGTTGGTCCCAGAAGATCTTTCCTCTCCCGGTGGAATTGTCTCCGGTGGTGCTGGAGAACCACTCCCCTCGTTTTCAGGTCTTCCCTTCTGGAAGTCACTTCCGTCAGAGTGCTTCCAATCTAGTGACTGGCAGAATTGCTCCAATGAGAGGTACTTGTGACAGTGACCCCTTTTTCCTCCCCCTCCTGGAGAGTCCCACATCTGTGATCAGTTTTTTTCATCCAACAGGAAACAAAAACAAAGCCAAAGTTGTAGAGGGCAGGCCTGCCGCTCCTTCTCCCAACCAGACTTCTGCACATTTCCTTCCCTTTTTAATAGTGACCAATATGGCCTTCAGAATATTTTTTCTAGGAGAGCAAGAGGAGAGCCAGGAAGACTCAAACATCTTGTGAATGTGTGATTGAAAAAAGGGGGCGCCCTGATCTCTGACATTCTGAATCTCCATTCTCCAACCTCCCTTCCTCCCTACACCCCTGGTCCCTAAAACTTCGGGGCTGCAGGCTAAGTTGTAGCCCTGAGATACCCCATGTTACCTCCACGATCTTCTCAGAATAACCTAAGCCTTAAAATCACTTCTGGTGTCTTTGGGGTAAAGAAGCAGTAGTAAATGAGGATGCTAACCACGGGAGTAGAGGGTTTACAATCCCAATCCTTCCCAGATGATTTCCTATAATCTTTGGGGCAGGAAAAGAAAGAGGACAGAAGTCAATGTGGTAGCCCACCATAACAGGTCTCTGATAAGGCAGGAGCAGGGTGACAGAACGTAAAGTCCTGTCCTCCAAAGTTTTGAACCTTCAGAAAGGACAGAGACTACTCTGGGGCTTAAGAAATTAGTGAGCCTGACCCCATGAGGCAGTATTTTCTCGGTAGAAATACTTTTCAAAGCATGCTAGTGCCTGAATAGGTATAGCTGATTCAGGAGCCACACGTCCTGCCCCTACTCTTAAATGACTTGAGATTAGCTCAAAAATCAATCATTGCTAAATATGTATACAAAATGAACGTCTAAGTCACAGTTGACTAGACCCAGTGATGGTTAAGTTAGAGTTGCTTGGACCCTATGAAGCTTGAGACAATGGGAATAAGAATGGTTATGTTATGGTTATGGATTTCAGAAATGTTCACAGCTTCCCTTTACTCCCTAGCAATAAGGGAGTTCGAACTTACTGTGTAAACAAACTAGGTTTCATGTTAACGATTGTAACCACAAGATAGAGTGCTACCTTGTTTTCTGCACATACCTATAGTAACCGTCCTGTACTGAACTACATAGGCTCGCTTCCAGGAGCTCAGGGTTTAAGAGCCGGAGATCCTGGAACCCCCTGGTCTCCAGTTAACTAACCCTGTCTGTTCTCATTTCTTTGGCTCTGGTATCCCAGTATGCTGTTCCAGGTTGCAGGTAGTCCTTTGGGAATCTGAAGTTAGATGTAAGCCCTCTTTCTAATCCATGTAGCTCACTTCCTAAGCATTCTGGAGTGAAATCCACTCTTTAAAAAGTGATGAGGAGCCGCTGAAAAATTTTAAGGCCTATTATTTGTCTTGCACTTTTTTATTATTAGTGTATACTAATAATAAAGGAGGGTTGATGGTTCCACTTCTAAACATCTTCAATATGTTCTGACCAATAGGTTCCATTCTACAGTATGGTCCACCCTTTACCCCAAACAATTTCAAATGGATTTTTTGTTTAACTTCCCTAGTTACAAACCTGACTTGCAGTTTTAAATACTACTGTAGGCTCCTCTGAGTGTGTGTCTGGCATCTATCCTATGGGAAGGCAAACAGTGTCAACAATGGGAAACAGTGACAAGACCCATATGATAAGGAACAGATTCACAACGAATTTGGGCACTGACATCACTCACATTCTCAAGATAAAAGGGTGCAGACTCTCAGGCCAGACAGTAGTATATATGTGGGGATTTATTTTTTTTCTCCTTCCGTGATATTCCCTGAGATGTCCAGCCAAATATAGAAACCAACACTCTGTGGTTTATTTACATTAAACATTCTGTGGTCACAGAGGTAAGATCAAAGCTCTGTTTGGATTTCGAATAATCCACCAATCTACCAATGACAACGTTCCCTGACTGGTGGAGTTTATACTCTGAGATAACATACAATAAATACATAGCATAAATAAAGCACTGTATATTGGAAGCTATTAAGAGCTTTGGGCCAAAGTAGGGTAAGAGGGATGAAGAATACCCAGAAGACACCGTGGGAAATATTGTGAAGTTCCCACAGAGCCAGCATCCCAACACCAAGCAGAAGTAGATGGGGAGGAGACTGAGGAAAGGACACTGGACTCTGGAATTAGGATCTTACACCCATCTAACCAGCTGTGCCAGCTGTGACAACAGAAATAAGCATAATACCTTCTCAAACTGTAAAGTTGCCTATCTAAAGATTAGGATAATAGAGTCAGGAGCATAGCCTAGTGGTAGTAGAGAGCCTGACTAGCGTGCATGAAGCTCTGGGTTCCATTCTTTGGTACCACATATTTATAAAAGCCAGAAGTGGTGCTGTGGCTCAAGTGGCAGGGCGCTAGCCTTGAGCAAAATATGTCCAGGGACAGTGCCCAGGCCCTGAGTTCAGGACTGGCAAAAAAAAAAAAAAGGATAATAGTAGAAAGTACTTGACTAAATTGAGAATTACATTGGTTCATACATATAAAGCACTCACATGAGGCCTAATCTACGTAGAATAGACACACTCTAGTCAATTGTTTGCCTAATCAAATTTTAAACATTTAATTGTAAAGGATGGTTTAAAGGAAGAGGAGGGAAAAACAGAAGAGGAAAGGAAAAAAAATGCCTGGCAGGCGGCACCATCCATATCCACGGCCCACCCCGGGGTCCCCTCTCAAAGCTCCCCCCAACACCACCCAAGCCCACCTGTCCAGAGACCTCAGCTCCCCAGCTTTGCCGCAGCAGGTTAAGGTCCTGACTTTCCGGGATTGAGGCAGAGGAAGCCCAGAAGTATCTCCAGGTGAGGTCCAAGAAACCATGACCGCACCCACAGCTGAGGGACCCGAGCCACCTAGTATGGAGGACCTTTGGGCGGCCCCA
The DNA here is from genome assembly GCF_031878675.1 of Megascapheus bottae. NCBI lineage: Eukaryota > Metazoa > Chordata > Mammalia > Rodentia > Geomyidae > Megascapheus > Megascapheus bottae. The sequence goes on from NC_143530.1 coordinate 15,959,137, forward strand.
TGGTTTCCATGGTAACGGGCTTCTCACCCTTCTAGGATGTGTGGAGCGCTCTTCTCTTTAGCCAAGCCAGGTTGACCCTAAGAAACTGCTTGCTGTCTGAAATTACACACAGCTCGGGTTCCTTTGGGGCTCTTACCATGTGTGGGGAAACGGATTGACATGAATAGAAAATGTTTTCATTTTCAGTGCACCTAGAAAATAAAGGGAATGGGAACACTGGTTGAGGTAAAAGTATGTTTGGGGAAAATCCTTCAAGAGTCACCGTAATTAGCCCAAAACAAATAGTTTAAAAAATGTATCTCGGAGCTGAGAGCGTGGTCTAGTGGTAGAGTGCTCGCCTAGCATGCATGAGCAAAAAGTCTCCAAGGACAGTGCCTAGGCCCTGAGTTCAAACCCCAGGACTGGCAAATAAATAAATAAATAATGTATCTTAATTAGACTAGGTTATTAAAGTAGTTTAAAAGAAGTCCTTTACAGCAGAATTTTAGCTTTGGAAATGTAGAAAACCGTGGTGAAATAGAAAACCGACAGTTTAACAACCTCTAATGAAATGGTCGTTTTGGCCAAAGAGCATTCATGAGTGAAACTATCAGAGATAAGGTTGATTGAGAAAAAAACAACACGTTTCCTGACGCACAGAAAAGAAAAAAGAAGAAACTACATAGTATTACCTAAGAATGATCCTTACCAATAAATAAATAAATAAACTTTAACCTTTAAAAGTAACTAGTGTGTGTGTGTGTGTGTGTGTGTGTGCGCGCGCGCGCGCGTGTGTGTGTATAGTCATATCGGATTTTGCCCTAGTGTTTCTGTCAAAAAGTATCCACATCGCTTAAGAGAATTAACTGAAATAATGTGTTGGGTTTTGCTTTAAAATACTGAAACAAGGAAAACGGACGGGATACATGAAACTGCGTTTGGCAATAATAATAATCGTCATCATCATCATCACCATCATCATCATCATCATCATCATCATCATCATCATCATCATCAGTGTGTAAGTTTCCTTTATTATAAAATCCTCAGCGTTTGAGCAGGTTTACCAAATTCTCTTAGAGGATTTTTTTTCCCCCTTGAGGGCACAGATTTGGCTCAGAACCTGTGCATTCCTATCCAGATTTCCCTCCACGACAGTGAGACCTCCCAGGACCACAGTCCTGCAAACATGCATGCTTCCCACGCTCCCCGAGCCCGGGCACCACCACCACTCCCCCCATCCCGAGAGCTGACACTCCCTCCCCTCCACACACACACACACCCCTCACCCCCCTCCTCCCGAGCCCGGCGGGCCGGGGGCGGGGCCAGGGAGTCCGGGCGGTTCCTAGAACGTCGCAGGAAGTGGCGATTGGCGGACTCGGAAGTGGAGATCTTCGCTGGTGGCTGGAGTGGTGCCCGCGGAGAGTGGCCTGAGCGGAGGTGTGTGCTGCGTGCAGCCCGCCTGGATCCACATCTGCCCTTCTACCTGGACTGGAGGAGCTGGCCCAGGGCGAGGGGGAGGCGCCTGCACCTCCTCCCCATCTTGTGGACCCCCCTCCTCTCTGGGGTCCCCCGGGTTGCTGGCGGGTTCCCCGAGTCCCCTCCACCCCGTTGTCCCCGTTCTTGCTTCCTTCCTAGCCCCCCCCCCCCTTTTCCTTTCAGCATCCGCTCCTGGATTCGTGGGCTCCGGTCGTGTAGAATGCAGTTGTTGACTAGTGCAGACACACTTGTTTAGGGAGAGCCAAAGCGGGCAGGACACACCCGTTTGGTGGCCGGAGCGATCGTGAGACTATTACTTGCACACCTTCCCCGCGTCTTGCACAGTTACTTGCACTCCCCCCCCCCACCCCCAGAGATGCTTCTTCAGCTCCTCTGTGGTTCTTTTCCCCGTCGTCTCATTCCTCTTCTCTCCAGTTGTGCAGGAATAACCAAGATGTGAATGCACACACCTGACTAGACCTTGCTGAAGAACCCCCAACCCACGTCCAGGCTCAACCCAAACAGCGCCTTCCCCGGGAGTTAGCCCGGGCCCTGGGCCTGGGCCACCGCCCGGAGCAGCGCAGGGAGAGGGTGCCATCTACTGGAGCAGCCGCGCCATTGCTTGTTTCGGTCGTTGGAGCTGAACAACAGCTGGAACCAATCCAGAGCGAGATCCAAGGGATAGCCTCTGTCACCCGGGTGAGAAGATGCAGCAGGTAAGAAGAGGAGGGGCCGTGGCCCATCACAAGGAGGAAGCCGAGGTGAGTCCTGGAAGGAACGTTGTGGCAGTGATGGTGGGCCTGGACTTGCAGAGTTTGTCCTGGATATTGGTTTTCCTAGTTGACTTGGTGACACTTGGGTGTTATATTTCTTTATGGAGTATATCATGCAGGGAGCCCCTGATTTTCTCTCCACTTTGGGGATTTCTGGAAGAGAATTATGGTTGCTTGCATCTTCCTTTTTTTTTCCTCCTCACCTTCAGTGAATTCACACTACGTCTTGCAATAGGTCACACTGTCGGAAGAGAGTCCAGGGCTATCAGGCAAGCTGCTTTCGATATCCCCAGGTACCCAGCTACTGAAGGATACAGGTGAGACATACAGATACCATGGCAGCTCAGATTAGCGGAGGGATTCAGAGGGCCCTGGGGAGTGAGAAAGGGGAGGTGAGGGAAGAAAGATTCGTTCTGGAAGTGTTCCTGGAAACCCTTAAAATTTTAGATTCTATTACAAGGACCTGAGAAAAATAAGATAAAGTGGTAAAAAGAAGGAGCAAAAACTTTCCCATGAAGCGTTGGAGAAAATGAAGGAAGATGTAATAATGAGACGTCAAACTTTAGAAGTATTCTTGATGGCATATGTGAAGAGGAGAGTGGTTAAAATTGTATACAAGGGGCAGATAGAACTGGGACCTAGCAGATGCCTGGAAAAAAAATAATAAAATCAGTTTGGTTCTAAATTAAAGCTTTGGTAAAAATTCAAAGGGTATAGTTTAAGGATCCTGAAGAACAAAGGTGACCCCAGAATCTTAGAAGTCAATGACCTCAACATTGGGCTTTTGTTTGGTTGCTTGGTGACAGAGTCTCAGTATCTAGACCATGGTGGCTTAAAGCTGCCACTTCAGGCTGGCTTTGAACTCAGAATCCTCCTGCCTCAGCCTCCCAGTTGTCCATAAAATTACAGGTATATACAACCTTGCCCAGCTACCTCTCCCCATTTCACTGTGCCCTCTCCCCATGTTTTTTGAGAGAATGATTTCCATATTCCAGTATAGGAAGAAGGATTGTCTTTAAGCTAAGAGTCAGACTTGGCCTTTTTCCTAAATCTGTTTGTAGAGAGGTTATGGTTATTATAGGACAAAAACAGACCAGAGGAAAACATTCAGCAAGAGAGAAGAGAAGTGCCAGGCACTGGTAGCTCACGCTTGTAATCCTAGCTACTCAGCAGGCTGAGATCTGAGAATTGTGGTTCAAAGCCAGCCTGGGCACAAAAATCTATGAGACTCATCTCTAATTAACCACTAGAAAATTAGAAATGGTACTGTGGCTCAAGTGGTAGAGTGCTAGCCTTGAGCTGAAGAGCTCAGAGACAGCCCCCAGGCCCAGAGTTCAAACCCCATGACCAACAAAAGAGAGAGAAAGAGAGAGGGCGCAATTGGCATGGCTGCCATGCCAAGGGCCTGACCCAACTGATAACTGATAACTGACACTAAGAGAAGTTGCAGACTCTAAGCAGTAGACTCAACCCTATAGGTTAGAGCTGCAGATTCATCTGAGTTTGTTAAAGATGAGAGCAGATCTCATTAATGGCATTCTAAATTAATGAATTATTTTTCTTTCCTCAGCTCTACCAACTCCTCCATATCCTGCCTCAACTAAGGATGAAAGTCAAGGAAAGCTGCCAGGAACAGATGTGTTGAACCAAGACCAAGTGAGCTGACACCCTTCCATTTCTCCTGAAAATCTATCCCTGCCTCATAAATAGGAGCTTATTTTTACTACATTCTCTGACTATATCACATCCACAGGTCCCTCCTGTAAGGGACATTTTATTGGATGACAAACCACTTATGGAGGGTTTTATATTTTGTTAATTTTCAATATAAAAAAAAAAACATCCTCCCTTTTACCTCATTTCCAAATAGTCCCCAAAGTAAAGAGGCCTTTCACCTCTGCACGCCTGCACCCTACAGTGCCTTTCAGAGGAAGCCACAGGGCTTTCTCTGTAACAGCAGGAACTTGTTTCAGGAGTCCATGACATTTGAAGATGTAGCTGTGAACTTCACTAACATGGAGTGGCAGAGCCTGACCTACTCACAAAAGGATCTTTACAAAGATGTGATGTTGGAAATTTATGACAACATGGTATTCCTTGGTAAGATCCTCCCTTGCACTTGGTTTAGAGCTTTCCCCCTTCCTTTTATTAAAAAAAAAAAAAACAAAAAGGGCGGGGAATTTAAAGTGCTTGCCTAGCATGCATGAAGACCCGGGTTCGATTCCTCGGCACCACATGCATAGAAAAAAGCCAGAAATGGTGCTGAGGCTCAAGTGGTAGAGCTCTAGCCTTGAGAAAGTCCAAGGACAGTGCTCAGGCCCTGAGCTCAAGCCCAGGACTGGGAAAAAAAAAAAAAGTGCTGTATTATTGGTGCACACCGGGGTTTCCTACTGAAAGCCATAGCTGTAGCCAGGTGCCAGTGGTTCACGTTTGTAATCCTAACTACACAGGAGGCTGAGATCTGAGGATCACAGTTCAAAGCCAGCTCAGGGAAGAAAGTCTGTGAGACTTTTATCACCAATTAACCACCAGAAAACCAGAAGTGGCACTGTGGCTCAAGTGGTAGAGCTGAAGAACTCAAGGATAGCCCCCAGGCCCAGAGTTCAAGCCCCACAGCCAATAAAAAAGGATTAAAAAAAAAAAAAGCTATAGCTTTCTTCTTCATCATCAGGATCTTGCCCAAAATTGGAGCTCTGAATTTGAGTATCCTGTTTCTTTTTTCACCTTCTATTTTCCATGGGGTCTTCCTCAACACTCTAAATTTCTCTTCACTGATACCATATTCAGCTCCTAGTTGAGAATTGCCTTCTACCAGCCTAAAACTTTCTGTACAGATACCCATTTTCCTGATACTGAGATGTGACTTTTCCAGAATCATCTTCTCTGCCTTTCTGAGAATGGCTTTTCTAAGGAAGTCCCTGAACATGTTCTTTTACATACTCCCAGGTCCCAGAATAAACCCTTTTCTCTACCTAAAGGCACACCTCTCTCCTGTCTTCATATGCAAATAAGAGACGGAGGTATATGTTTAAAAAAAGTTTTGTATTGTCCTATTGGTTTTCTCCTCTGTAATCAGGACTTCTATTTCCTAAACCTCCTTTGATCTCCCATCTGGAGCAAAGAATGGAGCCTTGTAATCAGGATCCACAGAATCAGGAGTGCCTCAGCTGTGCCTGTCCTGGTAAGTGATGGAGAAGCCTCCAGTGCCCAGCCATCTTCCACGGGACAAAATGGTCATAGAATATACCATGGTAGAGTGTTTGCCTAACATATACAAAGACCTGGGTCTAATTCCTCAGTACCACACACACAGAAAAAGCCGAAAGTGGTGCTGTGGCTCAAGTGGTAGAGCTCTAGCCTTGAGAAAGCCCAAGGACAGTGCTCAGGCCCTGAGTTCAAACCCAGGACTGGCAAAAGAAAGAGAGAGAAAAAAGAATATACTTATACTTGGTGATGGCTCACCCATCCTGAATGTCCCAGAAAGGAAATCCATTAAGGAACACTTAGGGAAAAGAATCCAGTAACACTTGTGTTATCATTGTCTAATTGGTATCTCATTGGCCCTCAAAAAAAAAAAAGCTCAGAAAAGTTGGCTCCCCTCTGACAGCCTCTCTGTCACTCACCTGGGTAGCCTACTTCATAGGGAGAAATATTTGAAATGTAATTAAAATATATTTTTTAAAATTAAGATCTAATATGAACATTCAAAATTCTAGAAAGTCATTTACTTACTCATATACTTTTTATGTGTTCAGTTATGCATACTAGGGTTTGAACTCAGGGCTTCCCACTTGTTAGGTAGGTAGAGGAGAAGAGGAGGAAGGAATAGAGCCTACACAGAGTCCAAAACCACTACTTGAAAGGAACCTGCAGTGGCATCTCACACCGCTTCTGCAGCCCACTCCATTGGCAATATTTGTAAAAGGTCACTTGAGTAAATGAGGAGAGGGACAAGGAGTTGAACATTAACAGTTTTCTAGGTTGGTAGATTTGGTTTATGGAGCTGCTGTCAATAAGCCAGGAGCTTCTAGAGGTAGAATAGACTTATGGGATTTTTTTTGTAATGAAGTTTATTGAGTTTGGGTTGGAGGAATGACCCAAATGGTAGATCACCTACCTAGCAAAAGGGTGGCCCTGAATTCAAACCCCAGTCCTGCCTAAATAAATACATACATATACAGACTGACAGGTAAGTAGGTGAATCAGTCTACTGAATACTCACTATTGAGGAGTTGCCATTACCTCTCATCTTTCCTGTGACAAGGTGGCTGTCAATAAACTTGATCTCTGTGCCAATGCTGACAATTTTTTAAATATAAAAAAAGATCATTTGCAAAGGAATGGGGAATAAAGGGAGGGAGGGAGAGACAAAAATGTAATGAATAGATGTAATCATGGTATTCAGCAAACATGATATGGAAAAGGAACTTTACAACTGGTGGAGGGGGAAATGAGAGGAGGCAAAGGAAGGGTTGACATTGGCCTAAAGAGAAATGTACATATTACCTGAATTATGAAATGAGTAACCCATTTTGTCCAACGCCGTGATAACAATAAAAAATTATGTTTTTTAAAGTCATCTACTCGTCACATAATATTGTATTACTTCTCCCTTTTCATTTATTATCTGTCCCTTTTGTTTTCTCATGGAAGTGTCAACTGACGAGACATGGCTTGAGAAGAAAACAAGTTTAGGGCAAGAGGGTTTTGGAAACAGAGAGGTGTGCTGCATAAAATGTGACTGTCTTCTTGAAGTCATTGCCCAAGATCTTACAGTTAGAGAAGCGGATGACCAGCTAGACAATCAACAGGATGTGCCCAGAAGTAGGAAACTGAAAAAAGAAAGAGAAGCTGGCTCTGGGGAATCAACCTTCAAGGAACAAAAGAACCAGAAGACACGTAGGCAAAACTTCAATCCAGACTCTCCACAAATTCCATACACTAAAATTCTTCCAGAATGTACTCGCTGTGGTAAAAACTTCAGCTGGCACTCAGATCTAATTCTCCATGAGCGAATGCACTCTAGTGAGAAACCCCATATGTGTAATGAGTGTGGGAAAGCATTCAAGACCAGAAAGCAGTGTTCTATGCACCAGATTATCCACACAGGGGAGAAACCCTTTGGCTGCATTCAGTGTGGGAAAGCCTTTAACAGCAGATCAGCTCTTTGCCGACATAAGAAAACCCACAGTGTGGAGAAGCCCCACGAGTGCCAGGACTGTGGGAAAGCCTTCAAGACCAGGAGCCATCTCAGTATCCATCAGATGATCCACACTGGAAAGAAGCCTTTCCTGTGCAATAAGTGCGGGAAGGCCTTCCAGTTCAAGCATGCCCTTGCCATCCACAGCAGAATCCACACTGGAGAGAAGCCATATGAATGTGCCAAGTGTGGCAAGGCTTTCAGTGGGAGCTCAGATCTCACCAAACACACGAGAATCCACACTGGTGAACGACCTTACGAGTGTCACCAATGTGGGAAAGCCTTCTGTCGGAGCTCAGACCTAAGCAAACACAAACGAATCCACTCTCAGGAGAAACACTTTGTGTGCCCCCAGTGTGGGAAAGCCTTCCGTATGAAGGCAGAGCTCAGCCGACACAGCAAGATCCACAGCGAAGAGAAACCTTTCAAGTGTGAGCGGTGTGGGAAAGCCTTTCGCCATAACAGTAAGCGCAGGGCTCATGAGCGAGAACACACAGGGGAGAAGCCCTACTCCTGTGGGGGCTGTGGGAAAACATTCCCAGATCGCCACTGCCTTAACATCCATCAAAGGATCCACACCGGAGAGAAACCTTACAAGTGCTCGGAGTGTGGCAGGGCTTTCAGTTGGAAGTCGAACTTGACCAATCATCTCAGAATCCACACTGGGGAGAAACCTTACAAATGTGAGGAGTGTGGAAAGGCCTTTCATCACAGTTCAGTGCTGAGGCAGCATCAAAGAATCCACACAGGCGAGAAGCCATACACGTGCGAGGTGTGTGGCACTGCTTTCCGGCAGTGTTCAGCTCTCATTGGACACAAGCGAGTTCATACGGGAGAGAAACCTTACCAGTGTAAGGAGTGTGGAAAAGCTTTCCGAGTGAGCTCGAGTCTTAGTGTACATAAGAAAAGAAAACATGGAGTCCGGAGAACCCGTGAACTTGCTCACACTGGAAAATCTCTCCAGTGATCATTTCCCCAGACTTCTCAGTAATCAGTATTTTGATCATACTCCTGCCTGCGTGCAATGATTCTGGTCTTAACACTTTTCCTTCTATCTGTTAGACTGGTCCCTTGTGTTTTCATGTATTGGGTAGTATTGCTTTCTTGGCCCCTAACTGTGACATCCCTGGTGTCTTTTTCCTTTCTAGTCATTTTTTTTTTTTAGTAAGCACATTCACTTCCAATAGTTTCTCAATCACTTCATATCAATAAATGCTAGAGCTTCAGGTGCCAATGGTTAAGACCCAGTCTCCCAGTACTCTGCCTGTCTGTATGCTGGTGGTCTTTCCTATGTCTCCCTCCTCAAATTGGATAACTTGCTAGAACAGCCTCTGCTTGCTCAGGGCTACATTATTTCTATTCACTAGGTTTGGGGGGGGTTGTTTTGGGGGGGTTTTGGTGCTGGTCCTAGGGCTTGAACTCGGGGCCCAGGTGCTGTCCCTTTTGTGCTGGAGACTAGGATGCTCTATCTAGCACTTGAGCCACAGCTCCACTGCCAGCCTTTTTGTTGTTGTTAATTGGTGAATGAGTCTAGGGAAGTTTAATGCCCCAGCTGACTTCAAGCTGCAATCCTCAGATCTCAGCCTTCTGAATATCTAACAATACAGATGTCAGCCACCTCTGAGTGGGTCTTTTAAAGAAGACCCACGTGGAAGAGAAGCCTAGTAAGTTTAGGAATAGGTACCCAGAATTCCATTGCTTTCTCAGGGTGTTTCCCTTTGAGAACCACAAGGAATGGATGTAAGACACCATCTTGAAGAGATAAGCTTATTAGTAAATGAAAGAGTATTACAGCCGTATTTAAGAATAAACACTTAGAAAAAATTCTGTTGTATTTGTAACTTAAAATGAGCCGATTTCATGTTCCTTCATAAACTGTTAAGCAGCATATATAATCTATAATTTCTAAATCCGCCCTTCCTCAATTCACTTTTCTCTCTGAAATTCAGCAATTCTAACATAATATGGACAATTTAAGTTTCTATGTTAATAAGTTTGGGGTTTTTTTTTTAATGTTTGTGCTGACGTATATCTTCAGATTCTTGGGGTCCAAAGCCTAAGCGTATGGGTCTGCACTGACTCTCTGTGGTGTTACAATCACGTCCAATTGTTGAGAGTCCAGTTGGTGACCTTGCCGATCAGAACATTGAGACTCGGTTGCCTAGCAGTGAAAACAGTGCAGAACCCTTTCTTTATACCTTGTGTAGATACAGACCCATGGAAAGTGATCTCACAACCACTGGGATTCCCTTAGTGACCGGCCTGTGTTATCAGGCATGTGTTCTCCATGCTTTCAAGTACAGGTCATCGTTCAAGATTACACACAGCTTTGTGTGGAGAAAGACAATACTTAGGAGTCCCAGGCGAACCCTGCTGAACTCCAAATTGCACAGGGCTCCTTCAGACTGTATCCTGCCATGTCCTCCCTAGTAGTGACTCGGAACCAGCGGAAGGGAAAGCAAGAGATCAGGGGAGGCTCTCAGGAGGAAACAACTTCCAAAATCCAGAGACTTAGACAATGGGACACGGGCGCAAAGTGCGCAGAGAGATTTGCACCGGGGCCGGGGATGCGGAGAATTGCGCAGAGGAGCCGAGGCACAGAGCGCTGGCCAGTAAAGAAAGGAACGCATTGGGTCTCTTCCAGTCCTGTAGCTGGGACCGCAACCAGGAAAGGCTGAAGAGAAGAGCAGCCACTGATCCCGAACGTAAATGATTGGTTTGGAAGACGCCAGGAATCTGACATTCATTTGTTCTTTCATTACTAGGAAGCATCTTGGCTGAATTCTTTATCTATTGGTATCCACAGCATCTGGGATGATTCCTACATAAATACGGAGTCTCAGGAAGAGAAAAGAACAAGCGTACTGTCTATAAAGGACCTGGCAGCGGTGGGATTCGAACCCACGCCCCCGAAGAGACTGGAGCCTTAATCCAGCGCCTTAGACCGCTCGGCCACGCTACCACACCTGGCAGGTAACGTCTCCCATACTTGTCCTATAGGTAAATGCAGCTTCCTCCATTCTTGGTTCTGGGTTGGTCCCAATTTTCACCCAAACGAAAGCTGCGCAGAAAGAAATCCTTACTATCCAGGATTTCCACGTGAGAGGAAGGGACGCGCACCGACTGAAATCCTCAGGTGATGGTGTGGTCACTTGTGCTGCAGTTACATCCTGTGGGAGCCGCAACTCTGACAGCGCAGTTCCCCCCCCCACCCCATCCCCCCCCCACACACACTTCCTCAGATAAATTCAATAGGCGGAGCAAAAGGCCTAGAGCTACTCTAAAAAAAAAAAAAAAACAGCAAATAGTTGATTCAGATCCTTTGAAGTCCTTTCCCTGTGCTTCTCTTCTGCGTACAGAAGCTCCCTTTAAGACTAAAGGACTTTGCATAAAAGGACTTTATGCAAGTTATGATAGAAGATTGCACTAAAGGAAGCTCACGAGTTACTGTTGGTGTTGTGAGAATCACCAGCCCAAATCAAGGTGTAAGGATGACACAGCTCCCTCTGGAGACTAAGAGGGAATCTAGTCTTGTGTGGCTCTTCAGGCTTCTGTTACCGGTTTCCAAATGGTACTTCCTTGTGGATATGACAAACAGAAGTATTCCCAAGAAATAATTATCCCTACTCTTCCTCTAACTAAAGCCTCATTTTCCTTGTCCCTCCAGACGTCCTGAGCCATGAGTCTCTTTCCTCACCTCCTGTGTGAATGTGAGTCTCTTTGACTGCTGTGTATATATGGGGGGGATATAAACACGCACATACACACTGCATTTATTCCCTTGGCTAACTAATGTCTCATGCTCCCTTTTCCAATTAAACATCAGGAATTCAAAAATATAATCATCATGGCATTTATAATGGCAGCTGTGGGGAGGAAGGGAAGTTGAAGAGGTGACAGAATTGATCGGCTGGAGATCTTGTAACAACTTGAACCCTTCAGGGACACAACAAGCACACTCTCTTGCTAAGTGTTCATTGGCTAAATATTCATTCAGTGTTTCATCAGCTCCATCTTGGTCCATCAAGGGACTAATCCAAAGACTTATCTTTCTCTCCAGTGTTTGTATTTTTGGATGACAAACTAAAAGGAGAAAAAAATAGAAAAGTGAACATGTTTCGTTTATTGCAAGTGACTCAACAGGTGAGTGTCCAAAGTCCAGAGAATATTCTGGAGAAACACTGACCCCTGCAGGACTGCAAGTGTCAATTCCGTCTGTAGGGCTATGGGGGCTATGTGTTTATTACACAATTACAAGTGTCCTAATAGAAATACTAGGGTTACACAGCTAAGACAGCCAGTGTCGTAGCTCTAGAAAGGCCTGCTTGGAGGAATTTAGGAATGCACTGAGAAATGCAATAGGAGTAAAGGTTGGGGTCAGAAAAAGACTAGACTTCTAGTTAAAACTAGACTTCTAATTAACATTAAAAAAAAAAGTCAGGGTGGTAGTGGGCCAAGGCAGAATGGGCCCCTAAATCGAACCACTCCTCTATCCTAGATCCTCTGGTGAAGGAAAGGCGAGGATTCCTGGAGGAGCCACGGATGGCAGAAAAGAGAGAGCGAGGAGGGGGGCGAGGAGACGTTTCCCAGCAAGGAGCCAAGGAGCTACTTCGAGCCAGATCGCTTCCACCCAAGAGCCTCAGATTCCGAGAAATAAAAGGCCCAGTCGTGCTTCTTCAGAACAGACGGGAGGAACTGAACCCCCAAAGGAAGTTCAGTGGGAAAGAAGTTAAATGGGGCCGGGGTGGGGGGGGGGGTCTCTATCCGACGCCACACGCCGCCCCGTGCCGCCAGCTCTCTAAAATGTCCCTGTTCCTAAACCCTGAGGAAGAATAAATAAGCTTTAGACACACAAGAACATACACACATGTACACAGACACGTTTAAAATATTTAAAACTGTACTAGATAGCCCCAGATTTCGATAAGATGGAATAATTAATACTGGAACGTTTTAAACACAGTAGACACCTCTTGAAAGTTCGTACTTGAGACGGAGGGAAACCGAAAAACAAATTTCCCTGACCGGGAATCGAACCCGGGCCGCGGCGGTGAGAGCGCCGAATCCTAACCACTAGACCACCAGGGAAGGTACCGGGAAGGCACAGCAAGATTTACATGAGCTGAATGTTCCAGGTAATTGATTTACCTAGAAAGTACGATGAAGTCTTATTTTAAAACAATTGATCCCCAAGTTCCGAACTAAGAATGAAATGAAGAATGGTGGACTTCCCGAAAGAGTAATTCAGAAGGGCAGGTAGATAGATAATCTCAGTATTGCTGTTTAGACGTGTGGGTTGTACCTGGTGTAAATTGATTCATTTAACAAAATCAGTACAGAAGTTCTTATCAAACTAAAAAGTCTTCCCTTTTTCTTCATGAACACTTAGTCAAGAGTTAAATGGTAAAGTCATTATGTCTCAAGTTCAGCCTAGCGTGGGCGGAGCCGAAATAGCTCAGTTGGGAGAGCGTTAGACTGAAGATCTAAAGGTCCCTGGTTCGATCCCGGGTTTCGGCAGTTCCTCCCTTTTTGCTTTTACAAAACTTGTAATTAAATGCTAAATTTAACGTCTTACTAAATACGGTAAAGTAAAAAACACTTGTTTGTATTCTTTACTCAATTCCTTCTTAGTTTGAATTCTGTTCAGTTTCACCTTTTTCTCCAAACGTATCTTTTCATTCCCAGGGAGTGTTTTGAGCCAAAATTATCATCCCCAGACTCCTATCCTCCAGGACTTCTGTCTCTACCTCTTGGGAGCCTTTTTCCCCTAAATCTCTGACAGTTTCTAATACAAAACTAGATGTGGAAAAATGAAGTTCAAGTGAGCAATACTCACCACCGTGGTCTCTTTTCCTCCCCCATATCCTCTTCTGACTAGAGAATGCCCAAGGCCTGAATTCCCTGTCTTCCTCACCCCTACATTCCCAGATTTTTGCACCCACCACTAAAATGGTTGGGAAATGCGGTTTATCTCCACATCTTGCCTTATTTGCTGAATTCTCCCTTCCAATTCCAAGAAACTGCCACTTCCCAACTGCCTCTAGCAATTCCTTTTTTTAAAAAAATGAAAAACAAAAACAAAAACTGAGGACTCCTCCCTCAGAAACAACCATTTCTAGTCATGGGTGGCAAAGCACTATAGCACAGCCACAAGAGAATGGAGGAGAGCTGAGTCCTAAGCTCACAGGAAGACTGTTTCAGGAGCAACTATCAATAAGTTTATGTCCTCTGCAGAATTATACGTAGTATCAAAAACAGCCAGAGGAACTGTGTTACAACCGCAGTTCCAAAAGGAAAATTAATGATTGATGACGATGATGATGATGATGATATAATTACAGTAGTTGTAGATCCACACACAGTGCCATTCTATGTTCCTCTTCCCAGACGTCTTCTACTGGAAACACCTTGCAAAGCTGCAACCGGAAATGGAAATCTGAATACTGGCATTAATCAAGCACAGGACAGAATATTTGCTTCCCCAAACCAAGCCTCCAAGCCACCACCCGCATTTCCTGCTACCTCATGAGGCATTAACCACTGGCAATCACGAGTTGCTTGTTCATTTCTGTAATTCTAACCAGATTAGAATTAATCCTGTCTTCGCTACACTTAGGAGGCGGAAAATTGAGTTTAAGACCAACTTAGGCTCCATGTAGAGTTCTAGGCCAGCCTATTTTTTTCAAAAAAAAAGGTAAACAACCATATGAATACAATTATACTGAATTTGTCTTTTTCTCATTGCTATAACAAAATATGGGAAGATGAGTTCTTTATAAAGATGGGAGTGGGGGGGAAGACTTCATCTCCCGGCCTTTAGCGAGGGCTTCGGTAGCTTCCATTATAATACTTGATACCATGTATTAAGATGGCCCTGAGTCCAGCCCACGAAACGTGGGACTCAAGCCACATGCAGACCCGACCCAGCACACGCGTGTCCTTTCTTGTCACTGGCCGTCTGCACTCGCAGATCTCCACGCGGCTGACGACATCAACACTTGGTTCCTTTTTTACTGCCTCCTAATATTCCGCCGTGGAGTCCATCACCATTCCTTGAAGGGCATTTTGAGTTGTTTTCCATTTTTGACTACCGTGCACAATGCTGTCCCCAGATGAGCGTTTGTGTGCAGGCGATTGTGTTGTGTGAACACAGGTCTTCACGTCTCCGGGGGCCACGGTGAGCGAGGCGCAATTGTGGTGGTGTGGCCATCTTTGCACGTTTTGTCTGGTTTTAAGAAACTGCCAGCTCTTTCCAGAGGGATCCCACAGCCTCCTCCGCCCTCGCTGTCTCCTCTGTTTTTAGTTCAGCCAGTGTGACCGGTGTCGTGGCTGCAGTTTGTGTTTCCCAAAACGTGGATGGTGTTTGTGTGGCTGGGAATTGCGTTTTCCCATATGCTGAGGATGTCTTCATGTCAAGACTGACTCGCGAGGATTTAGCATGAATGGAGCGGGGAGGGGAAATTCAAGAAGAGGGACGCAAGAAAAGAGACCGGGTCTCGTCGGATGTCCCAGGCGGAACTGCAGGCATTGCTCGCAGGCGCGGTCCCACCGCCGCCCAGCACGGGGAGTTTGACCTGCTCCGTATCCGGCCTGGGCCGGGTCCCCCCTCCTTAGACAACCTGGTACCCCCGGGCTCCCCCGGGAGCCCCATGTTGGTGCCAGGCCCGGTGCAGACGCCCGCTCCACACAGCGCCGTAGCCCCGAACTCCCGGGCACCCTCGATCCGCCGGCCTCAGCCTCCCAAGAAGCTGGGATTACAGGCGTGCGCCACGGCGCCCGGCGAGGGGCAGGGGCGACACAGCCGTACTGGAGGCTGAGGCCGCCGCGAGGCCCCGCCCACCGCCCCGCCCGCCGCCCCGAGTGGCTGGCCCGAAACCAGCTGGCTGCGGACGCCACGCGCACGCCCCGCACGCGAGCCCGCCGGCCGGCCCAGGGTTTTGGATGCTTTGCTTGGGAGCTGCCAAACGTGCAGCTTTTGAAAGAGACAGACAGACAGACAGACAGACAGACAGACAGACAGACACACACACACACACACACACACACACACACACACACACACACATAGAGACAGACAGACAGACACACACACACACAGACACACAGAGAGACACAGATACGGAGAGACAGACACACACACACACAGAGACAGACACACACACACAGAGACACACACACAGAGACAGACAGACAGACACACACACACACAGAGACACACACACATACACAGACACACACACACACACAGACAGACTCACAGAGAGACACAGATACGGAGAGACAGACACACACACACACACACACACACACATAGAGACAGACACACACACACACACATAGAGAGAGACACACATACTGAGACAGACACACAGACACAGACAGACTTACAGAGAGACACAGAAACAGAAGCAAACATACACACACACACACACACACACACACATACAGACTCACAGAGAGACACAGAGAAGGAGAGGCAGACACACACACAGAGAAAGACAGAGACACAGGGAGAGAGAAAAGGGAAAAAGGAAGGAGCTGTAATTTAGGAAAGACTGAAGTCTGTAAAAGAAATCATCTGGGGATCTTTGCTAAAATAAATGCCTGTAGGAGTGCTAGAAATTAACCCTTTCTCCCTCTCTCTTTTCCCTCTCCTCCTCCTTTCCTCTCTTCTTCCTTCCCCTCGTTTTCTTTTCTTTCTCACATTATTTCATTACATGAGGGTTTGTTTTTTGTTTTGTTTTTAATTGGTCATGGCCCATGAACTCTGGGCCTAGGCATTGTCCCTGAGCTCTTCAGTTCAAGGCTACCGCCCTACCTCCTGAGCCACAGCGGCACTTCCGGTTCTCTGGTGGTTGATTGGAGATAAAAGTCTAAGACTTTAGTCCCCAGGCTGGCTTTGAACTGCGATCCTAAAATCTCAGCCTCCTGAGTAATTAGGATTACTGGCATGAGCCACCGAGCCAGACATGATATGAGTTCTTAAACACATACTACTGCAAGAAAGACAAATGCAGAGAATGCCAACACATAGTCACCGTGTAAATGAATATAATTCCATGTAACTCCTCAAGCAGGTATTTACCACATTTAGTGCTATCAAATCACATGTTGCTCTCTGTCCTGGGATATAGTTTTGGTATCATCTGGGGAGGCAATACCAATTCTTGAATGGTCAATAAAGGCCTGTTTAAATTTTGAACCATCTTGGATGATTTTTTTTTCTTTGACAACACGGAGAAGTATTTGTTTCAATTTTATTAAAGTTCTACATCCTCTCTCTCAAAATATTTATAAATCTGAAAAGGACATCTCCCTGGTCTCATACTTTGGAGATATGATTTTCCCCCCAATCAGGCTTTCCTTCAGACCATCTTTGCTATGGTTGACAAAATGATAGGCATCTTGAGGTCTTTCTCCTTCAGTTTCCACAGTGAAACATCTCACTCAATTTTTCTACACATTTTGAGGAATCTAAAAGCTAAAGTTTGCTAAGCCCAGAAAGTCCTCACTATCCTTCTGAAGCAAATCAAAATCCTGTGTAGCACTGTGATGTAAAAGGACCACTTAGCAGGCAAGATCTAAAGGAATGTGCCACAATTTATATTTGCACTGTCCAATATGCAAGCAGGTGGGCCAGAACTAATTGGGTTTAGCCAACATATATATTTTTTAAAGGATTTATCCTATGATTCCCATGGTGTCATTGTATGTTCATACAAACCAAGAAGCTCATATTCAAGGCCATTTTTTTTTTTTACAAAAGAGAGAACATTTCCTTTAATTTTTTTTTCCTATGCTCAGTTGAGACATCACTGGCTATTTTGTAGAAAACCAGATCCTCTGATACAATCAGCCAGGCATACAAAGAGCAGTAAATGGTGTCAAAGTTTCCCAGACTTCAAATCCCAGGAAATAATCTCTAAGAAGCTGGAAATTTGAATGCTAAGCCAGAATATATATATGCATATATCTGTATATATGAATGAATGGGTTAATGATGGCTTACCCTTTTCTGTTTCCATTATCTCTAGTCTCACAGAATAGCAAAGACTTCACATCCCTGATGTTTTACCTATAAACTAAGACGTCCCATCGGTGGCAGAGACTCTTTTGGACTGCCCATGAATAGTGGAATGATCAAGAAAGACAGTAAGTAGGGAGTTGAAAATCCTGTGGGACTTGGGAAGGCCTTTTCTAATTCACTTGACAAGGAAGAAAGCAAATGAGATCATCCGTCCTTGGGAATGGAAGGAGAAAGCTTTTGTTGTTTAAGAGCAAAGGCTTGAATGTTTCCAGATGGGAAGGATCTTGAAAGGTGGGGGAAGGGAAGAGGGATAATGGACCAATCCAATGCTATCAAAGTCAAAATTATGGGGTGAGGAGTGGGGGAAGGGAAGTCTTCAGTTCAGACATGACTGGGGCAAAAAGAGGCTCAATAGTGACTGTGGGTTGTCCCCCACCACGCCCCCAGCTTCATGAGGTTAGTGAAGCTGTTTAGCCCCTAAAATATTCCAGAAAAATACTTGGTTGGAAAAATGGAAGAGGAAGATAGTTTACAAAAATAACAATGAACTTTATGCAAAGTAAAATTCAGTGTTAAAAATATTTAGTGAGACTACCTTGACATCTGCCTCCTTAGCGCAGTAGGCAGCGCGTCAGTCTCATAATCTGAAGGTCCTGAGTTCGAACCTCAGAGGGGGCAGTTCAGTTTTATCCCCTACGACTGATATTACTTTAAACTTGAATTAATATAACCCAATACTAAAATAGTCTGTGAACTTTCTTCCTTATTCCTGCGCTACAATATTTCTTCTCCTTGATTCATGGTGTATTATTGGGAACTTATCGGCAAGATGCAGAAAGGCCGTACTTTGAGTGGTCCAGTCTGGGGTCTTTATTAGAAAGGTAGCTACTGCGGGGCGGACTCCTGTCCCGAAAACAAACGCAGTTATGACAAAACTTATAAAGGCAACAAACAACAACATCAAATACATCAAGGCAGAGAGATGTCCCATAAAAGGCAGATGTTCCATAGTATGGAGACTAGCAAACCTTGTTTTATTGAAGCAAGCCATCTAGGGGGAGCAATAGAAGATAATCAAGGGAAGCAAAGCTCTTCCTGGAGCTTAACCACTCATGTCACGTCTGCAATTTAAAGAATATCACCTCTATATCTCTTACCAACCCACAACAAAGCTGCAGATCAAAAAAAGTTCTATATCACTTACTCTAGAGTTCTTGGAAGAGGAAGAAATTTTCCCCAACATCTATTAAGATGCCAGAATGGCAATAAGGACAAGATGGTGTTACTTCCATCCAGTATCCATATTTCTTAGTAAAAAAGTCATTTTGTCCAACTCCTTTGACTTTGATTTATTTTTTTGAAGGATAACAGCATGCTACTACGCAACTTTAATGAAAAGATAGATGTCTATTTGTCTACAAAGGAAAACTTATTATTCAATTTTCTCTCACTTTTTTTTTTTTTACTTTCATACATGTGTGAAATTTTCTTGTCACAGTCTCCTTACACATTCTGATCTCTCCCTACTGGTTAAACAGATTTAAAAAAAAAAAATCTGTTCCTGAAACCTCAAGATGGGAGTTGATTGGAATGATATCTCTGCAGAGATGAGTAGATAAGATAAAATGAGGTTGTTTTGGAATAGGACAGGTCTCCTATACAGTGACTGTCATCCTTACAAAAAGAACCATGGCACAGAGAATTCCCATCAGTCTCTGAAGACTAGCAGAGGCTGGCTTTAGATTATCCCCCAATGAAGATCAAGAGCCATGTGACAGTCAAAAAACAAGAATCCTCAGAGAAATCAGCCCTGCCAATGTCTTGATTTCTCACTACTAGCCTCTAGAACTGGGTGAAATGAATGGGGAGAAAGGGGGAAGTCGGTATTTAGGCCTAAGCCAGCACTCCCAGCAGTTATGTTGGTGAGAACTGGAGGAAGCATGCAACAAGGAACATTTTAAGATAATTCAACATCTCTTCCCCTCCTTTTAAAATCCATTCAAGAGGTTTATGTTTTTGTTTTTGTTTCTTCCAGCAATTCAGGATTGATTTCCAATAAGCAAATGTCAGAGGTATGTATTTCAAGTCAGAATGTGAACTTGGAATGTAAAGCAAATAACAACAGGAAGCTGGTAAATGCCTCTGTTACTAGGCAGCAGAGGTGGCTATACTGTCAAGCCAGGCAAATATGAAGATGGTTGTCTTATGGCTGCTTCTGATGGAAACATAAAACTTCAGTGACAGCATGCTATTTCCCTAAACAAGGGTAGTGTTCAGTGGTCAAATGAAAATTATTCTTTGTATTTAATACTTATCTTTGTTACTTTATTGTATTTGGGTGGCCAGAAACTCTTCAACTCATTTACCAATCAGCTCTTGAGTAAGCAACTTCTATCTCACTTTTAAGGTATTTCTACATATGGTCAAATCCATCCTTACAAGGAGGCTATAGTACGTTCTCTCTGTCTTGCTCCATCTATCTATCTATCTATCTATCTATCTATCTATCTATCTATCTATCTATCCATCCATCTACTGATCCATCTATCTATTTATCCATCCATCTATCTATCCATTTACTTATTTGTGCACTTGTTTTTCAGCTAAATTAGGTTAATACAATGTACTCTTTCAGGTTAGTTTTCTTTTACAAGTTTTCTTTTACTCACGCATTAAAAGCTGTATGGCATTTTAAGTAAAATATCATAGTTTGATTAATGAGAGTATGGCTTGGGAGATGTTTTGTTGTTGTTGTTTTTTAAAGTTTTGTTTGATTTTCTCCTGCTGTTTCTG
This sequence comes from Megascapheus bottae, assembly GCF_031878675.1. Taxonomy (NCBI): domain Eukaryota; kingdom Metazoa; phylum Chordata; class Mammalia; order Rodentia; family Geomyidae; genus Megascapheus; species Megascapheus bottae. The sequence continues at coordinate 15,979,388 of NC_143530.1, forward strand.
ACCACCTATTTTAACCTGTCTAGTCTACATTACATATTCCAAATTTCTATTTTCTGAAAGGTTAAGTCAGGAATAAGTACCTTAAAAAAAAAAAGTCTAGCGCCCGAACAGGGACTTGAACCCTGGACCCTCAGATTAAAAGTCTGATGCTCTACCGACTGAGCTATCCGGGCTCTTGGAGGTAGGTGTGCCTCATCAAATCTAGTGTGGAGACAAGTTCTTAAGATGTTCTGGTATTTTCCACAGCTCTTTATCTTTCTTCCTCCCTTCTTTCCTTCCTCCCTCTCTCCCTCCCTTCCTCCCTTTTTACTTTCTCCCTACTTTTTCTCTTTTCTTTTTAATTCTTCATCTGCCTCCTTTTTTCCCATATATTTTTTATTGTAATTAATAGAAGGGTTACATTATATAGTCACCAGATAGAAGGTGCATTACTTCACAAACATTGATACCTTTTCACATGTCTTGGTCCCCATTTCCCTCCCCCACCCCCGCCCCTCATCTTGTTGTTTTCTTCCCTTCCCTCTCTGACTTCAAATAACCAAATATGCATATATACAATATATCAGATAACCAGGTGACATACTGTAATAATATGAGATAACCAAGGGACAGCAAAAGAGATGAGAGATGACATAGTACACTAAGGACAACACTCACTTTTGTTTCTATATACTGGAGGTCCTTTCATTTAGCGTCATACTATATGGCCTTATGTATCTAGGTTTTGTTCTACTGTAAATCTGCCTCCTTTTAAATATGGCCCTCAACTGTTTCTGCCCCACCATCAATCATGGAAAAAACTCCTGTTGTGTATAATATACCATAAACCAATATCTAAAAGCAGAATTGAACCAGAAAGGTTAGATTGATTACCTGATCAATCTTTCCTTCCGTCCTCACAGGTCATATATCTCTAGACTCTAGAAACCTTTAGAACACCTAACACAAAAGAGCACACAAGGGATTTTGAGAATTTTTTTTTGACCTGGCTCTTTGCTCTGTTCTGCCCTGGGTTTGCAAGAGGGAAGAAATTCCATCTCTACCCTTGGTGAGTTTACAATTTTTGATGCAAATTACACCAACATTGTTTAAAATGCCACTAGGATAAAAGCAGTGTGAAAATTCAGGTTACAAGATATTGGAAGAAACCAACACGTTATAAACAATCTTATGACTTGGGTTTCCAAATTAAATACTACAATAGAATAGAATAGAATAATATACCACTATTTGAAACCAGAGTTGAGAGGTCTGGCTTACTCAGTAGTGAAGCATTTCTCTGGCATATGCCAAGCCCCAGAAATCCCCAGCACTGGGGGGGGGGGGGGAACTAGTTTTAAGGAAAACATTTTCAAGAAACTATTATAAAGTGAGATAAATTCTTTCCAGAGACTTGAACAGTCTTTTCTCAAGAAGTCATATTTAAACTGAGACCTGAAAACATATGAAGTAATTAGTTGGGCATAATTTTGGTTGCAGTATTCTGGGAGGCTCCAAGGGCAGAGAACAGAAAGAACTGAAGTGTTTGTGTGGCAGGAAGCTTGGGAGAATGTGAGGATGGAGGTGAAAGGTGAGGTGGACGGAAAATCAGGACTAAGCCTCACTGACAAACCCTAGGGTTAGAACTGAAGTCCAGATGGGATCCTTCAAGGAGGATGAAGCCCCTGGGAATTTTAATGCAGGAAGGGACAACATAATCTGAATGATGTACTTAAAAAGATTATACTGGTGTCATGCAATGAATGGGTCAGGATTAGGTAAGAGATTATGTGAAAATATGAAGTAAATCACTGCACAGTAAGGTCTCGCCAGACGTGGCCTAGTGACTTTGAAGCAATTAGCTTGCAGTGCAGCGAGACCACGGAATATGGAAAAAGAAACTGGAGTGCTTTCGCCCAGAACACCCCTGGAGACCAAGAGAGAAGGAGATTTTTTTCAGTACTTATTTCCCAAATAAATACACTATTTATAGGGGAAAAGTGAAGGGGATAGGGGAGCTCAGAAAGTACACTTTAGATGAGAGGTCTTTAGAAAATACAGGGCATTTATGGTAACCAGAGATGATACTAGGTAAACAAGTCCCTAGTGATCAAACAAAAAACCAAGGAGAATGGTGAAAGGAAGCAACCTATCAACAACAAAGTAATTATGTTCGACACGTTTTCATACAGGACAAAAGACCCAGCACAGAAAGAAAAGGTGAGGGTTTGCCCCATTCCTGGGATGAGTAAGAAAACAACACTGCCCCCTCTGAGGTTCGAACTCAGGACCTTCAGATTATGAGACTGACGCGCTGCCTACTGCGCTAAGGAGGCAACTGGGCGACGCCCGTCGACAAATCGCCTACTAACATTTGCACCAAAGAGTGGCTCGTCAATCTCTTTCGGTCATAGGTTTTCAAAATCAGGGGGACAAAGCGAGGGCCAACACTTGATCAAGGGCGGACCATGAGTGGGGACTCTGCAGACGTCCCGGGCCCGGCCCTGGTCGGCAGCTTTTCCCTCTTCTAAAAACCAGGGCTTCGTGACAAGCTGCGCTGTCTGCCTGCCTGCAAGGCACAGAAGGCTTGGATGTTAAGAACTGCGCCCCTGGGCGTTGGCTCCTGAGGAGGGTGTGGCACGCTGGACGCCCCTGAAATCAGTTCCTCGGTATCACTCCTTCATTCTGTGCCTGCGCACTGACCAGTCTCCTCCTGCGCTCCCTGCAGACTTCTCTTCGGTGTCAGACTACCTGGGAGCTGTGAGAACCACCAAGTATGGGGGTTATGGGGAAGAACTTGGGGTGTGTTCGGGAGCCCCAGAGAATGCTGGAGGGAACAGAGCCCAGGGCGAGGCGAGGCGTGGCGGGACAGTAAGCCACCCAAAGCCTTGAGATCTCCTTTGGGGAAGTGCTGAGAAAACGGGAGTACATGCGTGGTAGCGTGGCCGAGCGGTCTAAGGCGCTGGATTAAGGCTCCAGTCTCTTCGGGGGCGTGGGTTCGAATCCCACCGCTGCCAACTTGCACTGTTTTAATGGTCGAAATGGTCACGTCTCACCGCCCTTCAATTCTTCAGTTCCTTTCTTTCTTATCTATTTTTCCCTGGCCAGAAATAACATGTACTTCTTCAAAATAGCGTCCAACCCATAACGTGCTGCAGTTCATTATTTCAATTAATAAATAGTCAATATGCACCTCATATGTATGATATTTGCTCCCTTATTCACCATTGTATTGCCGCCATTTGAAAGTATTCAATGTATAATGGTGAAATCAATTCATTAATAAAAAAACATAATTTGGTACATTATATATTTATTTAGGAGTACAGATACCAGTTTTTTTAAATTATATTATTCAACAAAAGAAGGCAAATGTATGGCCATGAGTCTCCTTGAATCTGTTTACAGTTGGAAACAGGTCCATCCTACACCACGAAGGGATGAAATCCTCCTTTATCTCCACAGACATCATTTCACATTAGGAACCCTAAATATGTGGAAATATATGTAGCATGGCTGTTAGAGAGTCTGTGGAATACTTAGCCACAAGTGATTAAGGTTCCTTCCATCCTACCAGCTGGAGATCTTGGGGTCTCTCCTGGCAAGCATCTCTGACTTCCTGGGAGTATTCTACCATTTCCCTCCCCTTGCTTGGCTTTGAATTCTCTAGGTTCCAGCTTACAGATGGCTTTCTCCTGGAAGATTCCTTTGAGTCTTGCTTCTACAAACTCTAGATTACAGCTAGGCATCAAGGATGCAGTAAGGAAAGAGGAAACGGAGGACACCTGCCTCCAGGCCTAGGAGAAGACAAGACTTACACAACCTCCAAGAAGTCTAGAGCTGGGCTACCTTAAACATTCATTCATTTGTTTGTTCATTCATTCACTTGATTGTCATTCACGCACCCTTTCACATCTGTGTTCATACAACAAGCACTGATTGAGCTTCAGCTGAATCATGAGACTTTGGTATTAGACTTACATTTAAGACATTTTGAAATGGAGGACAGGTTTTTAAGAGTTCAGCTCAGTGGGGGGAGGGAAATGGGGACCAAGGCATGAGAAAGGGTATCAATATATGTGAAGTAATGCACCTTCTATCTGGTGAATATAATGTAACTCTTATATTAATTACAAATAAAAAATATGGAAAAAAAAGTTCCAGCTCAGGACTGCAAGACCAAGGTGTTCACAGGTTGCTCCAGAATCTTCTGCAGATACAGTAGAATGAATAAAGGAAGCAGGAGGGAGGAGGCATTATAGATTGGTTTGCTTCTTTTTAACTAAAACCCAGTTTGCCTTTTGGGGAGATAGAAATGAAGGCAAATCAAAACCCCCTGGTGCAAACAGATCAGATGCTAACCTGCCCCAGAGATGGAGGGAAAGAAACCTGGGTAGCTGGAAATAATAGGACTCTTAACTGCTTCCCTTCTCACCTCTGCATTTGCCATTTCTATTGCATGAACACCAAGCACAAGTGTTTTCTATTTGGGAGAAATACTCCTGTGTGGTGGGGGGGAGGGGATTAAGTCAGTTAAGAAGCATTGATAGAACTGTCTTTAAAGAGGTGCTTAATCTTTCATTATGTTCTATGCATCTCACGTTCAAAGAACACAAATAAAGAAATCTGAGATGGACAGTGTGTGTCCCTTACCTTAAGAAGGGTTCCATGGTGTAATGGTTAGCACTCTGGACTCTGAATCCAGCGATCCGAGTTCAAATCTCGGTGGAACCTTTCCTATTGAGTTTCTCCACTTCCATTTTCCTAGTTCCTTCCAGTCTCCCACCGTGAAAACGAACGCCTTTGAATTCCTTTGCACTCTTCTTTTTGGTTGCCTTTAGCCACGAGAAAAGGACAAGTTGCCTACAGGACTACCAGACTGTAGTGGGGAGTACATGCCTCGGTTCCTTCCCATAAACCTGCCTGTTAATCACAATCGAGCCCCAGTGCCGAGCGAAACGACCTGCACGGTTATGAAACAAATTCAAGACAAACGAACGGGACAGATCTCATTCGTTTTCGTTTAGATCGAAAAGGAAAGGTTGGAAAAGTCACCAAAACAAAGAACCGACTTGAAAGGGGGGCGGGAGTGCTGAAAGTAAAAGGTGATTGAAGAACGGGCGAAAGGCAAAATGATGTGTCAGAAGTGGGATTCGAACCCACGCCTCCATTCGGAGACCAGAATCCTCAACCAGGAGGAAGCGAAGCTTGAGTCTGGCGCCTTAGACCACTCGGCCATCCTGACACTCGGGCGGCGTGTCCTCCAGTGCATCGATTCTCCGGGTCCCTGGGCGGCTCACTGACTTGGGTACTCTGTCCTTTCAGTTGAGTTTCTTTGAAGAGTAGGACATAGCCATCTCAGTAAGTGAACAAAACACGTTCCTTTCCCTCTGTCAAGTCAGGAATGATGTTGTAATTGTACAATTCGAGGGGAATCTCCTTGGAATCCAGGCTTGAATTAAATACTTTCTCGCTGCTCCCTTCCTTTTTAACCCTTTCCTGGATGTAGAGCAGTGCTTCTATTTGCATGTTTATTGATCCTTTGTCCTTTTCTCTTGCACCAGCTCCTCATTTTTTTTCTCTTTCACTTTTTACTTTTGTTGTGAGAGTATTTTCTCTGAAATAAATTCACCCCTTTATCCTTATTTACTAATATGTGTATGTGCATATATATATCCCCTTAGATTTGCTTTATTATTTACCTGTGTTGAAGTATTTTTCCAGAGACGTCATTTGATTTTTAATTGTATAAAATCTTACTTGACCTATTTCTGGCTTCTGGCTTTGGGAGTCATATTTAGGAAGACCTTCTAGGTAATTTCATCTTCCCCTCCCCCCAATCTTTGTGGTTCTGTGGCTTTGGATTTATTGTTGTTGTTTTAAGTCACCAATCCAGCCCTGTTTGTTCTGGCCATTTTTGAGATTGGATCTCAGTTTTTCCTCCAGGCCAGCCTGGATATCAACCCTCCTATTTGCGTGTTTCCCATAGCAGCTGGGATGACAGACTAATGCCACCTGCAGCAGTTCAGCAACTTTTTCTATTAGATGGGGGATCTCACAAACTTTTTTTGCCTAGGCTAAGCTGAAATGCTCATAATCTCTGCCTCCCAAGTAGCTAGAGTTACAGGTCATGAGCCAACAATGCCAGCTGTATTGGGTCTATGAATTCAAGACCTTGTTTACCACTTGAACCCTTTTTGGCTCAGTTTTCATGGTCTCATATTTGGGCTCTTATTGAGTCTTTGATTGGGATTCTTCTATCCTTACCTCCCAAGTACCTAGGATTATAGACATGAGCCTGTAAAGCTCAGTGTTGGATACTTTGAAATTAAATCTTTCATTGATTGATAATATGTTTTGGTATAAAAAATGAGATAGGACTTCCCCCCGCTAAGATTCATAGTCTCATTTCCTTCAAGTACAGAATCAGTTTGCAAGTGCTCCTTATTTTATTCCAAATTCTTACTGATGTTGTAATCTGTTTTTTTCCATTTCTTATCCTGTTCCATGTATCTGTCAGCTTGTTTTTACTTCAAGTATTGCAGCTTTGTGTTTTCTCTATTTCCCCAGATTAATTCTGGAACGTATTTGTTGGCAATGGGCAGATAAAAGAGTTGAAAGCAAAAAATACCTTAGCCCTCATGGGGTCTCATGAGATCAAGACTGAAAAAGATTTCCTGGATTTCATTTTTTTAATTAGCATACACTATTCCTACAAGGGGAATTTCACTGTGACATTTCTACGCATGCATCTCAGTCAATTTCATCTCACTCTCCCTACCCCACTCCTCCTTAAAACAATTTCAAAATAGGCTCTAGTGGCTTCCACCTGTAATTCTAGCTATGCAGGAGACTGAGCAAAAGGAGTTCAGCACCCAGGCCCTGAGCTCAAGCCCCAGGATTAGCACACACACATACACAATTTTGACAGGTTTCATTGTGCTATTTTCACACGTGAAATTAAACTACTTTGACTATCTTCCTCCTTACTCACTTTCTTTGTTAGCTCTCCTCCCTCCCACTGGTGCCCACTTTCTGCATCCCAGTCTGTTTCATTGTTATATTTTTTAGGTGTATTAATTGCACCAGGGGATTTCACTATGGTATTTCACATGTGCATATGTGTTCTTCAATAAGCCTATCTCTCAATTTATTTTCCCCCACCCTCCCAATGCTCTATTGATCAACAGCTTTCACTGATTATCTTTATGCCATCTTTCTACATAGTTTACATAGCTGTAATATATATATATGTATATATTGTTTGTTTTGTTTTATTTTGTTTGTAGGTCATGGGGCTTGAACTCAGGCTGGGCACTGTCCCTGAGCTCCTCAGCTCAAGGCTATGCCTTACCCTTGAGCCAAATCCCCCTTCCCATTTTCTAGAGGTTAATTGGATATAAGAGTCTTAGGTCCTTTTGTGCCCGGTCTGACTTTGAACCTTGATCCTCAGATCTCAGCCTCCTGAGAAATTAGGATTACAGACATGAGCCACCAAGCCCGGCTATCTGCATTATATTTCAAATTTATTTACCTTCCATCTTTCATTTTCCCTCTTTCCTTCTAATTCTTTTACATAGTCCAGTAGTTAGAATTATGTTTTACATGTGTGTATGTATATAGGCACACAGACACATATGTACATGTCCATAGATATATCTTTCAGGTCTAGCCTCATTTCATGTATATTTATCTATCTAACTATATGTAACCTTTCCATAAATATGCATGTCTTTTAGTTCTAGGTTTCTTATATAAATCAAAACATTTATTTGGCATTTGAACTTGGCTTATCTTGGTCAACATGTTGTTCTCCAATTTCCCCCATTTTCCTGAAAATAACATTTCATTTTCTTTATGACTGTGGAATATCCCATGATACATATACACCACATCCCCTTTATTTGTTCATCTATTATTGGACACCTTGACTGATTCCCTAGTTTGTTATTATAAACTTTACTCCATAAAAATGAGTTTTCAAGTTGTCTTTCTTACATAGTAATTTACATTCCTTTAGATATATCCCCAAGGATGGTAATATAGCAATGTATTACAGTAGGCTCTAAGTTATTTGAGGAACTTCTACACTGATTTCTATAGTGGATGTAGTAGTTTATATCTTCACCAGTAGTGTATAAGGTTTCCTTCCACCCATCTTCCTGCCCTCCTTATTTTCAACTCCACATCTGTGCCAGCATTTGTTGTTTTTTTTGATGTATGACATTCTTACTGGGGTAAGAGAATTTTCATGTAGTATTGACATGCATCTTCTCTATAGTTAAGGATGGTGAACGCTTCATGTATTTATTAGCCATTTATCTTTCTGAGAACTGCTTGTTAATTTTCTTGCACATTCATTAATTGGATCATTTGTTCTTTTTTTTATTCAGGTTTTTTTTTCCTCTTTGTGTATTTTGGATATTAACCTTTACCTATTAAATAGCTGCCCAAGATTTTCTCTCAGATGTAGGTTGTCTCTTGGTACTTGTAATTGTTTCTTTTGTTGTGTAGAAACTTTTTAATTTGGTGTAGGCCCACTTGTCATTTCTAATTTTTGTTTTCCAGCAACTGGAGTTCTACTCAGAAAAATAATTACCTGTCCCTATAACTTCCAGGATTGTGCGTATGCTTTTCAGTACTAGGGGTTCACTGGATTTGGCCAGTACAAATCGAAGACACTGTTTCACACAGGGATAGTAAGCTGGGTAAAGATGGCAAATAGTAATTTATTTCAAAACAAAACATTCTGGTAATAAAAATTGCATTTGACTTTATCAGGCCTGTATATTAAAGAGGATAGACAATGTCCTGGAGGCAAAAGAGAAATTTTGAAGATTTGTGAGCAAAACATGACAGAATAAAAGCAGCACTGTAGCTTTTTAAGGATGATTATCTGCCTGGATTACAGAAAAATACTACAGAGAACTAAGGAGAATGATTGTGTTCATTTGACCACTAATTCACACACACACACACACACACACACACACACACACAAAATACCACTTGTAAACTGTCATGTTGTTGCAGCAGTTTTAGGTATGGGTGTAGTATCACAAATTTAAATGGGGGGAGGGGGAATGGGAGTTTGGCCTAGTGGTAGAGTACTTTCCTAGCATGCATGAAGACGAGGGTTCGATTTCTCCGTACCATAGACATAGAAAAAGCCAGAAATGGTGCTGTGGTTCAAGTGGCAGAGTGCTAGCTTTGAGGAAAAAACCCAAGGACAGTGCTCAGGCCCTGAGTTCAAGCCCCAGGACTGGCAAAAAAAAATGGACAGGTAACTTGAGTGATATAGCATTCCATTAAATTTAGAGTCTGGAAGACAGTAATGATTTGAGAGAGAAGGGAGTTATAGAAAGTATCCAGTGTGAGGGGGAGGGAAATGGGTACCAAGACATGTGAAAGGGTATCAATGTATGTGAATTAATGCACCTTCTATCTGGCAAATATCATGTAACCGTTTTACTAATTACAATAAAAAAATGCAAAAAAAAAAAAAAAGTATCCAGTGTGAATCTTCCCTTGCTATTCACTCTACCCACCCAATACATCTATTTTCTTCTACCCTTCCTTACCACCCAATCAGCTGTCTCCAGAGATTATGAAGGGCTAGCTAAGGTAATACCACCAATCCTCACAAACAAAGCTCAACTTCAGACCTGCATGTCTAAAATAAGAAAGCAATGATGGGAAACCTTTTCTAGTGGTTGGCACCCTCCATCTTTGCAGTTTTACAATGCTCATTTTGGGAGCAAAATACAATAAAACCATCTTTTAATTTCTCCAAACATCTTATTTCAAATTAATACTAGTTGTATTAGTCCAACTCTAGTCCTACTCTATTTTTACTAGAAATGTTCTCAAACTATTTGGAGCTGGGATTTCAGACTCAAGTGTGTCTCAAGAGAGAGGATGCATGTTCTGAGTTGTCCACTCCACAGTTCCTCAGATTTTTTCCCATGGTGGAAAGAACCAGAATGGACATCTCTAAAGTGAAGTTTTAGAAGCAGAAGTCTCTCTTGATCAACGACAGAACAACAAAGAAAACCCTACGGTAGAGGAAATATCATGTCAGAGATGAGGATCAACATGAGAGATGGAAGCTTATTAGCTGTGGTGCACTGCATTTATTTATTAGGATCTGGGCCAGCAGAAGATTTTCCATCACTTTCTTTTTCAGAAAGGAGCAAGCAATTTTTAGGTTCTACTCAATACAATTCAAATACAATGGATATTTAACTGTTATTGTATTGAAGTTAACAGCTAAACTTACTGATGCTTCAAAAGGAAAACAAGGTAGGCCTCCTCGTTGCGAGGTAACCACAATCCCCTCTTTATGGGAGGGAAAAAAAAGAAGTCTCAGAATGATAAACCAATTGCTTGACTAGAGACAGGAAATAGCAGAACAGGGTTTCTCTTTCTGCCACACAGAAATGTTACTGTCTGGAAAGTAAGTTATATATATATATATATATATATATTCTAAATTATATATATTCTAAATTATATATATGTGTGTATATATATATATTCTAAATACTGTGACTGCCCATAATGGGGTATATTCAAAAAAGGGCTTCACATACCAGAGGGGCCTAGCTCTGCCCCATCCTCCAGCCTCACTGTTAGGCCAGATGGCATTCCTTCCCACTGTCTCCACAATGCCATCTTTCATGTGGAAGGGCTGGGGCCTGGGCACCAAAAGGAAACTCAACAAAAGACTAAGAAGGTCCAAAGCTCCGGACCTGGTGAACTAGAAGGTGGAGGCTGAACAGAGGCACCCCATAACCACTGTGATCAGCGGACATCTACAGCTCCAGTGAGCTGTCCTCTCGGGACTCAGGGTTCCATCACTGGGACGTCCGGCCTAGGCGCAGGCAGCAGGGCCTCGGGATCCCGCAGGAACGGGACAGTTGGAAACACCCAGACCCCGAGGCCAAGAACTGGCTGGGCGCGCGCGGGCCAAGCCCCACCCCCCGGGCCGCCCCTTCCGCTCGCGCCGGGGCGGGGCCTACGCGGCGGCGGGGATCCGTTCCGACGCGGCCACGTTGTCCTGCGCGCCCTGCGCGCTTTGGCCCTGGGATCCCGGGGGGCCCCCCGCGGCACCCCTTTCCTGGACTTCTCCCCCACCCCCTGAACTTTCGCCGCAGGGCGGCGTGGAGGAGCAGCAGCAGTGTTTCCGCGTGGACTCCGCCGCGGCAGTGGGATCAGGCCTAGCCAGTCTCCCTCCTCCGGAGTAGGGGCTCTCGGGTCGGGAATCCGGGCCCGAGAAGGCGCCGCCCTCCGTCCGTCCCACTCCCCGCGACGCGCCAGGGGAGCCGAGAACCCACCAGGAAGAGTTGGACCGGGGGTAGGGAGGGGAGTAGAGCTCGGCGGCCGGGCCCCCATGCCCGTGCGCCCCCGCGGGCCCGCGCCATGGCCTCCGGGAGCGTGGCCGAGTGCCTGCAGCAGGAGACCACCTGCCCCGTGTGTCTGCAGTACTTCTCGGAGCCCATGATGCTCGACTGCGGCCACAACATCTGTTGCGCGTGCCTGGCGCGCTGCTGGGGCGCCGCCGAGACCAACGTGTCGTGCCCGCAGTGCCGGGAGACCTTCCCGCAGCGGCACATGCGGCCCAACCGGCACCTGGCCAACGTCACCCAGCTGGTGAAGCAGCTGCGCACCGAGCGGCCGTCGGGGCCCGGCGGCGAGATGGGCGTGTGCGAGAAGCACCGCGAACCCCTGAAGCTGTACTGCGAGGAGGACCAGATGCCCATCTGCGTGGTGTGCGACCGCTCCCGCGAGCACCGCGGCCACAGCGTGCTGCCGCTCGAGGAGGCGGTGGACGGCTTCAAGGTGAGGGCGCCGCGCGCGAGGCCCGGACAAAGGGAGGCGCGAGCCGGCGGGCGGCTGCCGAGTGTGTGTGTGTGTGTGTGTGAGTGTGTGTGTCTGTGGTGTGTGTGTGTGTGTTTCCCGCCTAGAAAATGGCTGAGCCGGACGTGGGCTTCAACCGCCGTCATTTCCTCTCTCGGTCGGCTGCAGAGCCTCCCGCACTCAGACTGGGGAGGAAGAACCTGTAGCTGGCCAGGAAGCCAAGAAAAAGTCTTCTTCCCTCCCCCCCCCAACCCACCCTCTCCCAACTCTCCTGGCACGCTGACGAGTTCGAACACGGCCTCTTCTCTCCTTTAGACATAAAAGGTGCTGCGGTAAACCTCCATCGATCACTGTAATCCTTGCTTTTACTCGGGAGGCTGAGATCTCGAGGGTCCACGGTTCGAAGCCAGTCGGAGCAGGGGGAAGAAGTCGGTGAAGACTACCTTCCAATTAACCGCCAGGAAACCGGAAGTGGGGCCATGGTAGAGCCTTGAGCCGTGAAGCCCGGACCCCGGGTTCAAGCCCCACATCCGACTGAAAGAAGAGAAGTGCAAGCCACTGCATAGACATGGACAGGGCATCCGAGTCACTCTGATCCACACACTCATGCATGGAGTGGCTGTGTGTACACACACTTAGTGTGTAAACATGTCCTCATGGGTTTTCCATTAGTCACCCACGTGTGCTAGTAGCTAATGAGAAAACTCGTTTACTGTTCATTTAACGGGTCAGGGGATTCTAGAGCTACTGTCAAGACTAAGAAGTCATCAGCTACCCAGAGGCCTTGGAAGCACAGCTAAACTGGGGAGAAAAACATTAAGTAGTTGTAAGGTGATATCCAGTGAGAGCATGATGATGTGTTTTGTTGTTTTTGGAGGACAGTTATGTTTATGGTTAAGAGTGAGTGTATTCAAGCATGATGATGGCCTAAGGTTTGCAGAACTTTCAGTTCTGGCATTTCACTCATTTTGTCATACTTGTAGTCCATTAAACCCACATCACTCGAGAAAAATAAGAGAAGTCGTCTTCTCAATGTGCCATTGGAAGAGCTACAGCTTAACTTTGAGTCTTCTGGTCCAGTCACTCACCCATACAGTATCCTTCCAGTGATAGGTTCCTCACCGTTCAAGAAGCACGGATCAATGCTCCCCTGTGCTTTGGGCTTTTCTCCCACGGATAGCAGTGTAAACTGAGAAGGGACTTCTTTTGTGTGTATGTGTGAGTCCTGTGGCTTCAACTCTGGGCCTGAGTGCTGTGCCTGAGATTTTGTGCTCTACCACTTGAAACACAATTGGCTTTGAACAGTGATCCCCAGATCTTAGCCTCCTGAGTGCTGAGCCATTGGCATTTAACTCTGAGACTCACTATAGACTAGCTATCAGGAGTCTGAGTTCCATGTGTGCTAAGCAGAAAAGCCAGGCTGATGCTAAGGTGTGTCTGGTCTTAACCTGTTTTGCTTTCTTCAGGAACAAATTCAGAATCAGCTGGACCATCTAAAGAGAGTGAAAGATTTGAAGAAGAGGCGGCGGGCCCAGGGTGAGCAAGCCCGAGCTGAACTCTTGGTAAGAATTTACAGATAATCACTTCTGCCAAATAATGTTGCTTCTTTTTCTTTTTTTTTTTTTTTTTTCTTTTTGACACTGCTTCCCTTCTGAGGGTTTTTTGTTCTATGCCAGGCTTGAACTCAGGTCTTTGTGCTTTTTTTTTTTTTTTTAATTCAAGGCTGGTGTTATTATCACTTGAGCCATACCTCCACTTCCATTCTGAGGGGTTGTTTTGTTTTGTTTTTAACCTTTACTTTTCTTCTCTAGTCTCCCATGATCTCGACAGTGGTGGAAGTGCTTAAGTCTGTTAGGAGATTGGGATGGAAGGAAAACTTGCCAGTTCTGGATAGATTTGGTAGTGGCTTCTGAGTTCTGAGGGAATTCACCCTAGTGTCTTTAGGCCCCATCACCTGCTTTGCTTGCATAATCCCCTGAAACCCCAGCTCCCCTTGCCTGGAAATAGGTCTGATGGATGAAGAATCTTGTCAGTGAGACAGCATGGTATTGTCCCCTGTAGGAGAACTGCCAAAGTTGAGGGTCAGCCCTTTCAAAAGATTCAGGATAGCTGAATCTTGGCTGTGACACTGTAGATTAAAAAGATAAGGTAACATAGCTTCTTGGGGCCTTAATTTGCTCATCTGTGTAATGGATAGGTTAGGGTAGACGTAACTTCAGCAGGCTTTCAGTTTCCTTCCCTATAAATTGAATTTGAGTGTTGCTTTGGCTGAGGAGCAAAGCGATTAGAAAAAGTAAATACAACAGCCAGGCATGGTGGCTCACACATATAATCCTAGCTACTCAGGAGGCTGAGATCTGAGGATTGAGGTTCAAAGCCAGCCCAGGCACAAAAGGACCTGAGACTCTTATCTCCAGTTAACCTCTAGAAAATGGGAAGTGGGGCTTGGCTCAAGGGTAGGGCAGTAGTGACCTTAAGCTGAAGAGGTCAGGGACAGTGCCCAGGACAGAGTTGAAGCCCCATGACCCACCCCCCAAAAAAAGTAAATACAACAACTAAATGCCTTAATGCCTTTCCACAAACGAAACTGGCAGAGTTGTTCCTGTCAGGATACCAGTATCACTGTCTTTGAGAAACACTGAATTAGTTGAACAATTTTAAGTTTTCTTTCAGATTTACTTATTTTTATTTATTTATTGTTTTTTGTGCTTTTGTGTTGGGTGAGGGGGGTTGGTCCTGAAGCTTGAATTCAGTGCCTAGATGCTGTCCCTGAGCCTCTTTGTGCTCAGGGCTAGTGCTCTACCACTTGAGTCATGGTACATGGTAGCACTTCTGGCTTTTTTGAATAGTTTCTTGGAGATAAGAGTCTCAGGGGAGACTTTCCTGCCCAAGCCGACTTCAAACTGCGATCCTCAGATCTCAGCTTCTTGAATAGTTAGAATTACAGGTGTGAGCCATCTATGACTGGCTTAATCCTGTTTTTGTTTTGTTGTCAGTCGTGGGGCTTGAACTCAGGGCCTAGGCACTGTCCTTGGACACTTATTCTTTTTTTCTCAAGGCTAGCGCTCTGCCGCTTGAGCCACAGTGCCACTTCAAGCTTTTTCTGAGGAATCAACACCAGGGCTTTGTGCATTGGGGGCAAGCACTCTACCACTAGGCTACTCTCCCGGCCCCTTAATTCTGTATTTCTAAGATTGTATACTTCAAGGTTTGTGTCTTTGCAAGAGTTCATGGTGTATACATTTTAAGATGGGTGGTAGTGGAATGGTTGGTGGAGAAAAGCTGCCAGAAGCAGTAGACTGCACAAGTGTTTGTACACTTTTTGAATGGAACACATGGGAAATATTTTTAGCTTTGTGGGTTTATATAGGCTGGGATTGCAGGCGTCCATCACCACACCAGGCATATAACTTCTTAGAACAAAACCGTAAAGTATGGTGTTCTTCCAGTGGAGATTGGTGTGGAAAAGGGGAGTACAAACAAGCTTTGTCAAACAAGTTAGCACAACCTTGACCTGTAACCTCAGCTACACAGGAGGCTGAGATCTAAGGAGAGTGGTTTGAAGCCAGCACAGACAGTAAAGTCCATGAGACTCATTTCTAATTTACCATCAAGTAGAGCTATGGCTCAAGTGGTAGAGTGCTAGCTATCCTTGAGCCCAAAAAGCTCAGGGACAGAGCCTAGGCCCTGAGTTCCAGCCCCAGAATAGGTATTTCAAAAAACAGAAAACAAGTTAGTACATAAGAAACCCTCTCCCAGACCCCAACTGCCTAAGGCAGAGAAGTTGGGAGCATCTCTGAAAGACAGAGAGAGGATACCTGATCAGATCCCTTCTCTCTGTGACAGTCTTTCATGTCTTTATCCCCTTTGCCTGTGAGGTAAAACACAATCAGGTCTTGAACTCGGGGCATAAGCTCTGTCCCTGAGCTCTTCAGCTTAAGGCTAGTGCTCTACCACTTGAGCTTCAGCACCACTTCCAGTTTCGAGTCTTACGGACTTCCATGCCTGGGCTGGCTTTGAACTGCGATTCTCTGATCTCAGCCTCCTGAGTAGCTAGGGTTACAGGTGTGAGCTGCCGGAACCTGGCTGATTAGGTCTTTTTACCTTTTCTGGCTTCTTCTCTTAGCACTTCATATAACCTGTGTAGTCTAGCCATATGGAATCAGCCTTTGCCTTTTGTCTCCATTTTGTTGCCCATGCCATTTCTTCTCCCTAGAGATCCCTCCTGCTCATACTTATGTAATGAAGTGTGTGTTCCACAAGTCCTATGCAAGCACTGCCTCTCTGAAGACTACAGGCTCCCCTCGCCACCCTGCGCCACCTGTCTGTCTCCTTCCATGACTGTGTGCAGCACACAGACCCCACTCTCACTTGACTGAGTTCCTGCAGGGAACTTAATTATTGCCAGGATGACTCCGTTCCTGGCCGTTCTGTATCTGGTCAGTAAACACTGGAAATAACGCGGGACCGTTGTGTCATGGGGAATTGTTCAGGGCTCTAGACGGGAATCTTTCTTCGTCACTGCTCTTGTCTGTCATTGCTACAGAGCCTGACCCAGATGGAGAGGGAGAAGATTGTTTGGGAGTTTGAGCAGCTGTATCACTCCTTAAAGGAGCATGAGTATCGCCTCCTGGCCCGCCTGGAGGAGCTAGACTTGGCCATCTACAACAGTATCAATGGTGCCATCACCCAGTTCTCCTGCAACATCTCTCACCTCAGCAGCCTGATTGCTCAGCTGGAGGAGAAGCAGCAGCAGCCTACCAGGGAGCTCCTGCAGGTAAGACTCAGAGAGTTCTTCCAAAAGTGGCCTTCTCTCTCTGCTGCCAAGTAGCGTCTCTTTATAAGAAAGAAGCAACTGGGGGGGGGTGGCCTAGTGGTAGAGTGCTTGAGTAGCATACATGAAGTCCTGGGTTCGATTCCTTGGTATCATATACACAGCAAAGGCCAGAAGAGGTGCTGTCACAAGTGGTAGAGCGCTAGCCATGAGAAAGCTGAGGACAGTGCTCAGGCCCTGAGTTCAAGTTCCAAGACTGGCAGAAAGAAGGACATGATATCTGAGAATCGAGGTTCAAAGCCAGCCCAGGCACTAAGAGAAGTGAGACTCTTATCTCCAATTTATCACTAGAAAACAGGAAGTGGGGTGTGGTTCAGGGGTAGGTGGTAACCTTGAGCAGAAGAGCTCTGGGACAGCACCCGGGCCCAGAGTTCAAGCCCCATCACACACATACTCACGAAAAAAGAAAGGAAAAGAGAAAGAAAGAAAGAAGCCAGCAACTTAATAACCTCTGCTGGGGTAGCAAGAACATGGCAAGATTCTGATATGTTAGAAGGGAAATAGACATACTGGAAATTGGATTATCACGCGTCTTGTCTTATAAAAAGGGAGAAGGAAGATCTGATGTGCTGAGCAGTGGTATAGTCATGGGCAGAAAGCTCATGACCTCTTAGAACTTCACTGACCATTTGCTCATGATCTGAGGGACTTAGACTACAAGTCACTCCAGGACCCTCCTCATTCCATTACCCCATGTGGACTGCAGCATCCACAAAACAAGCACTTGAGCAGACGCTTCAGCCTGAGCCGTCCTTGGATTTAACTTTGGTGTACAGGCGGGTATGGCATGCTTGTGGTAGGTCTAGCCTAGAAAGATCACAGCTTGTTGCAACCCACCAAGTGTTCCTTAACCTACCCTGACTGGGAACAAGGTGATAACAGAGACTGGAATTGAGGTCTGGGGGACCAGGAGTCCTGTGGCCTTCCACCAGCGTCAGATCCCAAGGTTCCATTCACCATGTTTTTTTAATTGGGATGCATGTGCAGAAAGTAAGGTCTAAACTTCTACTTCTATACAAGTGGCAGATGACCTTGTTCCTGGAAAGAGAGCTAAACAATAAACAGCTGACAGTTTGCACAAACAATAGTCTTCCCCCAGGCTCCCACACAGCGTGGGCTTAGCCCGGACCTAGGATAGAAATCTGAATACCAGTTAAGCTTAGCCTGATTGATTGTTCCAGGAAACTGTATTCTGAGAGTATGTTGGGAGAAGGCCTTCCAGACTTCCAATCCTTTCAGGGTCTCAGAACAGCTAATGGGTACCTATTAGTTACTTCTGTGGGTTAGGTACTGTTCTGTGCACTTGGATTAAGTGGTGGGACTTAGGAAAATGGGGGAGAAAGACCAGGCTAGACTCCATCTTGACAAGCGAGGAGTGTTTATTGAGTGAGGCATAGCAGAAGAGATGCTGCAACCTTCATGTGGGAATGGAGGTTGTGCAAGCAGGCAGGGCTTCTGTTGATCTAAATGAGGAAACAGGAAGTAAAAAACAGACTATATGGTCTCTTGAGGAGCAGGGCAGGAACCCTTGGACTGGCCCAGAATGGAATGCCCCGCCTGGGGTGAGAGAAATTTCAGCCAGGCCTAAGTTGATATGATGTCTATGTGATTTAGCATATGAGCATGCGCCTGGTGTTTTGCTTGACCTGAGGAAATAAGGCAGTAGGTCAGTACTTCAGTGGGTAAGTGAATTTGCCTAAATTCTAGTGTGAAGCCCTGGCTGTTAAGTGCACAGTCACAGGTGTTGATAAATTCCATTGACTTGAGATGATAAGAGTTCTTGGGACAGTTCACTCCTGTACTGTGAATAATTAGACTGAGGTAGGATAATCACAAGTTCAAGCCCATCCTGAGTCGCACATAGTTGAAGGCAAATTTAAGATACATAGCAAAGCTGGCTGAGCATTATTGGCTCAGACCTGTAATCCTAACTACTCAGGAGGCTGAGATCAGAAGATCTGCAATTTATAAGTCAACCATACCAGGAAAGTCAAAGTCCCCACGACTCATCTCAATTAACTAAATTAACTACCCGAAAAGCCAGAAGCAGAGCTGTGGCTCAAGTGGTAGAGTGCTAGCCTCGAGCAGAAAAACTGAAAGATAAGAATGCTGGTCCTTTGTACAGACCCCAAGACCAACAGACACATTTCTACTCCCTTCCCACCCCTACCCCCCCCCACACAATAAGATAGGCCAAAGTTTAGAAAATTATGGCCCTGCATCTGTTTCTGTATGACCTTGGAGTTTTGTTGGGGTTTTTGGTTGGTTTTTCCTCATGGGGCTTGAAATCAGGGCTTGAGCACTGCCTCTGAGATTTTTTTTTTTTTTTTTTGAAATTTAACATTTAATGAAAGCAACATGTTGACAGGTTCTATGCAAACTTGGTTCTACTACTGATTGGCTTTATTTTTAAAAAGTGGCGTATGAGGGCTGGGAGTTTGGCCTAGTGGTAGAGTGCTTGCCTAGCATGAACGAAGACCCGGGTTCGATTCCTTGGTACCACATACATAGTAAAAAGCCAAAAGTGGTGCTGAGGCTCAAGTGGTAGAGTGCTAGCCTTGAGAAAGTCCAAGGACAGTGCTCAGGCCCTGAGCCCAAGCCCAGGACTGGCAAAAAAAAAAGTGGCGTATGAGGAGATGCAGGCCTGGGTGGGCTAACCCCAAAGTTCTGAATCATAACTTAAAATGATATCCTTGACCCTCTTCTCTGAGCATTTTTGCTCTTCCAGTTTGAGCCACACTGCCACCTGCAGTTTTTTTGATGGCTAATTAGTGATAAGAGTCTCCTACCTGGACTGGCTTTGAACCTCAGATCTCAGCCTCCTGAGTAGTAGTATAGGTGTGAGCCACCAATGCATGCCTACGTATTTTTACATTTTAAGATGTTTGGAAAAATCTGAAGGATCTTTCATGATTGGTAAAATTTTGTGAAACTCAAATTCAGTTTCATTGGAATTGAGCCATGCTCATTCATTCATATATGTATCATCTATCACTACATTGTCACCATAATGGCAGTGTTGAGAGATGATGACAAAGATTGGGTGGCTCTTGAAGCTTAAAATGTTTATTACCACCTGATCCCTTCTTTTCTCCAGTCCTGTGGCTTGAACACAGGGACTGGGCACTGTCCTTGGACACTTTTTGCTCAAGGTTAGTACTTTGCTAAAGTACCATTTCCCACCTTTTCTGTGTATGTGATAGTGAGGAATTGAACCCAGGGCTTTGTACATGCTGGGTGATCACTCTACCACTAGGCTATGCTCCCCGCTCTAAAGGGGATTCTTAAATTAGTACAGCATTTTCAAAATGCATGTGGAGAAGTCTGTTTAAGAGTCCAGTTGGTCTAGGAGATGGAAATGAGAGATTTTTCCTTTGTTGAAAAAGTAAAAGAAGAATCCAGTTGAAATGAAAATGATAAGATTAAGGCGTTGAATTGAAGGGTGGTAAGTCTAGGGCTTTCCCTATTGTATATGGGTGAAATTAAACAAGGAAGGCAGTTGAAGTAGAAGAGTTGGATTGTCTGAGTTAGAAAATCCTGGTTTGGGGGGTGGAGGGAAGGAAATGGGGACAAACACATAAGAAGGGGTATCAATGTGTAAGAAATAAAGCACCTTCTATCTGGCTAATAAACTGTACCCCTCTATACATTGAAATTTTAAAAAAAGAAAGAAAGAAAATCCTGGTTTCCTTTGCCCTGTTTTAGCTCCTTGTGGGTAAGGCATGTTTTGGGATTCGTGCCCTGGTTTCTCCCAGGAGAGTCAGCCAATTGTTAGACCTTCAAGGAATGTCTACGAAAGGAAATTCAATTTATGAATAATTTCTCATGGTTATCCTTTTCCTTTCTTTTGTAGGACATCGGGGACACATTGAGCAGGTACAGTTTTATCTGCCTGTAAGCGTTCAATCAAGCACAAGACGATACCTCATATTTGTAAATCCTGAAAGGAGATGGGTCTTGATTTGGACATCTTAATGAACTGCTGATTGTCCCTGAAGGAACTAGACAAAGCTCAGCTCTTGGAAAACCTGAGAGTTAATCGATGAGAGGGTAGGGTCTTGCGAGGACTTGGGCAGAGTCTGAGGACAGTTTTTGCTTCCTGGGCATTTCAGAATTCTGTTTCACTATGTCTTGTCTTTTCTTTCTTTCTTTCTTTTTTTTTTTCTCCCTCTAATGGGATAGGGAGGATGATTAAGGAAGGTAAGAGCAGCCTGGAGTTACATAATGAAAGACTAGGGAGTTGGGGAGCTCAGTGTAAAGCACATTAGTTCTCTTGTCAGGGTAATGTTCAGAGGGGTTACAGTTACATACGTAAGGTAGTGAGTAAATTTCTTGCGAACATTGTTACCCCCTCCCATGGCTCTTTTTTCCCCCCTACTTTCCCTCCCCCTACCCCGTCATTCTTATGACTGAGGGTCCTTGGGTTCAGTCCCCACTATGGGAAAGCAGTGGAGGTAGGGTGAGAGCACTTCCTCTAGAAGTTGTAATGAAATAAAAAGGGAACACTAGGGCACAGTTGCATCTGTAGGATGGATGGCCTGAACAAATGGGCTAGGTCTTGAGGAGATCAGGTTCAGAACAGTGATGCCTACGGGTTGAGGTAGATTTTGAAAGTAAAATCTTGAATGATGGAGATCCTTCTTACAAAAATAAGATTAGATCGTATGAGAGCATTTGAGGAGATGAAGAGAGACTCATAGACAGGGTAGGTTGACTGGGTGCTCAGCAGATAGAATCATGCTAATCGAATTGCTGTTCTTGAGGGTCCTTGGGATGGAGTGAACGTTCTATGACTGGTGTAAGATAACCCTCTACCTGCCTCCTTTTGATACTAGCCTACTTCTGACCTTATACATGGGAATATATCTCTCAGGTCCTAGCAGTATTTTGACAATAAGGACTGAGTTTGGCTATATGAGACAGAAAATTTCATTGGTTTAGTGTTTAAACATAATTTGTTAAAAAAAAAAAAATTGCCACCTGGTTAGTGTGTGCTTGGCTGTCACCTGAGCTGATAAAGTAGCTCCAGTAATCTGCAGAGTGATTTCTTCCTATTCACAGTCTGGCATTCCTAAGGTACAGTCCTCAGTTAGACCAAGAGACTTACTAAAATGCTAGCCAGAAGAAAGATAAGTTGTACACATTTTTTGTTACCCTGATCACAAGACAGTTCTTAACCTCATTAGCCTGAACCAGTTGCAAGGTCACATCTGGCTATAAGGGGACTAACCAGCCATGAGCCATAAAACAGGAAAGATGGGAGAAAGGGATATTGGGTAGACAACTAACGGTCTTTGCTATAGACTCCCTTGTAGAGGTGAGGAAATCGGGTACCGTGCCCCCACAGAGTGCCTATCTGTCTGAAGATGTCATTCTCTCCATGTTTTGGAACCGGAAGATTCTGGACAGTTGCCCACCATAAATATCAAGGACTTTGTCATGGAATCTAGTGCTTTCTGGCAAGGTTAGCCTCATAATTCAATTTAATTTAATAAACCTTTCTGAAGGCTTGCTGTTTGTGAACTTATGAGCTAGGTGCTTTGGGGAAAATAAGTGAGATCTCTCTTTTTCTGGTTTAGAGGATTATAGTCTCAGGAGGAGATATGAGAAGTTGTCATAGCTGGTTCTAAGGACTGCAGCTGTGTTGGATATTTTAGCCAAAGCTATGTCCTGGCCCTGGGAAGGTTATAGAATTGGAGGAAAGCAATCACATATGTTTTTAAATTTAGGGCTGAAAGAATCAGGATTCCTGAGCCCTGGATCACACCTCCAGATCTGCAAGAGAAAATCCACATTTTTGCCCAAAAATGTCTGTTCTTGACCGAGAGTCTGAAACAGTTTACAGGTAATATGAAGAGAGAAGTGTGGTTGTGAGAAGAAATGGATTTATTATCCAAATTATTGTTTTGCAACTAGATATAACACTGTATACTGAATGTCTTTTTTTTTTCTTCTCAGAAAAAATGCAGTCAGATATGGAAAAAATCCAAGGTAAATTTGCTTGTTTAACGAGGCTTTTGATTTTGGTGTTTCTTAGGAAGAAGAGTACCCTTAGTGTGAGGAAATGGTGGGTGATCTTGTTGGCCAGCTTTCTGCTATTTTACATTTGTTTCCTCTCCGCGCCCTGTTACCCCTCCTTTTTTTCCCCTGGTTTGGTGAGATAGGGTCTTACTGTGAAGCCCAGTATGATCTTGAACTTAACCATTTAATAGCCTTGTTCTATATTGATGAAGGAAGAAAGAAATCCAGAAATAGTTTTATCTAAGCAGCTCTTCAATTGGGAGAGAGAACAGAGTATCCTGGCTACATTTTACTTGAGCAAATATGTATGATTAACGTATGACTGCTTGTGGGCACAGGTGCCAAGTAGCCCAGGAAGAGTTAATAGTGGCTAAGATAGCACACCTCAGGAATCAGGCTGCAGGATTCTGGCTTCGCTCTGCCACTTGATAAAACTACAATATTGTTTACCTTTTAGATGGTATGTTATGTTACTTAAAACCTTTTTTTTTTTTTTTTTTTTAACATTATGGGGCTTGGACTCTGGGCTTGCACGCTGTCCCTGAGCTCTTCAGCTCAAGGCTCCTGCCCTACCCCTTGAGCTACAGCACCACTTCCACTTTTCTAGAGGTTAATTGGAGATAAGAGGCTCACAGTCTTTAGTGCCCAGGCTGACTTTGAACCACAATCCTCAGATTTCAGCCTCCTGAGTAGCTAGGATTACAGGTGTGAGCCACAGTGCCTACCTTCTTTAAACTTTGTTGGCTGTTTGGATGAAAATTTTCTAAATCTAAAGTTTTCTGTTCACACAAACCACTTCTAGGAGTTAGCTATTGAATATTAAACTGAATATGAAAACAAATGCTTAAGAATTCTGATGGCATTAAAATCCTTATAAGTAGCAGTCCCTATTATAATCCCCATAATCTAATCTTTGATAATTTTTTTTAATGTGGCATCCTCATTTCATCTACTGAGTCTTGTTTTTTTTGTTTTTATCATTCATGGGACTTGAACTCTGGGCCTGGGCGCTGTCCCTAAACTTTTCAACTTAAGGCTAGCGCTCTTATCACTGGAGCCATGGCACCACTTCCAGTTTTCTGGTGGTTAACTGGAGCCGGATCCTCAGATCTCAGCCTCCTGAGTAGCTGGAATTACAGGTGCCATGGGCACCTGGCAAGATACATACTTTCATTGGCATCTAGTAACTTTCGTTCAGGAGACACATAAGCTCATAAGCAACACAAATGGGAGGAGAGCCTCCCCTATCAGCCTTCTGAGTGCTAGAGTGGAGTTCCACTTAACACGGGAGATAGCATTAGCTCAAATGTGACTGTCTTTGATTTGGTTTCATTTACTTCTGCTCTTTCTAATCAGTCAGGAGCATGTGGTTATTCTACCCAAGCTTCTTCCCTTAATGTCGTTGGGTGGATGGTAGTAGCATATATTGTATGAAATAATAACAGTGGTGCGAGTTCTGAAAATTTCAGTACCACTGCTATATAACTAACCAAGGTTTCTCACATGTTTTCCGGAAATAGTGGCATGGCTTTCCTAATTTCTTTTTTCTTCTGGTCTTGCAGAATTGAGAGAAGCTCAATTGTACTCAGGTAGGTTGATGGAAAGCAAAACGATAATAGGGAAAGGAGGAATAAGTTCTTATGAATCCAGTTACCACCAAAAGTGATTGGAGAATTACCTTAATTTAGATCTTTGAATTACATATGGAGAAGTAGCATATGGCAGAAATTTGGTCATTGCTATGTTTATTAATCTTCGCTTCAGAGCTGAAGCCATAGAGAGTTAAGGATTATAGTGGAAGCACACAATTCCCTAAATACAGAAATTATACCATACTATGTTGCCTTCTTTCCAGCCTCAGGGGCAACATGCTTTCATGAAGCAGGGGTGATTGTTTGTATTCACCTCTTACTCTTGAGTGCCAGACAGTCTACGCATCTTAGTCATCCCACTTCTCATGTTAAAGCTTGAAACTATGTCTCCCCTAGGGAGCCATCCTCACCCTGGGATGCACATCTAGCTTGTGTGTACTTCCCCTCCTGTTGTGTGGAGTCCGCTTCATGAAGAGGATTCTACTTTGGACCTGTGTCTTCCAATCTCCACTTCCAGAGTTGTGTTTGTGTGTGCACATGCTTTGGTGTTGGCCCTGGAGCTTTAACTCAGCCTGAAAGCTGAGTTTTTGCTCAAAGCTAGCATTCTACCACCTAAGCCACAGCTCTACTATAGGTTTTGGTGATGAAGATTTAGCATTTCACACTTTCCTTCCAAGGCTGGCTTGGAGCCCTGATCCTCGGATCTCAGCCTCATGAATAGCTACGACTACAGTTGTCTGGCTCAAGATAATACTTTTTTAAAAAATCGTCTGTAAAACTAGACAAATAGAACCAAGAGTTCTGGAATTCTCGATCACCTTCACCAGCTTGTCATGAGTCTTGTGAGAATAATTTAGCTTATGGCTGGGTTTTGCTTTCTGAACAAGATAAGAACAAATGAAAGCCTTTTAGTGCTTTTAAAGTAGGAAGACACCACATGATTGTAAGAGGCAATAATACTAAATGCCAAGGAGATACTGTGTCTGATTAATAGTTTTACATTTAAAAGTAAAATAGTATAATAGCATGGCTTAGTTAAGACAAACTGAGGAAGTCCTGGCATGAGTAGTTCATGCCTATAATCTTTACTCTGAAGGTGGAGACTGGGAAAATCAAGATTCAGAGTGAGCCTGGACATAATATGGGGCCCCACATATCAATTATTGGTGCATTGAGGTGCAGTATGAATCGGAAATACAATTATGTGATACTGTGCCAAACCCTACCTGGTCTAAAGTTTATAATGGCAGGTCTGGCTGCCAAAGCTTTCAGATGAAAGGTTTTAGACATGTTAGCCTCAGGACTAGGTGTGCGGCTCAAGTGGTAGAATACTTGCCTTCCAAGAGTGACACTCTGGTCCAATCTCTAGTACCGCCTTATTTAAAAAACAAAAACAGGAATCTAACTGCGTGCAGTGTACCTCTGAGATTCTAGCTACTCAGGCTGAGATCTGAGGATGGAGGTTCAAAGCCAGCCCAGGCACTAAAAACCATGAGACTCATTTCCAGTTAACCTCTAGAAAACTAGAAATAGCACTGTGGCTTAAGGGTAGGGCAGTACCCTTGAGTTGGAGTTTAGGGACAACACCCAGGTTCAGAGTTCAAGTCCCATGACCTACCAGAAAGTAAATATATATGTATGTATGTAAAATGGAGGGCTAGGAGTTTGGCCTGATGGTAGAGTGCTTGCCTAGCATGCACAAAGACCCAGGTTTGATTCTTTGGTACCACATACATAGAAAAAGCCAAAAATGGTGCTATGGCTCAAATGGTAGAGCCTTAGTCCTGAGAAAGCCCAGGGACAGTACTCAGGCCCTGACTTCAAGCCCTAGGACTAGCAAAAAAAAAAAAAATGTAAAAGAGAGTGGATGCAGATAAAATTTTAGTATATGCAGTGTATACAGAAGGTAGCTAGATAATCTAACTGCATTTTCTTTTTTTTTTTTTTTTTGCCACTCCTGGGCTTGAGCTCAGGGCCTGAGCACTGTCCTTGGACTTTCTCAAGGCTCAAGCTCTACCACTTGAGCCTCAGCACCACTTCGGGCTTTTTTCTATGTGTGTGGTACCTAGGAATCGAACCTGGGTCTTCCTGCATGCTAGGCAAACACTCTACCACTAAGCCAAACTCCCAGCCCCTAACTGCAATTTTTGAAATGAGAATTATAAGACAATCCATCATAAGATGGATATATCAACCCCCCCTTTTGGGGGGGGGTTGGTTGGTTGTGGGGCTTGAACTCTGAGTCTGGTGCTGTCCCTGAGCGATTTGGCTCAGGGACACCACTCTACCCCTGGAATCACAGCTCAACTTCCTGTTTTCTAGTGGTTAATTAGAGATAAGAGCTCACAGACTTTAGTGCTCGGGCTGGTTTTGAACTGCCATCCCCAGATCTCAGCCTCTTGAGTAGCTAGCATTACAGGCGTGAGCTACTGTGCCCTACAGGATACAGCCTTTAGTGGGGAGCTCTTACTGTTCCCAGGAGAAACGGTTGTGGGGCTTCAAAAGACTGACCCTCCCCTCTGTTTCTGCAGTGGATGTGACTCTGGACCCAGATACAGCCTACCCCAGCCTGATCCTCTCTGATAACCTTCGACAAGTGCGCTACAGTTACCTCCAGCAGGACCTGCCCGACAACCCTGAGCGGTTCAATCTGTTTCCCTGTGTCTTGGGATCTCCGTGTTTCATCGCTGGGAGACATTATTGGGAGGTAGAGGTGGGAGATAAAGCCAAGTGGACCATAGGTGTCTGTGAAGACTCAGTGTGCAGAAAAGGGGGAGTAACTTCGGCCCCCCAGAACGGATTCTGGGCAGTGTCATTGTGGTATGGGAAAGAATATTGGGCACTTACCTCCCCAATGACTGCCCTCCCCCTGCGGACCCCTCTCCAGAGGGTGGGGATTTTCTTGGACTATGATGCTGGTGAGGTCTCCTTCTACAACGTGACAGAGAGGTGTCACACCTTTACTTTCTCACACGCTACCTTCTGTGGGCCTGTCCGGCCCTACTTCAGCCTGAGTTACTCGGGAGGGAAGAGTGCAGCTCCTCTGGTCATCTGCCCCATGAGTGGAATTGATGGGTTTTCTGGCCATGTGGGGAACCACAGTCACTCCATGGAGACTTCCCCTTGAGAAGGTGAACTCAAGCCACCAGCCTGGATGGCTCTAATCCTTCCCCAGCCGCAAGGCATCTTGTCTCGCCAATTCTTGTCCATCAAAGCTGGATATCCTTAGCCTTTTCCGTGTTCTCTACTATCCTTTCCCATCCCCTGAAAACTGTAAAATGTTACGAGAAGTATCAGTATTTCCCAGAAATAAAAAGAAAAAAAACTGATGTCTGTCTCCAGTGTTTCACACTCTTTTGGTCTTAACAGGACTGGGTAAAGAATATGGATAATCTTTGGACTTAACTGCTGAAGATGCATTTTTCTTGGCTTGGCCTGGCTCAGCTCCACAGAGTAATCATATCCAGGGTGTTACTATCATTTCTGGACTTCTTATAACAGAATGGAACTACAAAGAGTCAGCATGGCTCCCTTCTAGTTTTCACTTTCCAGAAGAGTATATATACTTGATTTTTTTTTCCAGTCTTCCCTTACCTTTAATTAACTACATTAATGAAACCTATATGTTGTTTTGCCTTCAGTTATTTTATAATAAAGGTGAGAAAGAGCCCCAACCCTGCTAGAGGTGGGGTTATCAGACTTTCCTGCCTGGGTTACCTTTGAACAGTGATTCATAGATCTCAGCCTCCTGATTATAGGTGTAGGACAGTGTCACCCAGCTCTATCTTTTTTGGGGGGGGGGGGTCATGGGGCTTGAATGCTGGGCCTGGGCGTTGTCCCTGAGCTCTTCAGCTCAAGGCTACCATCCTACTCTCCCCCAGCCACAGCTCCACTTCCCATTTTCTAGTGATTAATTGGAGAGAAGAGTTAAGGTCTTATGTGTTCAAGGTCTTACGTATTTGGGCTGGCTTTGAACCTTGATCCTCAGATCTCAGCCTCCTGAGTAGGATTATAGGCATGAGCTACCACACCCTGCTCCTGAACTTTATTTTTATGAAAGATATTTTTGGTTAGCAAATGCACATGTAGGACAGTTTCCTCCCTGCCATGGTCTGTTGCTTCTAGATCTTGTTTCACAGAATGGTGACTAGGTGTGCTCACACCATTGCTGGAACAGTTCTGGAACAAGGTTCCAGGATATGCTGCCTTCTGCAACTTTTCCCCCTATTTCCTCTGGGGGGGGGGGGTGGGAAAAGTGACCTTCCTGAAGTGTGGTGCTGTAGAGGGACAGATCCATCCCAGTCACCAGTGTGCCTTGGAACATTCTGGACTTAGAAGGCTAAGTCCTGTCCCCTTAAGGAAGTCCTATGGTGGTTCTTAATCCTTCTTTTCGGCTATATGCCTCCATATGTAAAAATAAAGTGAATATGGATGTTTACACTACTATTGTTTTCTGGATCTTAGGAAGATTGGATTTATATGGAGAGTGGGGTGTGGATTTTCAATATGGGTCTGATCCCATTCTGACCAATATTTTCTTCCAAGGAGGTGATGAATTTCTCATTGCCCTATCATTATTTTGTTACTGTTGAGAAAGTTGTGTTGGGTGTCTTGTATTGGTTGAACCTGTAGTTTTAAAATGTTATTTTGAGGCCTGTGTTTATTCTAATTGGTAATGAGGTATGGTAGCCCTTCCTAGAATTAGTCAGAGTGGGCAGAATTTGCTTTACAACATAGAACTACAAGTCCAGTACATGAATCTGAGAAGGAAAGATCAGAACTATAAATACTTATTCCTTTCTAGACATTGGGGTTCTATGGCCAGAGATCATGAAGTAAGTAGGTAGAGGTGCAGCATTACTGGTAGAGCACCAGCCTTGAGTAAAAAAGCCAGGCAAGATGACATGTAACTGTAATCCCACTATACATTATCCCAACAATGAAAGAAAAAAAAAAGCACCAGGCAAGAGCCTGATTCCCTAAATTCAGGCCCCAGTACTGGCACCGAAGAAAAAAGATCACTTAGCAACAATAACTTCTTTCTTGGTTTATTCATGATGATTCAATGGGAAACAAAACCAAGGTCTATAGCAATGGGTTTACCTGAAGCTAAATTAGCTAATATGAGATATTCTCTGATATATATGAATAAAGTACAACACCTGAAGCCAAGGTTCACTGAAGAGCCGGTACTCAGTAACTTATTTAACAGAGCTAGTTGGTTTAGAAACATCTAGTTAGGCATCATCTTAATGTACTTGATTAAAGCTGCTGGGTACCGTGGTTCACATTTGGAATGCGAGCTATTTAGGAAGCAAAGATGGGTAGAATTGCCATTCAAGAGGATAGACAGCCCCATCTCCTGAAGAAGGCCCTAAGTTCACACCCTAATACTGTCAACTCCCCCTTTCCCATCCACAGAGAAAGCAAAAGACCAGCAGATTCAGCAAAACTGCCTCTGATTTGAATGAAGATATATCTACGATGATGGTTTTTATTAATGTTGAACAAAAAATATAGATACTATATCTAATTAAACCCTCTTGATAATATGGACAAAAGGCCCTTGTTGCCTTTGGAATGTGGAGGATACGAGAGTATTGATCATCTTGTGGTTCTTGATGTGGCAGATGTAAACTTTTCATTGAAAGATTGCCATTTGAGCCAGTCGCAGTGGCTCACACCTGTAATCCTAGCCATTCGTAGGAGGCTGAAATCTAAGGATCAAGATTCAAAGCCAGCCTGGGCACAAAGGACCTGAGGCTCTTCTCCAGTTAACCTCTAAAAAATGGGAAGTGGGGGGCCAGGAGTTTTACCTAGTGGTAGCGTGCTTGCCTAGCATGCACGAAGACCCGGGTTCGATTCCTCGGCACCACATACCTAGAAAAAAGCTGGAAGTGGTGCTGTGGCTCGAGTGGTAGAGCTCTGGCATTGAGAAAAGTCCAAGGACAGTGCTCAGGCCCTGAGTTCAAGCCCCACAACTTGCAAAAAAAAAAAGGGGAAGTGGGGCTTGGCTCAAGGTTAGGGTGTTAGGGTGGTAGCCTTGATCTGAAGAGCTCAGGGACAGTGCCCAGTTCAAGCCCCATGACCCATGGGAAACAAACAAAAAAAAAGCCCATGAGACTCCAATTAACCACTCGAAAACTGGAAGTGGCACTGTGGTTCAAAAGGTAGGGCAGTATCCTTGCGCTGAAGAGCTCAAGGGACAGTGCCCAGGTCCAGAGCTCAAGCCTCACAACAACAACAACAAAAATTGTAGGTGTGTTTGCATACATGTGATGTAAGTGTATCTTTATGTGCTTTTTTTTAGAGAGGAACATCTTAAGAGCAGGGGAAGCCTAGAAGAAACATGTTTAGAGAATAAAGAGAAACAATATAGTGTCTTCCATGAATGGTTAAGAGATGTCTATCATAATTGCCAACCACCTGAAGGCGTGAAGAACAGATTGCTCTTCCATGATAAATGAACGCTGTTTGGTTCAAATCCATACCAAAGTGTACAGATGGAAGCTGTATGTCCCTCAGCAAAACCCAAAAGGGTTCTTAGTGTACCAGGCATGGGTGTGTTGCTTCTGAAATACAATGATTCTTTCACTCACATACACAATTAACTAGTGTTGGGCACTGCGGTAACATGGCTTCTGCCCTTGGAAAAGTTACAAGGCTCTGGAGAAGGAGTGAAAAGGAAGTGGAGTTCAACTAAAGGTTTGCAGAAAACGGAAACATTTTGCATTGTAGGAGATAGTGTGTGGCACAGGAATCAGAGGAAGCTGTTACCTCAGTCTGCATGTCTTCCCTGTGCCTTTTTTGACATTTATCTTTTTGATATATGTTCAGACCTCATATAATAAATTTAGGGGCTCAATTCGGAATGTAACTCAGTGGTAGACCATGTACCATGGGTCAGCCCTGGATTTAATTTTAAGCATTTAAATAGAGTCAAGAGACTCATTGCAAAGTTGAAATTAAAATCTTGAATGAGTCTTGTTTTTTGTTTTCCCCCAAGGACAGTGCTCAGGCCTTAAGTTCAAGTCCCAGGACTAGCCAAAAAGAATTTATCTATAGCATTACTCATGAAAATGAAAACTTAGAAATAATCTAGTGTTGGGCTGGGAGTTTGGCTTAGTGGTAGAGTGCTTGCCTAGCATGCACGAAGACCAGGGTTTGATTCCTTGGTACCACATACATAGAAAAAAAAAAACAAAAATGGTGCTGTGGCTCAAGTGATAGAACTCTAGCCTTGAGAAAGCCCAAGGACAGGGCCCAGGCCCTGAGTTCAAGGCCCAGGGCTGGCAAGAAAAAAGAAAGAAAGACAGAACCTAGTGTTCAACAACATGTTTGATAAATGATTACTAAAACTTATGCTAAATATTAAAAAAAAAAAGTTTTGCCAGCCTTGGTCTTGAGCTCAGGGCCTGAGCACTGTCCTTGGGTTTTTCTCAAGGTTACAACCCTACTTCTTGAGCCACAGCACCACTTCTGGCTTTTTCTGTATATGTGGTACCAAGGAATCGAACCTGCGTCTTTGTGCATGCCAGGGAAGCACTCTACCTACCACGAGGCCAAACTCCCAGCCCTAAATATTAATTTTTAATGCTCAAAAATGAATACTCCCAGGTGCAGTGGCTCACACTCATAATCCTAGCTACTCAGGAGGCTGAGATCTGAGGATTTTGGTTCAAAGCCAGCCCGGGCACCAAAGACCCTGAGACTCTTATCTCCAATTAATCACTAGAAAACAGGAAATGGGGCTGTCATTCAAGAGGTTGGACAGTAGTCTTGGGCTGAAGAGCTCAAGGACAGCACCCATGCCCAGAGTTCAAAAAAAAAAAAAGAATACTTAAATACTTATTAGAAAATGTATATGTTTATGTTTATAATGTGTACATTGTTCATTTTAAAAGTAAGTTAACACGTGGGAGTGGTAGATTATGCCTAAAATTGCAGCACTTAGAAGGCTTGGGCAGGAAGAGAGTTTGAACCCTATCTGGGAGAAAAAAAAAAAGGGGAGGGTAGGAGACGGATGGAGAAGGGAGTGGTGGGGAAAGAGAGGGAGAGGGAAGGGAATTAAGGAATAGGAAAGAGAGAAACGGAAGCTAGTAGTGTATGTATTATATTACATATGAACACATGTGTGACATATGAAAGGATTCGTGTAAATATATCAGATGTTAATAGTAGTTGCCTCTTAGTCTTTTCCATATTTTCTACAATCAATAGGTACTTTGCAATTAGAATAAAACATTTATTATAGGTAATCAAGTAATTATAGATAATTAGTTTCCTTCCAGTACTTGTATAGCTAATGGGGGAGAAAAAAAAGTCCAATAAATTTTATATCTTGAAGGAAGATTTATTGAGAAATCAGTGGTCACTGTACTCCTTCCCCTTAAAAAAATAATTTATCAAAAATAACATGAACGGGCTGGGAGTTTGGCCTAGTGGTAGGGTGCTTGCCTAGCATGCATGAAGACCCTGGTTCGATTCCTCAGTACCCCACATACATAGCAAAAAGGCGGAAGTGGTGCTGAGGCTCAAGTGGTAGAGTGCTAGCCTTGAGAAAGTCCAAGGACAGTGCTCAGGCCCTGAGCTCAAGCCCAGGACTGGCAAAAAAATAATAAAATAAAATAGCATGAAGTCTGGGAGTTTGGTCTAGCAGTAGAGTGCTTGCCTAATATGAAGATCAGGGCTCGATTCCTTGGTACCACATACATAGAAAAGCCGGAAGTGGTGCTATGACTCACATGGCAGAGTGCTAGCCTTGAATAAAGCCCAAGGACAGTGCTCAGGCCCTGAGTTCAAGATCCAGAACTGGCAAAAAAAAAAATAATAACATGAAAACTGATAAGTTTATGGAAACCTATTTAGGGACTTCTAAAACTAAAGTGATTTCTTTTCATGCAGGAAAGAGAACCTTTGCCATACAAGAAAAGAAAACTCATGTGTGTGATAATTAAAAAATAACCTATGGCCAGGCCTGGTGACTCAAGCCTACAATCCTAGCTACTCGGAAGGCTGAGATGTGATAAATGTTCAAGCCAGTCCAGGCAGGAAAGTGAGACTCTGACATCCCATTAATCACCAAAAGGTTGGATGTGGAGCTGTGGCTCAAGCAATAGGGAGTTTGCATTAAGCAAAAAAGCTCACGTACAGTGGAGTTCAAGCCTGAGGACCTGCACAAAAGTAATTAACAACCTATCAGTACTATGCATTTATGTATGTATGCTGGTCCTGGGGCTTGAACTCAGGGCCTGGGCAATGTCCCTAAGCCTCTTTGTGCTCAAAGTGCTCTACTACGAGAGCCACAGCAGCCACTTCCTGCCTTTTTTGCGTAGTTTATTGCTCAGACTTTTCTGCCCCGGCTGTTTTTGAAAGGCGATCCGCAGATCTCAACCTCCTGCAGAGCTAGGATTGCAGGCGTGAGCCACCAGTGTCTCTCGCCCCGGATCCCCCCCTACTTCGGTACAATTTCTAATTAAAATGTCCAAATTTCTGTTTCTACTCCCTAAACAGTTAAGACAGTTGCATTTCAATACAGTACATTTGTTTGTCCAGCTCTTGGGTGGCATTTGGGTCTGGGCTGTCTATACTTGGAAGAATCATTTTCTGCTCTGTGGGTCGTTGTTAAAATATGCAACCTTTCTGTCTCTCCAGGCTCAGAGAGCCAATTGCTTGGCGCAGAGCTGAGGAAAACTGGAAAATTCTGCGTTGGACTGAAATATGGACTCTCCCGCCACTCGCCCTTTAAAACTGCCACAGAGGGACTCTGGCTGTTGGACGGCGGAGGAGTGGGGGTGGAGCTTGGATGGGGTGGAGCTTGGATGGGGGTGGAGCTTGGGTCGGGGTAGAGCTGAGGGGTGGTGCTTGGGTGAGGGGTGGTGCTTGGGTGAGGGGTGGGGCTTGGGGTGGGTGGGGCTTGGGTGGATTGAATGGGAATAGCGTGGGGCCGGGGGGGCGGTGGGGGGGGGCGGAAAGCCCGACTCAGCCACCCAGGCACGAAGTTATTCCTTCTTTCTCCTTTCCTTCCTCAAAAATCTCGAAGTGGGGATGTGTGAGCACTCCTGTGCACGACGAGAAGAAAAGAGTGTAAGACTCGGGCCTGTCGTTTCATACGACGCTGGCATTTCATTTTACTCACCAACTGTTCCCTCTTATTTTCATTTCTTTTCTTTTTCCTCTCGCTAAGTCGCTGGTCTTTTCGACCCGCCGGTGGCGGCGTGCCTGGCGTGTCCCCGCCGGGCCCAACAGCCCTGACGAAATCTCACACGTCACAGAAAAGGCTCTCGATCGCTATCTACGTTAGGGGAAAAATCTCGCCGGCTTCGCAGGGTGTCAGGATGGCCGAGTGGTCTAAGGCGCCAGACTCAAGCTTCGCTTCCCTGCTCTGGGGATTCTGGTCTCCGAATGGAGGCGTGGGTTCGAATCCCACTTCTGACACAACCTTTTTTTCTCCGTCCTGACCTGCAGTTTTAGAACACGGATGTGAGCAGTGTGCCTAACCAAGTGTTCAACGCATCTTTATGTCCCTAGGTACCTGTATATTTTTCAAATCTCTGTTTTTAAGAGACTGACAACGAATAGTCTGGTCGGAAACGGAAAGGATAGGAGCGGAAGCCTCGCGATCTGCTTAAGACACCGCGAGATTTGGGGGTAAAGTGGCTGAAGTGGGCTGGGGTTGTGATCTGGAGAAGGCTCCGGGGCCCAGGCGTTCCCGGCCCGGTGGTACGGCGGGAGGGAGGAGAGGGTGGCCGGGACTCCCGCCTGCGTTTTCCCAGACGCAGGTTCTCCCCGACGCAGGTTCTCCCCTGCAGGCGTCCGGAAGCCCGGGGCGCCCGGGGACCCTCACTACTCCGGCTGTCGTTCGGTCGGTCGGTCAGTCGGTCGTGCCATGTCTAGGGAAAGGTTGAGCAGGTCCTCTGCTGTTTTTTTTCCCCGCGTTTCAACCGTTCTGGGACGAGCTCTCACCCCTTTCCTGTGCAGATCACGCCCGTCCACGCTCGCCTTGGCCTCGGCGAGGTGTGTTCCTCCAGTCAGAACCCAGGGAGAGGGAGAGTGCTTCCTTACCAGGTGCCCTGCCAGGTCCAGCCGCCCCCCAAAGAAAGACAAAACCGACCCTTGAATCAAATAGGAATCATAGGGTGGCAGAAAGTTTGTGAAGTTTACTTGAAGGCTTGTGACTTTGGTTTACCTTATTATTTATGCTCTGGATTTTGTTGATGAAAATGGAGTGTTTTAAGAGCCACCTTGGGGTGGGAGAGGGAAATGGGGACAAAAACATGAGAAGGGGTAGCAGTGATTGTTAAGTAATGCACCTTCTATCTGGCGAATATAATGGGACCCTTCTATTAGTTGTAATGACAAGAATAATTTCCATTTAATAAAAAAGAGCCACCTTTAATAGATGATTTGGTGCAAAAGTGCCTCTGAAAGGAGCTGAGTACGTAATTGCCGATGATTGGAGGATTAGGACACCACCTGAAATAAAAATGAATGTAACGGTTGTTCGCAGTGCTAGCAATGAATCACGCGAAAACCAAACCGGTGGTGGCTTAGGGCCCACGTACCAGCAGGAAGGCCAGTGGGGAGTGAAAGAGGGTGATTATGGTCCAGTTATTTTATATGTATGTCTGATAGAGGAGCACAACCTGTCGAAATAGTTTTAGGAGGAGGGAAGATGGGAGAGGAGGGAATGAAACTGATCCAGAAACATTACACAGATATTTGGAAATGTCTCCATGGCATGTCTCCTTTCCTCTGTACAATTAATATATGCTCATCCGTTTGTTACTCAGCTCAAGGTCCCTGCCGCTAGGAGGTTGGAGGTCGGAGAACCTGCTCCCATGGGGACCGTAGATGGGAGATAATGACAGGACATATAAGTGTCAACTAAGGCTGGGCGCTGTGGTCCACGCCTGTAATCCTACCTACTCAGGCAGGAGGCTACGATGAGAGGATCGCGGTTCGAAGCCAGCCCGAGTACTAAAGTCTACAAGACTCTTATGTCCAATTAACCACTAGAAAACCAGAAGTGGTGCAGTGGCTCCAGGGGTAGGGTGGTAACTTTGACCTGGAGAGTTCAGGGACAAAGCCCAGGCCCAAAGTTCAAACCCCACGACCTCAAAAAAAAAAAAAAAAAGCCAACAGTACCTTTACAGGTCCCACCACCGTTTAATACCTAGGATTTCCCCAAGAGTTTTGATGTGGCCCAGTGATCGACCTGTTTATAGGTTCCAACACATGCGACAATCCTGAAAGAAAACGAGTGCTTGTGTTTGAACTCATATCATTACATTTACCCAGCTGGCATCCTTCCACTGAAACTCCAGACCAGTTTCTTTCTTTCTTTTTTAACTTTTAATTCTTTTTATTATAAAGATGATGTACAGGGGAGTAACTTTTCCTCTAGATCTCAACCTCCTGAATAACTTGGCTTACAGTTGAGAGCCATTGATGCCCAACCAGTACCATTTTTACATTTAAATTATTAAATTGACAATTTTTATGTTATATTATATATTCACACATACAAGAAACTCTAAATCATTTTCATAGGCAAAAATCCTTTGATTGACTGGCTGTAGTTCTGGGATTAAATGAAGGCGTAGTGTTCTATCATTGAACTATATTCACAGCTCCACAAACCTTTGATTTAAACATTGAACCTGTGCCTTGGCTTAATTTTCCAATTCACCCATTATTAATTGTGTAACTTTGTACAAAATAAATTAAGTATCTTTTAAGCATCAGTTCTATCTCTCTAAAATTGGAATATTAATAATAAATGTATCATATTTTATAATGTAGAAATGTGCATTTAATGTATTTATTCAATGAATGCTAACCTCTGCAGTTGTCAAGTCTAGGAATAGCTGGCTTTTAGGTTCTAGGCGTCAAACTCAGAGCCTCAAAGAGAGACATTATCAATGAGCTGCACTTAGAGCTGTTTTCTTTTTAATTCACAGTCTCCTGCTTATTTCTTGTCCTAAGACTCAAAACAAATTTTAGTACTTTAAATGCCCTTTTTTTTCCTCTCTGTTTTTCTTCCCAGTATCCATCAGATTTTATCAATGCAGTAGCACTTGTCACCCAGCAGGGATTTCATATGTATTGTTTAAATAATTGTTAAAACTCTTTTGTGAACCGGCAGCCAAGTGATAATAACCAGAAGGATAAAAAGACGTTATAAATGAAATGTTAAGTATTATCCAAATTGTTCAATTTTTTGAAGATCCGATGAACATGATGATGGGCAAAAAATCTCCGACCACGAAGGGACTCGAACCCTCAATCTTCTGATCCGGAATCAGACGCCTTATCCATTAGGCCACGCGGCCAAGTGATGGGGAAGTTTGGTCACGTAAGACCCAAACAAATGTAGCAAAGGTACGGGAGGGGGACCTTCCAACCCTAATAGTGACAATCTGTCTTGATTTTTTAAAAACCAAACAAACAAAAAACCCCAACTTATATGTAATTACATTTTACTTAAAGTTAACCATTTACAGCCGGGCGTGGTGGTTCACGCCTGTAATCCTAGCTACTCAGGAGGCTGATACCTGAGGATCGCGGTTCAAAGCCAGCCCCAGCACTAATGACCCAGAGACTCTTATCTCCAATTAACCACCAGAAAATCGGAAGTGGTGTTGTAGCTGAGCTGAAGAGCTCAGGAACAGCTCCCAGGCCCCTAGTTCAAGCCCAACGACCGACAAAAAAAAAAAAAAAAAGTTAACTGTTTACAGAACTGTATAAAACTGCTATCTCAGGAAGTATTGAAGTATTAGTAGAGAACTGTTTAAATGTGAACCCGTTGAAGTCTTGGAAAAAGGAATGACTTGCTAGAAAAGGTAAGGAGGAAGATTTTTCAGGCTAAAGCTTGAGTTGCCATTGACCCGCAACCATTCAGAAAAGAAGACAGAGGGGACAGAAGAGCATCCTTATTTTTGGAAGGTAGGATTCTGAAAGGAATATAATCTGGAGGCTTCAGAGATGGTTTATCTGGAAAAAATGAAAGATTAATCTAAGACTGGAAAATAAAGAAGTTATAATATTAACAAATACTATTGGTTTATAAAGAGCTGAGCGAATGGACTCTTTTTGGAGACTTTCCTGGAGCTTGAAGAACTTCTGTGCTTGTGTCAGCGTCTTCTTTGGTCTCGTCAAGAAGTCATCCCCTAACTCTCTATGGTTTAATTCATAGAGCAATAGTTTTTAATGGGGTGGAAGCCAGTGGTCACCAAATGTGGATAGCTTAGAAAGATGTAACACATCCGGTAAAGCTGTCATACCACCATTTACATAGTCTGGGTTTCTTGACCACCTTAAGCTATTTTTTAAACAAAATGAATTCTGAGCAAAATGTCTTCCCTCTGCACCCTACACTTTTGAACAGACTTTTCCTCAACAACTTCTTTTCTGTTTTTCTCCGAGTATTTTCTTCTATTGTATTTTTAAGGGTGAAGATGAACTTCTGTATCTCTGAACTTTTCAGTCAACATTTGAAACGTGTCTGCTGTGGATTTTAACCTCTCAGTTATGTCTAGGCCCTTACTATTAATCCAGGAGAGACCACAGAGTGGAGTTGGGGGTATTTCAGGATAAACACAAAATATGAAATAATAACACGTGTTTCCCTATTACTTACAAATCTATAAACTCCTGAGCACAAAAACATCCCAAATTATTTTAGAAAAACAGCTTAACCTTGATTCAAATACTGCAATGGAGACCTGGCAAGTTTCAGTAGCTTTCCACTTGAAATGACATTCATTTGTGTGTACCTCAGAGTACTAAGTCTGCTTTAGATGGTTAAACTTAAAAAACCTGAGGATAGTGTTTTGAATTGGTGTTTCATCAGACTTCGGTGAAGATTCTGACATGCTTTGTGACAATAAGGACCATTGCCTTTTCTTCCATATTTTAGAGCATGGGACCTTGCTTCTAGTCTAGTACTTGGAGAAAACCCAGAGACAGTGGGAACCCAGGGCATTGTGAAGGGAAACATACAGGGGTCATGGGGAGATGTTCAGCCTTATTTGTTTCTAAGCTCGCATGCTAAAATTCAGCAGCACAAGATTCCCAGCCCCTCTTTCAGATATTTTGTAAATGCTCAGGGTCTCCAAGATAATAATTTTTATATTATGTTTCTTGGGTAATTTATCCATTGGGAACTTCTCCAGTATTTTCTAGAATGCACTTAGAAGAAGGTGTAGAAGAGAAAAAAATTAAAAACCAAAATCACTCCTTACTTCATGTCTGAGGCCTGACTACAAAAGATGAATCAAGCCTGGCCTGGTGGCACATGCCTTATGATCTCATTGCATAACTGGTGGAGGCAGGGAGATGTCCGAGTTCTAGGATAGCCTAGGCTATGTAGCAAGATCCTGTCTCAAGAAGAAAAGGATCGTACAAATTTAGTGTAAGCTTTTTTTCTCTTCTTTCCTGAGACAAAGGAACTGGGGAGACTGCCTTTTTTTTTGTTTAGATTTGATGAAAAAAGCAGTTGGTCCTGTATAAGTAGGAATGAATAAAGTGCACAAAAGCAGGTGGAACTATGCTGAGGGAAGCTTCATAAGGCCTGTCTGTCCAGATTCGTCCTGGCCTCTGGTTATCCCTCTCCTCCTGGCATAGGGAAGACCTATTAGGAAACGGGTGTCTTGTGTCTTACTTTATATGGAAGGCCAGCTCGTTTTTATGGCTGCTTTAGAGGAATAAGGGAGCACCAGAGAGACCCAGATGTTTCCTTAAAGGATAAGGTGGAATACTGTTCCTAAACCTGCTCAAACGGCATCAGCATCCTTTGGGTGTGAGTGTCCCCAGTGGCCCACTCATTTCATGTCATTTTCTATCTCACCTGGGCCAGGTTAATCAGAATGGAGGGCCCAGGACTGGAGTTACTGGGTGTGGGGGGTAGGATGTGGGTGGGGAAGGCATGAAAGGAGAGGTGATGTCTTCTTCACATTTCTAAGCCGTAAACAGATGAGAGGGAGGATCAGAAGATAACTTAGCAAAGGATTTAAATTTTACTCCAAAAAACTCAAGTTGATCACTATACCAAAGCGTGGCGAATGGTCGGAAGTGCTCGGCGTTTGCTTTATAGTTGGGTAGGTGGTGTCAAAAGAGTCCTGGAATCGGCCATCAGCACGGGTTTATAACGATAATCCTATTTGAAGAGGATGGGGGAGGGAGAGAGAGAGAGAGAGAGAGAGAGAGAGAGAGAGAGAGAGAGAGAGAGAGAGAGAGAGAGAGAGAGAGAGAGAGAGAGAGGAGGGAGGGAGGGAGGGAGAGAGAGAGACACACACACACACACACACACACACACACACACACGCACGCACGGATGGACAGACAGACAGACATGGACGGACGGACGGACGGACGCCTTCCTTCGGCGTTCCCCGGCGTGCAGCTCAGGCCTCCTCCGGCAGGGGGCGCCGTCCCCGCGGCCCGGGCGGTGCGCCTTCCCCTGTGCGAGTCTCGGAGGTTCTCAGCACCCGAGTCGGGATCCCGGGAGACGCACGCAGCCCCCGTGGGTTCTCGAACCCGAGATTGACCACGGGGGACTTTCGGGAGCCATCACTGTGGACGGGCGGCGGCCGAATTGCAGTTCTCCCGTCCCTCCCAACCCCATCTTCCCTCCCAGCGTGCCCCGATCCCCACGGCACCGCTAAGACTTTATTTATTTTTGCTTATTTTTTAAAATTTATTGTCAAAAATCATTTTCTTCCCCCGCTTAAAAGCAGAGATCGCCATCTCAGCCCTCTCCCAAGGGTGACCAAACGTGACAGCCTTGAATTCCGCAGCGTGGATCGCAGCCTGCCGGACGTAACAGGTCATAGAGGAATTTGGAGGCACCTTTGGTCGCCAGGGGGTGTAGCTCAGTGGTAGAGCGCGTGCTTAGCATGCACGAGGCCCCGGGTTCAATCCCCGGCACCTCCACTTTTCTTTCCCAACATGAGGTTTGCAGACACTAATTCAGCATATTTTCTCTCTCTCTCTCTCTTTTTTTTTTTTTTTTACATCTTTTTCGTCCTCTTATCAGTTTTATGTCACATTGAAA
Organism: Megascapheus bottae; assembly: GCF_031878675.1. Taxonomy (NCBI): domain Eukaryota; kingdom Metazoa; phylum Chordata; class Mammalia; order Rodentia; family Geomyidae; genus Megascapheus; species Megascapheus bottae. The sequence continues at coordinate 16,020,729 of NC_143530.1, forward strand.
TCAAGGAAAACAGAAACAACCTTTACTTTTAGTACAGCTGCATTTGTGCTCTAGGGGCTTGGCACCCCCCGGGGGTTGCGGGATGGGGTACGGGCGGGGGGGGGGGGGGCTCTGTCTGATCACAGGCAGGAAACAGATGAACCTGGACTGGAAGTGAGGACTTGGACAGTATTCAAGAACCCCCCCCCCCAAAAAAAGGCAATGCACCCAATGAACAAACCAATCACACAGGTTACGTATATCCTCATGATGGAAGAACAAGAAGTACGCAAGATCCATAGGAAACTCCGTTTACAACCCCTTTCCTGAGGACAGGCCCCCCGCCACCACTCTTTCCAGCGCCCTCCTCGTCTTCTCCACCCCGTTTCCCTCTCTTCCCGCAGTGTCGACACTTCACGTGCCTTTCTTTTCACCCCTCGTGGCTGCTCCTGACTTCCCTCGGAGTAAATTTTCGACTATCCTGTCAGGTTGATCTCGGGGTAGAAACTCTGAGACAGTTCTTCAAGGCCAGGCCTGTGGATCCCGCTCACTTGAAGACGCAAGCTCTTGGTTCAGATCATTTAGAAAGACGAGACAAGGTGGGCGAGAATGTTGGAGAGGGTGACACTGACCAAGATGCACCAGATTCATAAACTGCTTTGAAATATGCCACCTATTTTGTACAACTGAAAGATAATTAAATATCTTTTTTTTTTGGAGACAGGAAGGGAACAAAAAATTATCCACAGGTTCACACTCACCTCTTTCTTGAGCCCAGCTCTTGTGTGGAAGGGTGTCACACATACATGTGAGTCTTTCACACATGTTTCTAGTGTCCTATACAACTCTGGCTGAGCGCCCACTGCTGGGCCACCTGTCAAGCCTAAGGACACAAGCCCTAGTTTGTCTGAACAAACAAAGTTTGAGGTAAATATTGCTCTCGTTTTATAAAGTGAGTCGGAATGTTTCTTCTTCTTCTTTTTCTTCTTCTTCTTCCTCCTCCTCCTCTTCTTCTTCTTCTTCTTCTTCTTCTTCTTCTTCTTCTTCTTCTTCTTCTTCTTCTTCTTCTTCTTCTTCTTCTCCTCCTTCTCCTTCTCCTCCTTCTCCTCCTCCTCCTCCTCCTCCTCCTCCTCCTCCTCCTCCTCCTCCTCCTCCTCCTCCTCCTCCTCCTTCTCCTCCTCCTCCTCCTCCTCCTCCTCCTCCTCCTCCTCCTCCTCCTCCTCCTCCTCCTCCTCCTTCTTCTTCTTCTTCTTCTTCTTATTTCTTTCCTCCTCGGAAGCCCACAGCAGCTCTACCCCCCGACCCCGGTCCTCTCTCCACATCTGAAATCTAAAACCACTATACACTATATTTGTCTGGTTTTCGACCTACCTGGCCCCAGAAGAAGTGGGGTCACCTAGGGAGAGTGAGGGCTGGAGAGAAAACGTTTCCTCGTGTTTGCACGGGAGTGGCGCCAGAGGAAATGATTGCAGAATGAATGACGGCGTGGGAGGCCCCTGTGCTACGAATGCAAGAAAGGCCAATTATTTGGGTCTCTGCGAGGCGAGTCACCCGACCTACTGAGTGACAGCAGCGGAGAGATGAAATCATTCCAAGATTTTTTTTTTTTTTAAAGCAGCTTTCTGCCTTGAATGTATTCCCGAGAGCCCATCCACGCCAGGGGGTGTAGCTCAGTGGTAGAGCGCGTGCTTAGCATGCACGAGGCCCCGGGTTCGATCCCCGGCACCTCCAGTGTTTTCCTGCGCTCCGTGGTCGCTCCTTCCTTGGGTTTCTTTTCCCCCCTCGCACAAACAGAAAATAAATGGATTTTCACAACGTTTGGCTGCAGTAAGGGGGCTGCCCCGCTCTTTCATTTATTTATTTATTTTTGCCAGCGCATGGGCATTACTCCGGGCGGCTGCGTTGGCGAAGGCGATGGAAAGACGAGGATTCAGGCAACGCCCTCCCTGCGATCCCACCGCCGCCCTGGGGACCAGCCCAGCGCGGTACCGACTGCCCGGTACCCGAGCCGACGGCGCCCTCTGCCGGGAAGGCGTGGCTCAGACGCTTCATCTCGGAGCGGTCCCCGGAGCTCGGCTCCAAGCTAGGTCCACAGAGTGAATCCTGGAGGCATGGAAATCTAAGAAGCACTAGGCTTGAATGCCTTGACTTAAAGGGATGCATACTATATATGTGGCTGTGTTTGAATTGTTTCTTTCTAATCTTATGCAAGAAAAATCAAAATTCACTTGAATTTGTGTCGCTGAATTATTATTTTGTATTTTCTGATCATGGGTCCTGAATCACTCTGTATGAATGAAGATGAAGGGAAGTTTTGTGTTTTCTTTTAAGTCTTTTATTATTATTATTATTATTATTATTATTATTATTATTATTATTTTTCAATAAATCTTGTGCTCACTTTTACTGTGGTCTGGGAAGCTGGGTTTGTTTGTACTTTGCCACATTTTAAATAGGGAAAGTTGTTTTCTTTTTTCTTTTTTTTGGTATTAACCAAAGGTCTTTAAACAGTGATCGAGTTTTACTTGCTGTGTCTTCCATGTAAGTTTGAAGGCCAGGGCAATCAACACTGAATTCCAAGATTCATGGAAGACATTTACCTGTTTATGTTAAACAACCCCGAGTAAATACGTTAGTCCTATTTTACTTCTATATCCTAACAACAGTGGGCTAATCATAGGGAACTGAGGAATCTTAACTTGGCAGTTTTGGAAGGGCACAAAGCTGCCCCTCTTTAGTCTCAAGAATGAGAGTAAGATGCAACTCATATGCAGGAGGTTTTTGCACGGAGATCAGGCAGGCTAAGAACAAATAGTTTCCACGGAGTAGGTGCCTCAGCTTCTTTAAAAGTGGTCCAGAGTTTTCTACCTCGAGGGAGAAGTCTTAAGTGCAAACTAACCACTAATTAGTCATAGAGGAAAGAGAGAGAGAGAGAGAGTGTGTGTGTGTGTGTTTATTTAATTTTGTTTTGTTTTTCCTTAGTACTAGGAATTGAACCCAGAATCTGGGACATAATACCACCCAGCCATGAAATCAGGAAACCACCTCTCCAGAGTTGTTTGGTTTGCTTTTTCTTTTTTTTAATAGTTTTTTTTTTATGGGAGAGGTGTATAAAGCAATAAGTTTCTAAGAGTCAAATACAGAGTTATAATCAGAAAATGCTCAAGAGAATGGTGTATGTGAGAAATGCTAAAGCATAGACTAGAAGTATGTTCCAGGTAATGGGGGAAAAAAGACCTCAGGATGGTTTGTTCGTAGCTAACTATAAAGCAGGAGTGGTATTGTTTTTCTACATTTATCTTTCTCCTATTATGTCTGTAAAGACATAGAAAGGCATAGCATACAGAATTTAAAAACAACAGAATTAGAAATCAGAAAGGAATATTATTTTGATTTAATCAAAAAAAGCTTAAGGATGGTCACAAATACATGTTTTTGTAACCCCTATGCAATCAGGTGGGGGTATAGCTCAGTGGTAGAGCGCGTGCTTAGCATGCACGAGGTCCTGGGTTCGATCCCCAGTACCTCCAGTTTTTCTTCAGGTTAAGAAAGATTGCTGGACAACTTTCCCTCTATTGTCAGGCCATTTCTTGTGTTTTGCAACTTATGTCACAGATTAAGCTATCTGTGTGAACCACAGAATATTTGGCAGTAACTGTATTATCCGCCTATTATTCTCCCCGATTAAGTCTAACAACTGGTTATTTTCTGTCAGAGATAGGCAAACCCTAGAGCTCAATAGTCACTATTTAACTTTAAATTTATGACGAATTTATGGGAAAAAATTTATGGGAAAAGCGATAGTAGCTGAAATCAAGTACAGGGAACTAGGACACCTCCAGTCCAAAATGACAAGAGCTTGAACTCCAGGGTCTGAAATCAGTATGGAGGAAAACTCATTTGTTTTTCATAAAAATAAGGAACTGTATTGTCCCAATTACAATAAATCCTTTCCTCTTTCTTTTTTTCTCAGAATTTCATTTTTTTAGTATTTATTGATTAACTCCAGTGCACTTTGAGAGGTTTCCACACATGTGTATATATAACATGTAACTTCCTCTTCTATTACATTTACCTTATTCCATTCCCTTCCTGTTTTTCCTTAGTTCTTTCATATCCTTTATTATTCCCCTTTTGCTTCATGTCCTCCCCCTATCAGATTCCATTGTCTTTATGGACCTGGCTCATTTTCCCTAACAACCTCACTCTTTTCTGCAGGAAGAAAAAAAAAGCCCTACTGAACAGTGTGTGTTATGTGTGATGTGGTGGGTGTGGGGGGGGTAGGGTGGGGATATGTCGGATGCTGGTGGTAAGGTAAAATATTGTTTTCTGTCTCTAGGAAGGATCAGGTCTCAGAAAGGAGAGAGAGAAAGAGAGAGAGAGAGAGAGAGAGAGAGAGAGAGAGAGAGAGAGAGAGAGAGAGAGAGAGAGAGAGAGAGGAATCTAAGGAAATAAAAAAATATTTTAGGGAGGAAATCCTCCAGACCTTAAATCTGAAGCGATCATTTCTCCTCAGTTTGGCTAAATGCATTCCCATCTTCTTCAATGGGCAATTGTGTTTAAAAATAGTCCAGACATACTGAGAGGAGTTTTTATTAAAAATTTGCTTTACAAGTGGCCTTTGTCCACAGCAGCAGTTTTTACTTCCTGAAAATTCTTGAATTGTTGCTGTATCATTCATCGAGAGGAATTCCACTTGCTGGCACTTTGGAATGGTCGATATAGATTTTCTAATGTTGCAGAGAATTTTCAAACCACAATTTAAGACCCTATCTACATTGGTGAGCTGGAGGTGTGTAGCCAGGTGGCAGAGTGTTTAAGGAAAGATTTGTTTCCCTGAAGCCCAAAGAGTGGGAGGGGGAGGGCGAAAATAAACAACTAAAAGAAATTTAAAATGTACCTACATCTAAGGGTTATCTAAGATGAATGTTCTTGTTATTTTAAAGCAGAATTCACAAACCTTACTTGGCTCCTCCACATCATGGAAAACAGAGGTGGAACCAGGCGGCCAGGGTTTCCGTAGTGTAGTGGTTATCACGCTCGCCTCACACGCGAGAGGTCCTCGGTTCGAAACCGAGCGGAAACAGGAGGTCGGTTTTTCTTTTGAGATGTTGCCACAATTCAAGCTGTAGCACATGGTCCTAAATTACTAGAATGGTGGAAGTGACTCATTCTGTTCTGGACAAGATTTTCCACCCCATCCCCTACTACTTTTTACTTCTGTGTCATTGAATAAAACAAAGAAGGTATGTGTGTGTGTGTGTGTGTGTGTGTGTGTGTGTGTGTGTGTGTGTGTGTGTGTGTGTGTGATGTATGTAGGCATTCATTCATTCATTCGTTGATCCTGGGGCTTAATTTAGCCTGGGCACTATCTCTGAGTTCCTTTTACCCAAGGCTAGCATTTTACCACTTGAGCCTTAGCACCATTTCTGGCATTATTTTCTCTGTGATGAGTTGGAGATAAGAGTCTCATGAACTTTGCTGCCCTGGCTGGCTTCAAACCTTGATCCTCAGGTTTCAGCCTCCTGATCAGCTATGGTGTTAACAGGTACGTTCACACGTGCGCTCATGTGTGTGCTGTTTGAGTAATAATGTAGGATAATCTTATGATACTTGGGTTTATGATACTTGGGTTTGAACTCAAGGCCTTACACTTGCTAGACAGACACTCTACCAGCTAAATACACCCACCCCACACCCACTACTCCATTTACTGTCAGTATTTCTCAAATATGATCTCACGTTTTGCTTTTTGCTTGGAGAGTCATCTTCCTCTTCATAGTTCTTAAATAGCCAGGATGAGGGTTGTGCTCCACCATGTCCCTCCCCATTCTTAACTGGTTGCAGTGGAGTCTCGATTTTGCCTGGGGTGGCCTTGACCCATTATCGTTTTGATCTCAGACTCTTGAGTAGCTAGGATTACAGGCATGGACACCTAGTTTTCTCTTTAACAATGTATTTAAATTCACTTGGGACACCCAAAATATTACCTCAGCAAGTAATCAAGGTGAAGTTGATAGGATTGAGGGACAGGGTTCATGTGGCAGAGCACTTGCCTAGCATGCATGAGGCTCTGGGTTCAATCCCCAGTATCACCACCACCACCAACCAAGAGATTAGTGAGATGTTTTACAATTTAAAAATCATTTTCTGGCTGAGTGCATGGCTCAAATGATAGAGGACCAGCTGCGCTAGTACCGCCCTGAGTTCAAACCCCAGTCCCACTAAAAAGCAAACAAAGTAAGATTTTCTTTAATATATTTTGTACTTAAAGCATTTTTCTATTTAGACCTAGGCAATTTTAGCTATTCAGGAGCTAATGTAGCTAATTAAAGTCATAGCCAATGGGACAAGATTAATAATATCCTTTACAGATTTTGAGGTTTCCTGAGTAGGAGATGAATGTGTTCTATCTCCAAATTTAAGCTTTTAATTCCTCAGAGGAATTTTATGCTAAATAAATTCATCCTACGATTTCTATACAAAAGATGTTTCAATACGGTTTTGGGTGAATAGTCTAAAGATGGTTAAACATAGTTAATTTTATTCCAATTTTTAATGAAGCAAATACAGTTTTGTTTTGTTTTTTTTTTAAACATATCTTTTTATTTGCATGTTCCCAGGAAACTAATTTACAGCTGATTTTCTCCAGGTGCAACATGATATAATGATGCTTTTGCAACTTTAAATAACTAAGATGATCTTGTCCAGCATGTACACACACACACACACACACACGCACACACACACACCCTGCCTGACAATTGTCTAATCCTGCTTTTAATGAAACGTTTCTCTCATATATACTTCTTTATTCCCAAATCCCATGAACTCATTGAAAGGACAGTCACCTTAGACAACTCATGCTATAGCAATTTCAAGAGAGACCAGTGTTATATCATTTTATATTTTATTATAGTTTTGAAGCACTGGTAAAGAAATGGACAAACCAGAATGAGAAAAGACTAACAGTCACTGGAAATCGGATGTCTGGATTTTTGTTTTCCAGTTTCTTGGCATAGTATATACTCATGATAAATCCCAGGGTTCAAGAACTGTCTAAGCGTCTCTTTCCTGTACATATCAGGTTTGTGATTACCAACTCTAAGAGCACCAATTTTGAGTCTTCATTCATTGTTTATTCATGTATCGATGCCTATTAATTCTTCATAAATTCCTAGATACTGGTGTCTAAGTTTGCTGTGCAGCATCTTTATAATGATACCTCACAGGTACCTTGATTTTACATGAAGTCTAGCTCAGGCTACATGGAATTCACCATCCAATCTTCCTCCTGTCCAACTCACTCCTTTTTTCTACTTTCTTCTGTGAGGTTTGTACCTGCATGCTTTTCGAAACAAATACTTCCACCCCTTTTGTTTCTTCATCCCTTCAAGCCTGTCTTCATTCTCCTTGCTCACAATTAAACCCTTCCTTCACCTCCTAAGTATCTGTTGTGTTCATGCCTTCTGACTTTTTCTTTAGCATTACCAGAGGAACCATTTTCAGATTTTAAACCAGTAAAACTCAGGAATCCGAAGCCTCCCGGAAAACAGAGCTTACTTCTAAGGAGGTACTGAGCGGGAAAGCCGACCTTACTTCTAGGGCGATACTGAGCGAGGTGCTTCAGGGGAAGGGGGTGTAGCTCAGTGGTAGAGCGCATGCTTTGCATGTATGAGGCCCCGGGTTCGATCCCCGGCACCTCCACTTGATTTTTTTTTTCGTACTGACTCGAATGTATTCCTCAAGCGCCATAGATTTGACTGTCTTAATTTTTGTCTATTCTAGTCCCACCTACACGTAGTAGGCACAACACAACACAACACACGGCCTTGAACCCCTCCCGACTCTCTTGAGACTCTCAATGGCTTCCACCCGGGGCTCGTGAACTCGAACAAAAGCCTGCGCATTCCCAGGCAGTGCACGCAGGCGCCCGTTGGCTCCCATTATTAAAGAGACGGAAGACAAGGAGAAGGGGGGGGGGGGAGGAACGGGGGGGGGCACAATATGGGGGGAGGGGAGAGATGGGGGGATACCCTACTGATTTCTCCACCGGTCTCTAGCGATCTGAGCAGAGAGCATAGTGAGAAGTTTGGTCCAACAATGCCTCGTGGATTGCAGTGAGCCTGGCTTAGGTCTGGAAGTCCAGCACTACGCGAAGGAAAGCTGTTGGAGAATTAGAGGCCTTGCGACGCCAAGGTAGAACGGTGAGTGTAAGGCCTGACAATGCGGTGGGCACCGAGCCACGCTCCTAACCCTGCCAAGAAAACCGACTTCTATTTCTTCTTGGAGTTCCACAGTTGCTGGGTCTTAAGGTTACATCTTGAATCCTTTGAGATGATTTTTATGTCTTCATCTCTGTCCTCAGGAGCATTCAGAGACCTTGTCTTTGTGTTTTCTGGCACTGGCTTTTGTATCTTTCTGGAAGTTTTTTTTTTTTTCATATATTTGTTATTGTAATTAATAGAAGGGTTACATTATACTCACCAGATAGAAGGTACATTACTTCACAAACATTGATACCCTTTCTCATGTCTTGGTCCCCATTTCCCTCCCCCCATTTCTGGCAGTATTTTAGGCAGAGAAAGATATTTTTAGGAAGGGATATGTGAAAACATAGCAAAAAGTCCATTTGGGACATGCTCTCTTGGGAGACTGGAAGTCCCAGGGGGGCAGTTGACTGTCTCCAGGGAAAGATCCAAGAGGCTTTTGGTACATCTCCACTACATTTCTGCAAAGCTTTTCAGAAAAAAAAGTCATCGAAATTACAGCCACTTCAACTTTTAAACTTTAATTTCTTTTTTCAATGTAATCTCACATTTGCTGAGCAAGCAACCCACCATGAAGCGACGGTGAAGTCTACTGACTTTAACAACGAACATTCTAACTGAGGAAATGAACCATGCACTAGCGAGCAGCTCTCATGCAAGGTTCGCTGAGCTAGCCAAGCCTTTACAAGGGGAAGACTTGCAAGAGACACTGTGAGTGCTGGAAAAAATAAAGTCAAAGAACTATTTGGATATTCAAAAAGTGTCACCAAGGAATTAAAAAATGTAAGAAAATCCTGCTTTTCCACAATAGGCTGACAATGGAGAGAGACTGAAATGAAAAGATGCTCTGTCTCGAACTGTTTTTCTTTCAGCTTCCTTAACCACTGCTTACAAGTGTCATTAAAATACAAAATAATGTACAGAAACAATGTGAATTGTTTTAATAATTACTGTTCAACACCAAACTACAAAAGACAAATGAAATGATTAAAAAGCCCATGTTCATTTAATTTGCTCACAATTTTTTGAAGCAAAAATGTGTGTATGGCCCAAACACAAGTGAGACTGTGTTGTGCTTTGCAGTTAGCTAGCTGATTCAAGAAGGCTTCGCTCTTGTGTCCAGTGCATCTGTGCTAGCAGAAAGTATTGCTTCTGTAGACCATCTGTGAAAGGTAATAGCATCCACTCCATGTACCCTCAAGGAACAACCACTTTTACTGTTTCTACAAGCAAAATTAGGAAAGAACTAGGAATTAAAAAAAAACCAAAACAACAAAATAAAAACAGTGTGTGACTAGTTCACGCTGAGTGCTCTTATTGCCACCATATAGTGGAACCAAGGATTTTCTGTTTCTTGTGTTGACACCACTCAGTCAAAAGACAGAGCACAATTGGAGAATGGTTTAGTAATAGCCAAGAGGAAATAAAATGCCTTCTGCAAATTTGGTTAATGACGAAGGAAGGGACTGCAGACTCAAGAGATAGAAGCCTACAATGCGATTTTCATCTGAGGGACTGAGAATGAGGGACTGAGAATGAGACTGAGATTCCTGAGCAAAAGCTCAATTCAGTAAGGAAGGAGTGTGGATAAATGCGAATAGAAAATGCTGGGAGAGACAGACAGACAGACAGAGACAAAGACAGACACAGACACAGAGAGAGTTAAGAGGTGAGTGTTGTGATTAAGTGCTAGCCAAGGCACAATGCATTGCCTGTTGCAAGGAGGGAGAAGGGGGCGGGGGAAGGAAGGCTCCTCTTGGACTACAAGCTTGACTTGTTTCCTAAAAAGTCTTTTGCTGAAATTCCGTTACATGATGTGTTTTAATGCTTCCATCTTTAACCAGTAAAGGGAATCAATCATATGGCATATGTATGTCACAGTGGGAGTGTTGTAATGACAGACCCTACTGACTGGCATCCAGTCTGAAGTCAAACTGGAATGCACCTTGCCCTGAAACACCTTGTTCAGTGTTTGTTTTAGACATATCACCAACACTACTGTACCCTTTAAAATAATTGAGATGCTATCTACAGAGCAATTAATTTTACTCTCATTTTATAGAGCCTTCAATTTACACAGCACTAAATATTGTTCAGATTGAACCCCTTAAAGCAAATAACTGACTTCTCCAGTGATTGAGTTATTGACAAAGTCTCTTGCCTACAGGAGTTTGTGTTGGACATCTAGTATTAAGCACCTGTATCCCAATGTTTCTAGATACAGGGGAAAGGAGAAGATAAGTAGATGGTTGATATCATAGATGCTGAGACCGCTCCATTACTTGAATCTATCAAAAGCCAAATGCCCACATCATGGAGTTTGCTTTCCTTATGTTTCTCTTTTCCTTCCTTCCTTCCTTCCTTCCTTCCTTCCTTCCTTCCTTCCTTCCTTCCTTCCTTCCTTCCTTCTCTCCCTTCCTTTCTTCTTTCTTTCTATCTTTCCTTCCAAATTCCCATTTGAGAAATGTTCACAGTCTGTGTTCTGTTGCAGGTATGAGATACAGGCTTATGAACAGTTTCATGTTCAAGGCATTTGATTTGCTATCTAAAATGCTGTTGTTTCTAGAGATCGTTGGATCTGAAAAATTCTAATCACAGCACCCTAACTTTTTACACTGCTGTGTCTACAGGATTAGCTCTTTTGGCTAAAAAAAATATGTATATACATTTCTTTTTTTCCTTTGTGCTGTTGTGGGTACTGTCCTTGAGGTATTTTGCTTAAGGCTAGTGCTCTACCACCTGACTCACAACTCCATTTCTGGCTTTTTAGTAGTTTATTGGCAATAACAGTCTCACAGAATTTCCTGGCCAGGCTTACTTCAAACTGTTATCTTTAGACCTCCGTCTCCTCAGCAGTTAGAATTCCAGGCATGTGCCATTAGAACCAAATTCCCTTTCTTTCTTTTTTTTTTTCTTTTGCTTTTTTTTTTTCCTCTTTGGTCTCATAAGTAGAATGATAGCAGAAACGGAAAAAAAAAAACAACTGGCTAATCACATTGTTTGTAAGAATTATTTCTTTTATTATCATGTTAGTGCATCATTCATGTTTCCTTTCTATCCGAGCAGAAGGAATAAATTAAAAGCAGAAAAGCACAACAGAAGTTTGAATGTATTAGAAAAGACAACCCTCATGGAGGTGTTGGGTATCGAACCCAAGACCTCATGCATGCAAAGCATGCGCTCTACCACTGAGCTACACCCCCGGATGACAGATATCCTGTTTTTCTTCATTAGGCTACATCAGAAACAAGGATGCTCGTCGTCTATTCTTTACAAAGCATTTCTCCCTTTCTTTCTCTTTTTTCCTTTTTTTTTGGTGGGGGTGGGGGGGGTTGGGGTGAGGCTAATTGAAGTCTAGACTAAATTTTTTTTTCTTACTAGCTATCTACAAGTAAAGACCAAAGTGTCTTACCTTAAGTTCAGGAAAGCACCTTGGTATCCTATATGCAAAATGAAAAAAGTTTGTTTTTTCTTATTTCTAGTTGACTTATTTCTCTCAGTCTAATATCCTGAGCATTGGCAAGTCCAGAAAAAAGCAGGCAAGGAAGCAAGAATCAGAGGGGGAGGAAGTTTTCAGATTCAACCCCTGTCTCTTCTTTTCCAAACAACCAGTGATCTATTTCCTGACATGACAGGTTGCATTCATTTTTTCGGGGTTATTATGGTTTGGCATTTGGGTCAATCACTTCTCAGGCAGGAATGGAGATATTCTAGGAGTAGATGAATTGTCCCTTGCAGTATAATTCCATAATCTCTTTCTTGGTGTAGTAATTATACAGGCTGCAGGCTCTAGTTTAGTGATTTTAGATTTATTTCAGTGGATTTCCTCCTGCCAACCATTAGGTTTTCTAAATCAAACAATAGCAACATTAACATTTTAAGATGTGTCTTCAAGAGAAACTAGTGGTGAGCGCTGCTCAGAAGTAGTGTTTTGTATGAAATTTTGAATTTGATCCCCATAAACCTATTTCTTCAATAATTGTTTTCAATAAGCTACTAACGTCCATTCTTCCTCATCCTCTCTCCCCAACATTTTGTGTACTCTTGTAAATGGAATCCAAGTGCATCTCCTCCAGGATCACCCAGTTATTTTTTTTTTTTTACAGAGAGCCGAGATAGCTCAGTTGGGAGAGCGTTAGACTGAAGATCTAAAGGTCCCTGGTTCGATCCCGGGTCTCGGCAAGCTTTTGTTTAAATTGATTCCTGTCAACCCTACAAACTTTCTATATTTTACAATTTATGCCTTAGAGTTGATATTTGGTAGAAGAACAGAGCACAGGACTTGAGCAATGGGAGCCCGTGCGTGAGGTGTGTGACTTCCTTTCTTTGCATCTCCAGCAACACAGCGATCGCAATTGAATTTTAATTTCAATGCTGTGCAAATTAAAAATGAACCCTAAGCTTTATGCTGAAATTCATAATTTAAAATTTTCTTAACTAAAATGATGTTAAATAGCAAATTCTAAAAGAGCCATCATGGGTGAAGGGAGGGAGGAGAGAGAGAGAGGAAAGGAGGAAGGAGGAAGAGAAGGAAGAAGATTGATATTTTCTCTTCCTTTCTTTCTTTCTTTTTTACTTTGAAACCTTTTATTTTATTGTTGGGATAATGTATAGAGGGGTCACAGTTACATTCACCAGATAGTAGGTGCATTACTTCTCCCACATTTATACCCCTTCTCATGTTTCTGTCCCCATTTCTCTCTCCCACCCCTCCCACTCATCTTGTTTCCCCCCTTCCCTTCCCTATTGCAAATAAACGTCTATATGATATACCAGGTGACAAAGTCAGATACAGTAACAATATGAGATTAACCATAAGGGCAACAAAAGAGAAGAGAAATAGTATAATATTTTAAGAATAACAACCACACAAGATAAAGCTCTTGTTTCCATATCCTGGAGATCCTTTCATTTAGTCTCATCCTATATGACCTTACGTACCTAGGTTTTGAGCTATTGTAATCATCTGCTAGGAGAGATTGCTGTTTTCATATTTTTTATGGTACCTTTCCCAAGCTCTTTGAGTGAGGGACTCCACTGGGTATTTTTAGTTGAATTGGGCCTGTGCATTTTGTAGCTGGCGCTACACTCTCAGAAGCCCTGGCGACCATTGTATTAAAATCCACCCCCAAGTCTCCACACCTTCTCTGAACTTTAATTTGCCATTCTTAGTTCTTTCCATGTTACAGAGATTGGACTGTGAGCTAATACCGCAAAATGAGGGGAGATGCTATTTTCAGAGTACAACCTCTTTGTTTCTCTTATAAAGTACAGAGTTGAGTTGAAATGTGCTTGTTTTGTTTTCAAAGGGTCTGGATGTTACCTGTAATATATAAGTATTGGAAAGGAGTTTGAGAGAAAAAAAACAGAAAAGGCTTTGAAACGAAGGAACCTTCCAACCTGCTAGGCCCCGCTGGGATTTGAACCCAGGATCTCCTGTTTACTAGACAGGCGCTTTAACCAACTAAGCCACAGAGCCCACATAGCACAGTTTTTGGTTTCCTTTTATCAGAGAATACAGAGGTACATAATATTGTAGAAAAACCTTATTAGAATTCCCAAAATACATGATGAACGATGTAAAAAAGTTTTGAGACTCAACGATATTATAACTAATGTTACGTATTTTACATTTCTATTTCAGCATAGAAATGGATTTTCTGTGACTTCTGATGGTCCATACCGACTCAGGTATGTAGAGACGCGAGGCGACGTCCTTTCCTTTTGGCTTTGCTGTAGTATGGACGGTGATTTCTCAGACCGAGTAGTTACTAGGTGGTAAGTAGGTGTTGGCTTCCATCTTTTGCTGTACTACGCACACCTCTCTATCCTATCTTACTACTTTTTAACTATTCTAGAGCCCTGGGTTCATTGTTCAATATTGGTTTAAAGAAAAAAGACAGAGAGACAGGAAAGACAGAAAGGAAGAATTTGCTAAGTTGACTAGGAAAGTTTACTTAAGAAGTTTCTGCACAACGGAAAAGTAATGTAAAACACACACGTCCTGCCGAGACCCGGGATTGAACCAGGGACCTTTAGATCTTCAGTCTAACGCTCTCCCAACTGAGCTATCTCGGCAACCTGCAGAACATATTTTTTGTTCATTTCTTTTACTATACTTACTCTCAGTTGCCTTCCCCTTCTCCCTTCATCTCTCCTGATTTTATGAACGCTTCAGAAGTTGCCTGAAATTAATTGTTCACTCAGAATTCGTTGTTTTCTGTGTATGTCGAGTGGACTAATTCTTGGCGATGTTTACCATAATGAGCTAACAAAACAGTTTAAATGTTACATCCAAAGAAATGTATACATAAGAAAATAGAAACAGATATCTAAGACTATTAGACTTAATAGTTTAATAATTGAGTGAAAAAAGTTAAAAAATGATGAGAGAATAGTAGAATTGACATGAATAGTTAATTTAAATATATATAAGTCCAGGAAAGTTAATAATATTAGTACACTGTTTATTCAAACAGTAACAGTTTAAAATAACTGAAGAAATAATAATAATAATAATAATAATAATAATAATAATAAAGCATGAATAAGCTACATGGAACAACTATAAGTAAAATCTGCTAAGATTAATTATAATCAATGTTTTTAAAATTATGAGAGAAAGAGAAAGTTTTTTTGAATAAGCTTAAAGCTTATGAGAAATCTAAGCTTATGGTTATTTATTGTTACACATATTTGCCTCAATGAATAGTCTATGGGAAATATTGAATGTATCATTCACACACACAGATATATATATATATATACGTATTTTACATTTCTATTTCAGCATAGCTCTCTCGTTCGTGTATGGATTTATATATATATATATATATATATATATATATATATATATATATATATATATATATATCTGTTGTTCCTGAGTCAAACTCAGGACCTCATACATGCTAGGCAAATGCTTTAGCTCTTCTTCTTCTTCTTTTTCTTCTTTTTTATTGTCAGGGATTCTAGTTACATATGTAAGGCAGTGAGTACATTCCTTGTCAAATATTTTTGACCTCACAAGTACTTTACCTCTTTAACTACCCCCTTCAAGCATATAATATATTACTGGTGAATTTAATCTGCTTTGGTAAGCCCAGCTGTAATTACTTTCACCCATTTTTGTCAGAAATTGGAAGTTAGGGACCCTAAAGCTGGAAATGGTGCTGTGGCTCAAGGGGTAGGCCTTGAGCTGAAGAACTCAAAGATAGTGCTCAGGCCCAGAGTTCAAGCCCCATGATTGACCACCGCCCCCCCAAAAAGAACACTTAAAGAATAAAGTATTGTTGGGCCTTTATTCATATTAAAGATAAGTGAATTCTGATCTTTCCAAGTAACTAACTTTAGCATATACTAATGAATAAGTCTTAAAACAATCTTTTAAGTGTACTGCTAATAGTAAAAATGGAAGGTAAGAGACAAAGCACTCAACAAATGTGACTTTTGTAATATGGAAGTGTCAAGAATTGAACCTGTTTTGATGGGATAAAGATGGCTAAAATAGAATAGAGAGCTCAGAAATAAGTCATCAGATATACTATCAAATCATGTTTATCTAGAGGGTCAAGAGAAAAACACAATGTTTTCAATAAATGGTCCCAGAAATATTGAATACCCACTAGCACAGTGAAGTTGGATCCTTACACAAGACAATAAAAACGAAAAATCAACGTAAAATAGCTCACTATTAAGAAGTATGAAACTCTTCAGTTCTTAAATGCAGTGTACTAAGTTCTTAAATGCAGTACTTTTTTTTAATGGCAGTACTTTTTTTTAATGTAGGTGCAATATGTTTTGACATTATCCTTTACTCATGGCTTTGTTGGTGGCAGATCAGCAAGGTAGAAACAAAAGAACTTAGCCCACATACCACATGGAGGTGCTGGGGATCGAACCCAGGGCCTCGTGCATGCTAAGCACGCGCTCTACCACTGAGCTACACCCCCTGCTGACAGCCATCTCCCTTTGAAGACACCAGATACCATTTGCCCATGTTCCGATGCTGAAATAACAGCATCTAGTATCTATTCTCCAACTGATCTGTTTTTGAAACGTGCAAGTTTTCCTTCTGGACTAGAAGCTCCCAGTTACTCTGGGAGGGTTTTTCGTAATTACTGAACCTTTCACGACTGCTTCCAGTACATTTCCCAGACGAATCGTCTCGGAAACCATCAACTTCCCTCCTAAATAATCTGCTGGGTTCCCAGAGGAACCCACCAAAACGGAGTCACGACATACTAAGATCGATGCCACGAAAGCTAGTTAGGAAACTTCGGTCCAGGTAGGGAGATAAGAGTCGATTGGAATAGCATCAAATGGTGTAACGTGCGTGCGTGTGTGTGTGTGTGTGTGTGTGTGTGTGTGTAAAATCAGTCACAACTTCCGTGGAACCACTGCGCCCAGCCCCCTCGTCTGGAAACTCGGGGCGTCGGCTCTGACCCAGTCCTGGCACCCCTAGTTATTTGAAGCTTCAGGTATCAAAGAGCGAAAAGTCCCTAACAACAACAACAAAAACTTGTGCTCGCCATGTGAAGGTGAAACAAATTAGCTCTTAGTAAGCACTTCCCGACTCCCCAACAGTGCTCAAACCCTCTATCCTTGGGGCGCAACGAGGAGACGTTAGGCCTTTATTCAAGCCGCGCGTGCAATCACCACGTGTGGACGCCGCGGGGTGCGGGGAATCTGTTAAATTTCTGAATCTTCCCAGAGAATGCTGCAGGTCGGGGAGGTTGGATGAGAATCCAGCGAGGGTCGGATTGGTGCGGGCTGCTGGGGAGGACTGCCGGAGGAGGAGGATCCGGGACCGGGAGCAGGGAGCGCGCGGGCCCTGCGCCGCGGTTTATCCGGCAAAGCACACGCAGCTCTCAAAACCTCAGCAATCTGGGACAAAAGAGAATCTTCCTGTGGAATCCAGATTTTCATTCTACTTGGCTGAGAAGACTGGAACTTCTCTCATGCTCGGGAGAAAACGCAGTTCTAGCCACGTGTGATCTGAAGGTTGCTTTCCCTAAGAGGAGTTAGGCATGTTCCCATCCTCTTGCTAAGCGTCTTCTGGGCTCCGGAATCTCCTGTTCTTCCACCTCCGCTGCCTTTTCTATTATTCTAATGGGGTTTCCCTCCTCTACTATTGCTTTCACGAGATATGTAGCTGCGAATTAGAACAGAAGTTCGGTACTTCTAGATGAAGAGTCCTATATGGCGGAGCTTTGTGTACACAAAACTTCGGATTTAAAGTCTCACAAACAGATCTGAAGACATCAGTACCATGATTACAGGACACCTACCTAGAGCGGAGGGGGTGTAGCTCAGTGGTAGAGCGCATGCTTAGCATGCATGAGGCCCTGGGTTCGATCCCCAGCACCTCCAGCTGTCTCTTGTTTTCACCGCTGCGGTACTGTTCCTTTTTTTTTATAGCTATAGGAAAGAACTCTATACTTTTAAGTTATGGTCTGCTTTCCACCACCACCACCATCATCATCAGCATCATCATCATCCTCTTGCATGGTCTTGTGTAAGAATACAATATCATCCTGAAAGCGGATATCCAATTTTTCTAGGGCCAGTTGTTGAAACGATTCTCTTTTCCTCCCTTTAATGGTCATGCCCCTCCTCATTATTGGTATAGCTGAAGGTTTATTTCTGAACTTTCTATTCTATTTTTTCCATCATTTATTTTATCCATCAAGAGAGTTTT
Organism: Megascapheus bottae; assembly: GCF_031878675.1. Taxonomy (NCBI): domain Eukaryota; kingdom Metazoa; phylum Chordata; class Mammalia; order Rodentia; family Geomyidae; genus Megascapheus; species Megascapheus bottae. The sequence continues at coordinate 16,038,678 of NC_143530.1, forward strand.
TGCCTTCCATTCCTTTGATTCACTTCACAGTATACCAGGGGGAGAGAGAAGAAAAATAAGTATTAGAGGATGAAAACGTATTCTCCGCCTCCCCCCCCCCCTTCCTTTCACTTCCTTCTTCTTGGCATTTTTGGTGTTTGAATTCAGGGCCTGGCATTACTCAGGCTACTCAATTTATTCCATTACTTGGGCATCCTTTCCTAGCCTTGGGCCATCTTTGTTAACAGTGCCTTTTGCTTTTATAATTACGCCTGTGTGTAAGAGGAGAGACTGGACACCCATCCACAGATTACCCCACGTCCCTTCCACAGACTCTGAATGCAGTGGTGAGGCTCTGTCACCAAATGTAGCAGGATTTGAATTCCAACTTCGGAGTGAAGTGAAAAGGGAACACCATCTCTCCAATGCCACATACAGTACTTTGCACACCCAACAATTGAACATGGAGCTTTGGGCTCATGTCACTCAGTTGGGAGAGTTGAAAACTGAAGGTCTAAAACTCCCCAGAGTCTCAAAGTAAACTCTTCCTGACATTGGTAACTTATTCACAAACATCCTTTTGCATACATTCTTAAGGCTAAGGGGAGAAAAATAGAAAATGAATACCTTCAAGTTTCTTTGACCCCCCCCAAAACTTTTACTTTAGCAGCTAACACTTTTGCTTAGTATGTAAGTCTTTAAATGAAAATCTGCTCTGAATGCTGTGGCAATGTTATTGGAGGACCATGGAGAGCTCAGGAAAAAGAGACCAAAGCCTTTGATATCAATATAGATCATTAATCCTGCATATTAGCCTGAAACTATCTAGGGAGGGAAAGGCTGCCATTTCCTCTGCTTTTACCTAAATCACCTGCCTTACTTTAGCATATTCAGGAACGCTTCCCTTTTCCAGTTCATCTACGGACTGCATTCGACACTTCCAGGACTTTGATTTTGCTCCCCCCTCCCATTTTCTCAAATAGCTACATCTATATCAGCTGTTTGCTTATATGGCGTTTTCCAGCCAATCTGTGTCTTCCCTAGCCCATTCATTCCCCTTCTCCCCCACCCACCTTGCCCTGGGGTGGGGGTGGGGCAGGAGTCGTTTCATTTAAAGGTGATGGAGTTTTGGTGTTGTTCTTCAAACATTTGGTGGCTGTCAGTATTCATGCACGGGATAAAGATGAAGGGTGGAGGGGGAGCAGAGGGCTTCTCAGTACATGGCATGTCTGAACCGGCATTTAGAAGCAGCTGGAAACCCAATGCTAACAAAGCATCCGGGGCTCTAGAAAAGCTCCTCATCCCCGAATAAGGAGCGCTTTTCTCTGAGATAGTATTGTTTTGACATAGGTTGGAGGTTTTCTTGGGGCATGCCTGGAAGTGGTAAGTCACTTTCATTGAGTCTCAAGTGAGTAGAGCAGGTAACAGAAGTGGGAAGGTTCTAGAAGAAGAAATGGTGCTTCCAGCTAGAATCCAATTGTTCTTCTAATGAAGTCATTAGACAGTATACTATTCCTTAAGCTCAGGAATCGTGAGATTTAACACAGTGGATTGTGTTCAGCCAAAACAAACGAATAAAAAATAAACAAGGGAAAAATAACAGGCCTGGGCTACAATGGCAACTGGGGGTGTAGCTCAGTGGTAGAGCGTGTGCTTCGCATGTGCAAGGTCCCTGGTTCAATCCCTGGCACCTCCAGTTGAGCATTTTAACTCTTTGTTTTCTTCATGACTTCCCTTAAAAAAGGAAGTTCGGTAGATTGCCTTTCACATTCCGCTGTCTCGTTTCTACTAGAGATTGAGATTTCCTGTGTGTCCCAGCCTCGGGAACTCTGGCAAAAAGAAGACAAGAATGGGGGAGGGGACGAGGAAGGGGAGCGGGGAGGAACCGTCTGCACTCAGGTCCTCTACTTCCTAAACAACATGTCTGCACAGCCACGCTGAGTTTAGCATGAAACCTGATAAAGCATGACAAGGACCAAGAGTAAAAGACGAAAAGAAGGAGTTCGTGCTAACTTTCAAGCGATCGGAGCTCCCGGGCTTTTCCTGTGGCAAGAAAGGCCCCAGAAATGAGGTGGAGCAGGAAGCGAAAGAACTGGCTTTCACCCTGATTTTACACTGGGATTCCATTGCTTGGCTTCAGCCTTCTTTCCCCGAGGGTCAGCAGACGGTCAGGGGCGCCCCACATTCCATCACCAGGAGATCTTGCCTCCCCCCCCCTCCATCCCCCAGCATTTCCTTGGTCTCCAGAGTTCCCCCTCCCCCAACTTCCTCCTCCTCTCATCAAAAGATGACAATGGGAAAGCAGAAAGAGTCCAAGAAGACAAGAAAATTGCCGCCTGGGAAGATAAGACAAGTGATGAGAAGGCCCCAAACCCAGACAGTGAATGAGGGTCTAGCAAACCTAGGGACCTGGCTGCTGCTTCCTTCTTTTCCTCCTCTTCCTCGTCTTCTTCTTCCTCGCTATCACCCTACCCCTCCTTCTTCTGTGGTTAAAGTTGGAAAGATCCAAGGAGAATACAGAACGCTAACCTCTCCACCGAACGAACGAACGAATCGAGGGCAAGGCAGATGAGTGAGCTGGGGCATTCCTCGGTAGGGAATGAACGCTCACCGTTTTACACCTAGAGGGCATCTCAAGCCTTCTCTGATGAGGAACGCATAGGGTGCAGCTTTCCCCATTTGCAACTAGTATTTTGAATGAAAGACAACCCGGGTACGAGTTTTGGATGAAGACTATGAACACAGCTGAGGTAGAGCTAGGGGGTATGGGTGCAAAAAATCCTTGCAGAGTCACAATCAGGTAGCTGTGGGGACAGGGTTGGGTTAAGAGAAGGGGAGAATGGCAGGCTTGAATGCACAATGGCAGGTTTGCATGTGGATCACTCACATAGTATAGGAATGTGCTTCCAGGCTTTGCATCTTTTCCTTCTCTATGAATAGAGCCATATTGGAGACCTGAGGGATTTCCCTTCAAGGGGGGAAAATGCAGGACATTTTGTCCCAAGAAAAGACCTCACATTTCTTTTCACCCACTCTGGCTTTTTTTTTTTGCCTGTCCTGGAGCTTGAACTCAGGGCCTGAGCACTGTCCTTGAGCTTTTTTCTCAAAGCTAGTGCTCCACCACTTGAGCCACAGCCCCACTTTCAGCTTTTTTTCTATGTATGTGGTACCAAGGACTCAAACCCAGGGCTTCTACATGTTAGGCAAGCACTCTACCAACTAGGTCAAGCTCATGGCCCTCTGTTGGCTTTCTTTTTTTGCCAGTCCTGGGCTTAAGCTCAGGGCCTGAGCTCTGTCCTTGGATTTTTCTCAAGGCTAGCGCTCTACCACTTGAGCTTCAGCACCACTTCCGGCTTTTTCTAAGTATGTGGTACCAAGGAATCGAACCTAGGTCTTCATGCATGCTAGGCAAGCACTCTACCACTAGGCCAAACTCCTGGCTCCCCTCTGTTGGCTTTTTAAAAATTGTATTTTTATTATTATTATAAAGATGATACACAAAAGGGTTACATTTACATCCATCAAGTTCATTTGACTGTTGAGATCTCTTGGAACTGTTTCCTCTCTCTCTCTCTCTCTCTCTCTCTCTCTCTCTCTCTCTCTCTCTCTCTCTCTCTCTCTCTCTCTCTCTCTCTCTCTCTCTCTTGTTTTTTGGTTGGTCTTTGAGCTTGGACTCTGGGCCTGGGCATTGTTCCTGAGCTCTTCAGCTCAAGGCTACTGCCCTACCCTTTGAGCTACAGCACCCCTTCCGGTTTTCTAGTGGTTACTTGGAGATAGGAGTCTCAAAGTCTTTGGTGCCTAGGCTGGCTTTGAACCTTGATCCTCAGATCTCAGCCTCCTGAGTAGCTGGGATTACAGGTGTGAGCCATTTCACTAAGCCATCTAAATCTCTTTGGAGCCACCAGTGTGGCTAAGGTGCAATAAGGGGAGGACAGATTGGTGGGGAGGGAGGGCAGGTTGGTGGGGGGGGAGAGGAAAGACTAGGGGGAATTAAGTGGGTATGGTGAGGGCAGCTTGTTGTGTGTAGCTTTTGGCTTGAAAATAGGAGGTATGTACACAAAGAGTTGATCGTTTTCTTAAAATTGAAGAGAAATATGAAGTAATGGAGTATAGTTACCTTCATATGAACACTCAGTTCAGTGTCTTGGGTAGCTTAACTTGTAGGGCTTGAGGCTTTTACTCTGATGGTCTACTGTTCAAGTCCCTGGATAGGAAAACCTTTTCTTCTCCATATCCTCCATAATCCCCTAAACTCAACTTTCTCCTATTGTGAGTTATCAAAAGCCCCACATATCCAGTGTTCTATTTGTAAGTTTCCAGGTAGAAAAAATAGTTAATGATAGAAGGGATAACTTCATAAAATGGATTCCAGATTTTGTTTGTAAAGACAACAGGGGATACAGCTTCACAGCATAAATCCAGTCTTCTTTCAGGCATACCTTTGAAGATTGGGAGATTCATTTAAAATACCTATGGAAAACCCTTACTTTAAACTGGAGTGACACTGGGTTTGGATTCATTCTGGATGCCTTACTGTGCCTGAAAATGCCTCAAAAAATCAGGAATTGTTTAGCTCTCCAGTTGGGTTTATTTCTACTTTTCTGTTTGCCCTCCTTTGCCCATTGGAAACTTTTTTTTTTAGGTTCATCAAATTGCTAAGAAAAAGTTTTAGAATCTGTTGATCTGGGAGAACTTCTCTCTCAGTTGATTCCAAAGTACTAGGAAACAGAAAAGGAGTAAGTCACACTGAGCAAGAGAATTGAGTTGATTTCACATTCAAATATGTGTTGGCATCTAAGTATGAGGTGGAGAGACAAAGCCAGTTTGAACTTGGCTCTGGATCTTGATATAAAATAAGCCTGATGTCCTCTGTTTCTAGAAAAAATCATTGCTTTGCATTGTCCTGGAACAAATTCTTCCAAGTGAACTCTTGCATATTCAGGAAGTGAAGGCTGCTGTTTCCTGCTTGCTTTCAGTTACAGCTCAAAACATATCTCATGAATCACTGTGATCCAGCTTTTCTATGCCATTATGGAAACATTGATTCAATGGAAAGTTTGGAGTTACTCCAAAGTGGAATCCACTTTCTTACTCCGAAGAGAAAACATACTTATGCCAAACATCTTGTATGTGGAAAGTCTAGAACACATGAAGCATATGTTGAACCCATATATGTTCTGAGGGAAAAAGAAGCCAGTTGGGTGCTGTTTTGGAAGAAGTTACAATGAAGGTGTGTTGGAATGTCATCCTAGGTTTGAGCCCTAGCTTTAAGCACAAAGACTCTCAGGGACAGTGTCCAGGCCCAGAGTTCAAACTCCTAGACTGGAAAAAAAATTGAGAGGTCTATTTTTTTAAAGCTTAATGATATCATTTTATTCCTTGCCACAGACTTTATTTCCAAAACAACCTATAAACCTTTGCCAAGAATTTTCATCACAGAAAATACATTTTCATTATATGATTCTATTCACTTGAAAATATCATAACAATTAAGACATATGTATGGCTAAACCTTGGGGACATTATGTGAACTGAATGAACTAAATAGTCAGAGAAAAACAAATAGTGCACAAGCCTGCATATGGGTGTACTAGTTGGCTCCATGCTACTGTATTAAGTTGGCTTCATTGGCTATGGCCCCCTTTCAAGAGCAGCATACTGGGGCGGGCATGCGTGGAAGAGCAAACCACTTATCTCATGAATCAAGATGGATGGGGAGGAAGAGAAGAAAAGAGACACCTACTACACAGACTCAGTTGCACATTGAAGGAGAAACGACACAGCCATGTCAGAGATAGTATAGCAGGATTGGCTACAGATAGAGTTTGAAGAACGATTTTAGTCTGGGTCCCAGCAATGGCTCACAAAAAGAGATTTCAATAAAATGACTCTTTAGACAGCTGCACCAGGGTTCCATGCACACTGAAAGTGCTGAGGCACCAGAAGACCAGCCAAGTGGGAAGCGATCATATCTGTTAGGGTCAAAGAAATGGAGAAGGAAGAAGCCCAGTGAGAGCTGAGAGGAAGAGTAAGGTCTTTTAGAGGCAGCTACTGTCACCCCCAACGTTGCTATTGCTAGAGACAAGGCAGTGCCTTGTCCTTTAGGACACAGAGTAAAGCAAGAAGAGGAAAAGGTGGATTTAGTGAGGATAAGCAGTACATGATCACCTCCATCTAGGGGGCCTTTTGAACTCTCACATGGAACTTGAAAACTTGAGATGTCTATTGATGCTTTCTCTTTTATATTGACTTTCTACAATAAGTATACAACTGGAAACGATTTATTTTGCGGTTTCCTTCTCTTTGGATGAAGTTGGCAGTGATAGAGGACCGGTCTCTACCATTAGCATCTCATGCTGAGTGGTGTGTTTGTAACAACTGATGAACCTATGCTGGCATATCATCATAACTTAAAAGTCTATAGCATATCTAAGGGTTCATTCTTGACCTTTTGACAAATATTCTTGATGTTTTATGTATGCCATATATCTGCCATTTCACTTTCATTCAGTATTATTTTCTTTCTCTCAAATTCTAACTTGCTTTGCATATTCATCCCTCCCTCTCCTTGAGCTTTCATATTCTTGGAATCTACAGTAGTTTCACATTGGCTTTTTCTTAGTAATATGTATTTAAATTTTCTATGTTTTTTCCCTGGCTCGATAGTGGATTTCTTTTCAGGATCAAGTAATGAATGATCCATTGCCTGGATGCACCATGGTTTGTTTGATTTTTCACTTACTAAAGTGTCAATTTAATCACTTCTAAGTTTGGGCAAATATGAATACAGCAGGATGATCATTTGTGTGGAACTTTTGGGGTTGACATAGATTTTTTTTTAACTCTTGGGAGTAAATCCATCAGATGCTATTGCTGTACCACCTGGTAAGACTGTTTACCTTTGTAAGAACTTACCAAAGTGCATGCCAAAATGCTGTATGGTTGTGCATTTCCACTGGCAATGACTGAATTTCCACCACTCCACATTTGGGTCAGCATTTGATGTCATCAGTGTTTAGATTTGGGACAGTCTGATAGCTGCTGATGGCCTATTTTAAATTGGATGGCTTGTTTGGCTAATGTCTCATTTTAACAGTTCCTTGTATGTTTTAGATATAGTCCTTCAGCAGATACTCATTTTGCAAATGTTTTCTACAAAATTGTGGCTCCTCTTCTGCTTTTCTCCAGTGTCTTTCACAGAGGCTATATTTAAAACTTCATCAATTTATTGCCACATCGACCACGCCTTTGATGTTGTCATTTCGATTTTTGAAGTGTCCTCTGCCATAGAACTTCTGAACCAAGAGGCAAAAATCTCTGCCTGTGTCTGATGCAGCCGGGCCTAAGGCAGAGCGAGCGTTCAGAATGGGTCGTTGCAGCGGCGGCCGGAGCTACTGACCTGTGCAGATCCACAGAGACGCTTCGTCCAGCTTCGTTCAGTCTCAGTCCACTGCATCTCCGCCGTAGGGAGACTTAGAACAAGCTACGATTCCTTGAGAAGCCAAGAATCCCAGAAACATGGTCTGGTGTCAGGCGGACTAGATGATCGGAGGAATGGGGTGTGGGGCACAGCCTACGGGCATGAGGATTAAGACAGGATTTACGTATTTGCTTTTCCCTGGACGATTTCTGCAACTGGAACCCCGTGGAGAAGCGACAGCTTGGAAGATGCAGTTGATTATTTGATGCAACCAACGGGGATGGGTGGGGTAGGGTGGGATGCATTTCTCATGATTTTTTTTTAAAGACTTTAAGAATATATTTGAATCACACACACAAAAAAAACCCAAAGAAAGGTATTACATAAGGAAAAAATAATGTAACAAATTAATGTTCATTTCTCATGATTTTAACTGGGGAAAAAAGAATTCTTCATCTACGAGGAAGGGCGGAATCCCTTAATTCTTTCAGTTTGGGATTCAACGTGGTTAGTCAAAGAGTTGTTAGGCTTCTACACTCCTAGTTTGCTCTTCGTAACACTTGGATTTGGAGTGTTCGGTGTGGCCCAGGAGGAATTTAATTGGATGCGATCGGGATGACGCTTCATTCGAAGGCAAGCCCTCCAGAAGAAACCTGCGATAATGTGAAATAAATCGGGCTTTCACAATACAGGAAGTCCACCTAACGCCAGCGCTGCAGCAGGGGATGTAGCTCAGTGGTAGAGCGCATGCTTCGCATGTATGAGGCCCCGGGTTCGATCCCCGGCATCTCCAGTAGCATTTTCTTTTTTGTTTTGTTCAACTTTTCTGGCATCATTACTTCCTATTGTTGTCTGTTGTTCTTCCATTTCCTGCGTTGGAAAACTTTCCCTGCGATATTTATTGTGTTAAAAGCAGTACAACGCCTTAGCGACAATTCATGAGTGAATTCATCCCACTACACATACATCGGGGAAGAAGGAGCACAGCAGCATATAAAATAATGATTTATCTTCAATTAAATCACATCGTATGTATTCCTACTGTTCAGTGGAAAACAAATAGTAGGTAAAAATAGTCTCCCCTGCCCCCCAGGGGAGTGAGTGGTGGGGACTGGGTGGGAGAGAGGCCGGTAGCATGCCTTTTTAATATTGAGATGGTATTTGCACATCAGTATTCAAGAATCTACCCTATAATTACTATCTTTATCTTTCTCAAGGTTTTTATGCAAAAGAACTGATCATATGGAGAGAAAGAGGTCTGAGACAATAGTAAAGGTTAAGAAATAGCCTATGGAAATGGAAGAGAGAGTTGATTAGAAATTATAATCAGATTGTCTGACAAGAGGGCATGGTGGCACACGCCTGTGATCCAAGTTGAGACAGAAGAAGCCCTGTCTCCAAAATACAACAAAACAAAAACAAAACAAAGTTGCTTAACAATACAGAGTACTCAACTAATGTTGTATTCTGTGCAATGAATAAAGCAAATTTTCTGGCTTATAGGAGTCCTGTTTTGCACTTGCATTCTCTCTGGTTCATCTGAGTGCTATTGAAATACAAGTTTGTTGTATTGCTTTTGTCTACATTTAAAAACACACTAAAATGACATCTTTCTCCACCATTGTTAAGAGGAAATCTAATCACTTATTACTATTTTTTTTAAGAATTGGTTGGATAGTTCCTTAGGTTTTGAACTTTTGTTTATATATAAACACAGAGTTCTTTTAGTTTTTCCTGACTTGAATACTTTTCATCTTCAGTGGAGAATCCAAGAATATAACTGCTTTTTAAGATTGAGGAACTTTGGAACTTTACTAAAGAATTGTTGACCATTTTGAAAATCAGTTGGACAAGAAGAGCATGACTTTTGGATTTAAACATCCTACACAATGTATATGCCTTCACCTGTATTTGTTTTAGTCACACTGTTGTGTTTTTTTTTGTTTTTTTTTTTTGAGCGGGTCATGATGGGGCTTGAACTCTGGGCCTGGGTGCTGTCCCTGAGCTCTTCAGCTCTACCCATGAGCCACAGCCCGAGTCCCACTTCCTCTTTTCTAGTGATTAATAGAGATAAGAACTTCGTAGTGCCAGAGCTGGCTTTGAAACCCGATCCTCAGATCTCAGCCTCCTGAGTAGCTAGGCTTACAGGCATGAGCCACAGCGTCTGGCTGACTGTATTATTATTTTTTTTCTAAAAGTCATTCTAAATATTTGCCATAAGGAAAAGTACAACAACATTTTATTGATTTTAAATTAATTTTATTTTTTATTTGAAAGCCAGTTCTAATTTACATAAAGTGATTTGGAGAGGAAAACTATGTAAATATCGAATTTTTCTTTGTAGTACTGGAGTTTGAACACATGGGCCTTTCTTGGCTTCAACCACATCTTCAGCCCTAAGTACGAGTAGTTTTTATTTCAGGATATTAAAGAGCATGTTGCAAAACTATTTGCTGTAGAGAGAGCCTTGGTTCTGTTAAGATTAAGAACCATGCTTTAACTTATGAATCATGGTTTAACTTGTAAACCATGGTTTATATTATGAATCGGGTATATTACTGCCTAACAACATTATGTATCTGCAGGCAAAGAACCAAATGCTTGCGGGATAAGTGAGTGGCTGTCCAGAACCTAATATACTTAGCAGCAAAGTCCACAGAATCTAGCCTCTAGGCTTTACTTTTCAGATGTCAACTACATTTGCCTTTTAAAGTAATTCTTAACTGGACTACGGTATAGAGCTTGTTGCCTTGAATGTTTCTTCTTGATGGATGTTTCATGACATTTATGTGATTGACTTCTTGCATTCGAATTTTAACACACTTTAATGGCTCTCTCTCGCTCTCTCTCGCTCTCTCTTTCTCTCTCTCTCTCTCTCTTTCCCTCCCCCCTCAGTAGGGAGAAGAACATTGTAACACTTGTTTAATTTTGAATAACCTCCAAGTACTACAGAGGCATAAAATTTTGTCTCATTTCATAGGGCGGATTAGAAGCCCCACTTCTCAGGCGGCGGGGATGTAGCTCAGTGGTAGAGCGCATGCTTAGCATGCATGAGGTCCCGGGTTCGATCCCCAGCATCTCCAGCCTTTTTGCATCTCTACCTTCTCCGTTACAGTCTGATCAAGCATTGACTTCCTTCCCGAGTTGAATGTGGCTGCCGTTATGGTGGTAGCCATCTCCTCAAACATTTTATTCTGTGCTCTCAGAGCTCTCCTATCGTGATCCACATAGTAAAACAGGCTGTGTCCATGAAAAGCCGACTTCATCCTCACAAGCGTTGACGCGGAGGGCTTCTGTGATCGCGGTAGAGTCCTGGGCGCTTCGCTTTGATGCTGGGGTCTGGAATAGAGGGTGAGCTTCGGAGATGTACTTCCGTCTTCACATTTTTTTAATTTAAAGACAGACGGATTTTCCTCGGAAAGAAAATACACTGTTACCGGGCACCATGTTCTTCCAAACGCAGCGCTTCTTTAACATCCAACCCCGAGCATTTCAGCAAACATGTTGTATTCCTTCAGCCCCTGCGCTTACCAGGGAGCGCTCCTATTGAGGTCTAGATCTGGTTTACAGGTTCTAAAATTGTTCTCTTCCCTCCCTCGTTCCCTCTGTCTCTTTCCTCTTCTTCTCCACCCCCTCCCTTTCTCTGTCTCCCCCTCTCCCTTTGTCTTGGAGCTTTAGTCTCAATGTCCCACTTGAGACAGCTTGTCACGTTAGTAAATAAAGGGGATTTAGAAAACAACTTTACTGTGTTTGATTTTCTCCAAGTCAAGTCTCCAGTCATTGGCAGAACATGGTCTGGTTGCAATTAAGGTTTGTAGAACATAATCCAGGAGGAAAGCACCAAATTCCTTAAAATAGCCCAGGCTACCTGCTATCCCCCCCTTATGTTCAACTCTAATGCTTTGTTCTCTCAGTTGACAGTGGACCTAGAGCTTGTACCAACTTATGGTCAAGAAAAGACAGAATTAAGGGTCTTAGCATGAGTTTGTGGTGTGTAATGTTCTAATGACTGCCTTTTATTACCTTGAGCTAAATCATGGGACAGTCCTTATTCCTAATATTTGTTAGAAAGAGTCCTATGACAATGTAACTCTGACCTAGACTTAAAGTCCTTAGAATATTTTGAACTAAATAATAATAATAATAAAACAACTGTCACCACATGCTTCAATGAGCAAATAGACTACATAGCTTTGCCTTGCCAGTTCCTGATTTTTTTTTAAGTTTGTGCCAATACTAGAGCTTGAATTTATAGTCTCATACTCTTTCTTAGCTTTTATGATTCAAGACTGGTGCTCTAAGACTCCACTTTCAGTTTCTTGGTGGTTAATTAGAAATTAGAGTCTCATCTCTGGCCATAAAAGAAATGCAAATCAAAACAACTCTAAGATTCCACCTCACTCCAGTTAGAATGGCCAGGATCAGGAAAACTAATAACAACAGATGCTGGAGGGGATGTGGCCAGGAGGGATCACTATTACACTGTTGGTGAGAGTGCAAACTCCCTCAACCACTATGGAAAGCAGTGTGGAATTTCCTCAAAAGATTAAACATAGAGCTCCCCTATGACCCAGCAATTCCACTACTTGGCATTTACCCAATTGGCCAGAAACAAGGACAGTCTAAATCCACTAGCACAACGATGTTCATTGCAGCACCATTTACCATAGCAAAGATATGGAACCAACCCAGATGCCCCTCAGTTGATGAGTGGATCAACAAGATGTGGTGTTTATACACAATGGAATTCTATATTGCTGTCAGAAAGAACGACATTGTCCCATTTGTAAGGAAATGGAAAGACTTAGAAAAAAAATCATATTAAGTGAAGTAAGCCAGACTCAAAGGAAGGTAGGCTCAATGGTTTCCCTCATTTGTCATAATCAGTAGAAACCTTGGGCTCTCCTAGCAGAGATTTACAATAGAACAAAACCTAGACACATAAGGCCATATAGAATGATGCTGAATGAAAGGACCTCCAGGATATAGAAACAAAAGCCATATAATGAGTGATTATTGTCCTTAATGTACTGTTATCTCTCATCTCTTTTGCTGTCCCTTGGTTATCTCATATTGTTACAGTATTTCACCTGGTTATCTGATATATTGTGTATATGCATAATTGGTTATTTGAAATCAGAGTGGGAAGGGAGGAAAACAAGATGAGGGGTGGGGGTGGGGGGACGGAAATGGGGACCAAGACATGAGAAAGGGTATCAGTGTATGTGAAGTAATGCACCTTCTATCTGGTGAATATAATGTAACCCTTCTCTTAATTACAATAAAAATATATGAAAAGAAAAAGAAAAGAAAAAAATTAGAGTCTCATGGACTGGCTCTGAACCAGGATCATCAGATCTCAGCCTCCTCCATAGCTAGCATTACAGGGTTAAAACACAAATCCTGCCAATTATGATGTGCTGTACCACACAGTCTAGGGGAGAACTCTTCTGAGAGTACTTGCTCTCACTACTTATGATAGTACTCTGGAAGAGTACCAGTAGTGTTGAGTTTCAAGTTGTTTAATTCTACCCTGAACCTACTACTAATACAAACCGTAACCCCTCCTCTGACCCTAACTCTACTACTAGTGCAAACCTAACTTTAATTCTAACCTTGACACTGTATCTAACCCTTGCTACATCCTAAACCCAACCCCAGATTTACCTAACATTAACCTTAAAAATGTCTGTTTTTTAATGTTAACCCACACCACTTATCAACCCTAAGTCTACGCCTAATGCTATTCCTAAACCTAACCTTAACCTAACCTTAATCAATACCAAAACAACAAACCTAACCAAACCCTAATCCTAACACCTAATTATAAACTTAACCCTTACTCCTAATCAACACATACCTCTTTATAAAGCTAACCTCAACCTAATTCTCACCCCAGTTCTAAACCTAACAATACTTCAGAGTTAAACCTAATCCCAAACCTAAACTTAATGCTCAAACTAATGCCTAACTTTAAGCATAACCCTAACCCCAACTTCACGCTATTTCTAATGCTCTAACCCTAATTCTCATCCTAAATCTAAACCTAACCCTTATCTACAACCTGAATCTCATCTCAACTCTATCATTTTCATCTAACAGTAACCCAGAACACTGAACAACAGCGCCCCACTTATGCTAACCTTAAACCTAACCCTAATTTCATACCTAACTCTAACCCTAATCCACACTCGGCCTAAACACACACGTAATCTAACTGTAACCCGAAGTCTAATGCCTAATTCTTACCTTACCCCTAACCCTTAGTCAATTCCCACCCCATTCATAATGCTAATCTTTACCCTATTCCTACATCTCACCTGAACTCTAAACTGAATCCTAATATGCACACTGGATCTCACCACGAACCTAAACCCGAGCCTCATCTGAATGCCTAATTAAAGGGCTAATCCTAACCTGACCAACCTTAGCCTCATCCATAATGCTAACCCAACCCCTAAATCTGAATTCCCACCCTGGCTGTAACACTAGCCCTAAGCAATAGCCTAAATCTAACCCTAAAACTAACATAACCCCAATCCTAGGCCTAATACAAAGCCTAACACCTCATTCGAAATTTAAACCTAACTCCTGACCCACAGAAACCGTATTCCTAAGGCTCACTCAATCCCTAAAACTAATTCAGACCCTAACCCTGACTCTAATACGAATCTGAAGCCTAAACAAATCTGCAAGCTTAACCAAACCCTAAAACTAACCTCACTTCTCATAAAATTTAAATGTTCAGGGGATTGTTTGTTTTTCTAAGCAAAAAACCAGCCAAGAATAGCATTCATTTGATAAAGGTTCTTACTAATCTCTTTTGCTAGAAAAACTTTCCATTCCACCCTGGAACATTCAACCTCTTGATCTTTCTGCATCACCTCAAGAAGATGCAGCAGAAACTGGTCCATCCATACACTCGCGTAGCAGCCCCATCGCTCTTCCACTCATTCTACTGTGTCCTCGGGACACGCTGAGTTCGGTTTTCATGTTATTTATCTGAGTGTGGCTACATGTTTTGGGGGCAGTAAGGGAATGATTTTGTTTTTTGTTTTTAAATCACAAAATTGATCTGTTTAAAAAATACCCTCCAATTAACAATATGGCATTTCACCCAATCAGGTACAATTTGACCAGAAAAGGAAAGCGGGCAGCTAGGTGGCTCCGTGGCTTAGTTGGCTAAAGCGCCTGTCTCGTAAACAGGAGATCCTGGGTTCGAATCCCAGCGGGGCCTTTCGTGGGCGTTTTTGCAGTTTAAAAGCAGAGAAGCCAGCAGGGCACAATAAACCTAACAGCAGAATTGGGCTGAGAAACAAATCTGTACTTGTTTTTATGAAGTTACAGTATTAAATCTTCGGAGATGTAAGGTCCTTGTTCTTTTCATTGATACTTTGTATTTGATTGAATGTAGTCTTTTATTATTATTATTATTATTATTATTATTATTTTGGTGCTGGATATTGAATTCAGACTCTCATGCTAAGCTATCAATCAATAAAAAGCACCCCCAGCAGAGCCTCTAGTTTTAAACCAAAGTTAACTGAGCCCCTTGGCCTCTGCAATTTAGCCATTTGTCAAATATCCCATTCTCACTTATTGTTTCCAAGAGAAAATTTCTCAACTAATTATTTTAGGAAATACCATTTCTTAGCCTCTGCTAATTAATGTCCACTGATAACAGTTTACAACAAGAATTAAGGGGAGGAAGGCTAACAAAAACAATTTCTTCTCCTTTCTTTTTTTTTTTTTTTTTTTTTTGTGGGTCATGGGTCTTGAAGTCAGCCTAGGCGGGGTCCCTGAGCTCTTCAGCTCAAGGCTACCGCCCTACTCTCGAACCAAGCCCCACTTCCCGTTTTCTAGAGGTTAATTGGAGATGAGTCCCTTTGTTCCCTGGCTGGCTTTGAACCTTGATCCTCAGGTAGCCTCCTAAGTAGTTAGGATTACGGGCGTGAGCCACTGCTCCCTGCTCTTTCTTCCCAAACATTTCTGTAAACCATTTCTTACTAAAAGACTGTTCTACAATTTTTCCTAGTCACCTTCTTAGTTACAACTCATTAGGAATTATACTAGTTCTACTATATACTATAATGCATTTTCTACAGAAAAGTTGACATAAATATCTGTTTTAAAAAGAAGAAATGTTTGCTTGTTTATTTATTTATTTGGAAACATTTGTGACAAAGTTCAAAGTCTGTTAAAATAAGGGCTGAGGTAGAAAGGAACCAATACATTATTTCAGTTTAACTTTCTTGCCCATCTTTCCCCACTTTCTATTTCTTCCAAAAAGTTTTGTTAACTAGAGTCTGAGAAGATTTGGTAACTGAAAGCAATCTATCTTTTTTCTAATGCCAACATTTATTTCTTAATATAAGAATACGAATGTAAGATGTGATTTAGACACAATAAGAAAATGGAGATGCTGGGGATCGAACCCAGGACCTCATACATGCAAAGCATGCGCTCTACCACTGAGCTACATCCCCACTGCTATGACAGAGGTTAGTACAGATAGGCTGTTCTTTGTGTACATTTCAATTCTGGTCTCAAAATGTGTTTTGTATAGTCGGTAGTACAAGACTTGAGTGAATTTTATAGATTTTGAATGTCAGAAAGATTTGTACAAACAAAGGCCACTGAAGAGTTTAGTTTCATGTGAAACTGACAGGCCTGAGCTTAGAATGAATGTTTGCCAAATTGGCTTTTATCCTGAACAAGACAATAAAGATAAGCTTTCACAACAGAAGCCATTTGGAATGATTGACATCAGAAAAATAACTATCAATGCTTAAGCAAACTGCTGGGAATTCCCCAAAAATATAATCAAAAGTCTCAGTGGGTAAAAGAGTCTTTCCTGCTGGATAAAGAGCTAAGGTGGATTCATGTGAGAGCGTATAACCACTCTTAGGTTCTGAGCTCGGAATTATTGATAGTCAAGGTATGCTGGTATGTCTGATGCTCAGCCTGATATAAGGAGAAAAAAAATTGACTCAGTAGGTCGAGTGACTATATTACCTCACATGAAAAGGACACGCAAAAGAGTCTGAGTTATAATAATTTAGGAAACATTTTAACATAGGATCATGGATCTCAACTTGTGGTCTTTCAACCAGCAGGCAGCAGAGATACAAGAAACTAAGAAAGATGTGAAAGGATGTTCAAAACAAAGACAACAACAAAAACTGTATAATTAAGTAACAGAAGGAGTAGTAATATAAGGCTTCAAATTGGAGGGATAGGTGAGCCACTTTAACTTCAGAACTTCCTTGGATGTTCTGTGGGGCTGTTAGGCTTGCATCTCAGCTTGACTTTCCTACTCAGTCTGGGTCCACCTCTGCTTTTCAGAGATGGGGATCCCCAAGGCACTCTCTAATAAATATTCTGCATATTAAAATTCACCTCCAGGTTTGGGCATCCTAACTGTGAATTTAAGCCACTTCATATATGGGGAATTCTAATGAAATCCCACCACATCCTTGTACATGTGGAAATATATATATATACATATATAAATATTTACATATATCAATATATATGAATATTTACATATATACATATATATATTTGGATCATGGGGCTTGAGCTTGGTCTGGGCGCTGTCCCTGAGCTCTTCAGCTCAAGGCTACCACTCTACCCTTGAGCCAAGGCTCAGGTCCTTTTGTGCCTGGGCTGGCTTTGAACCTTGATCCTCAGATCTCAGCCTCCTGAGTAGCCAGGATTACAGTGGTCAGTCACTGCTCCCAATCAGATGTAGAAATATTTTTTTATAGCAACTTTTGCTATACTCAGAGGGATTTTTGTTGTTGTTGTTGCTGTTGTGTACCCTTGAAAGGTAAATGTGAGTGGAATATGTGGATTAGGGGTATTTCTGTATTCTCACAATCCATACAAGGCAGAATATTAAAAAGAAAACAGATGACATTAACAATGATAAAAGTAGAATGCTATTCCTTTGATCACTAAAATGTCTGCGATCAGCTGTATAAGGGTGTCCTGTAATTCGATTCAATTTTGACTCACTTTACTTGGTGTTAACATTTATGTTTACTTTTGATACTTTTTGTTTTTTGCTTTTGTTTTTGGAGGGACTAACTTAGAATCTTGAGTGATCTAAGTAGATACTTTACCACTTGATCCAAGCCACCATTCTACAGCTTCCCTTTTCTTGTGTGTGTATGACAGGCAGCATTTTTATTGTTCTCCAGGCACCTGTTCTCTCACAGTAATAATGGGGCTTCTGTGTCCATATACAATGACTCAAGAAAGTATAAAGTAAAAGGTGACAGAGACTCAGAAGGAAACCACAGGTATGTTTGCTCCAAGAGCTTTTGGGAAAGAGGGAGAGGAGTTATCAGCACTGAAGATTTTTAGTTTGATTTTTAGTTTCTTCTTTCCCTTTAGCTTTCTAGTAATTCCCTTAGTTTGGAATACTCAGATTGTCAAAAGATGCTGATCTCCAACAAACCTGGAGGTGCTGGGGATCGAACCCAGGGCCTCATGCATGCTAAGCATGCGCTCTACCACTGAGCTACACCCCCTGCTGTTGTTGTGGTTATTCATTGGATTACTTCTAGATTACTACTTATAAATTAGTATTTCTTGAAGATTAACCAAATTCCGGGTGAAATATAACAAACAATATTTTAGTTTATGGAAGATTGCAGCTGAGCCCTACACAGCACTAGAATAAAGGGGGGAAAATGAGATTCCAAAGGAGGTTGACAGGGACAAATGTGTGATATACATACGTTGCTTGAGTCATAGAGAAGATCTGATGATCTTTGTTCCTAGGAGGTGGCAATGGGCATAGCATCTTGTGCAGAGCTGCTTCTTTGCACTTGTTCCAGTTGCTTTTGAAAGTGCAGTATGTGTGGTCACCATCTATCAGTTTTGGCATTCTGGAGCTTTACCGATTTGGGGTACCACCATCCCCACGGTTATGCCTCATTCTGCACGGAGTAAACTTCTGTAAAATCCGTTTCTTCCCCTTTTCCATCTAGACTCACTTTAATGAGTTTTTCAAACATGAAAGGCCTCAGGAACCAACAGGATTTTGTTCTCTCCAAGGGCAAGGTGTAGCAATTTTATCTTATGCTTGAGAAATTCTTAGGCTTGAGACATTGCTTCTGGAGCAAAAAAAGTATCATTTGAGTTTGGCAGTGAAAGTGCACAGGAAACACTGGCTTAGGAAGAAAAGGGTGCAGTGTTTTGAGTTCTGCCTGGTTTGGGGTTGATATGACTTTAGGGGCTTCTCAGCCTTCACTTCCTTTTTCTTTTCCTATTATTTCCTACACCACCACACCTGTTTTATTTCTTTAGCTATTTCTTTTAATTTTTAAATTTTAATGTACAAGTGATGTACAGAAAGGTTCAGTTACATTAGTAAGGTAATCAGGTATTTCTTTTCAAACAGTGTTAACCCCCTTCCTCGTTTACTCCCACTTTCTCTCCTCCTTTTCCCCTTCTGCCTCCTAAGTTGTAAAGTTCATTGCACGTCTGTTCTTTTAAGCCAAGCATGGAAATGAGTCCCCTGCTGTGACATCAGTTTTTTCTAGACTTTGTCCTACATAGCATTATTATTATTATTATTATTATTATTATTATTATTTTAATTGATCTGGGCATAGCTAGGTAGGGGGAAGAGAGCTGAAGTTAGAGATCTGAAAATTGCTTCAGGGTTTCTTTTGAAAAGAAATTACCTTCCCTCAGCCTCAGTTTCTTTCAGCAAGGACTGCTTTTTGCTGATGATTAAGTATTTAGCATTAATTTATCAATTCCAAAAGCCATGGCAATTCACAAAAGGACAACGTTGAGAAACAAGTGGAGGTGCTGGGGATCGAACCCAGGGCCTCATGCATGCTAAGCATGCGCTCTACCACTGAGCTACACCCCCTCCTGAAGTCTAGCCGGATTCTTATGTAACTTGATACCACAGGTATCTGTCTGTTTCCATACAATGTTTCCAAAGTAAAGAAGCTTCCATTAGCGCTGCTAGGGTTTTTAGAATAACCCTCTACGGGTTCCTTCCAGCAAACTTCCCGGGTCACAGTTGCCTTCCACCACCATGGGGAATCCCAGAGTGGGGATGATTCTCTTAAATCGTCAACGTTTCTCCTTTCAGAACGCTGGAATCCCGGGAGATGATTCTCAGTCGGAGGCAGGGAATCGGTTTCCCGAATGCAGAGGGCAGCGATGGACCGAGGGAGTCCAGTCTCTGCGAGAATACTGGGCAGCTGGCTGGAAGCGCGGTCAGCCAACCGCAGAGAAATGCTGTCTGTGTTGATGGTCGTATTTAATTAGTGCCTTCACGTTGGGGCCTTGGGCACACCGCTTTGACTTTTTCACTTCATATTCGCAAAGTAATTGAATCACTCTGTCATTTCAAACCTACATTTGCTGTGAAATGTACTTTAAATGATGCACTTTTGGGTGTGGTTGTGAGGACTAGATAAGGATTAAGCCAGAAAAAGGATTAGCACAAAACAAACTGCTGGAGGAATACAACGATTTTGCCACAGCAGCCATGTGACGAGGTGGCCGAGTGGTTAAGGCGATGGACTGCTAATCCATTGTGCTCTGCACGCGTGGGTTCGAATCCCATCCTCGTCGATGTGGAGTGATTTTCTTTATTCCTTGTGATGTGTTTAATCCCTCTTTGACTCTCAATTTCCTGTCACCTTTGTTGTGCTGTACATCAGTTTTCAGGACTCAGAATTGTAAATTAAGGCAGGTAAATAATTAAATGGAGGTTTACACGGAGTCTGTGGTCTTTTGAGTAAGAAATTGAAAATTTAATCCTGTACTATAAACAAGCACTGCAGAATATACTTACTCTTAACAGCTATTTTTCAAGCTATTGTTAACCATACATCATCTTTTCAACATATTTGCTAACTTAAAACATTCTGTGGCCTGAGAATTTCTAGCTTTGAAAAGGAGTGTGCTTTTCTACTTTGAGACAGATGAAAAGTGTACTCCATATTCCATTCCTAATTAGATTAATCATTCCTAATTACATCTATAGTCTTCTGATCTCCATTTGTTGAGACCTTGTGGGGGAGGGGACTATATATTTCTTTTTATTTAAAATTTTAACTTCATATTGTTGCAGAAAAAATACAAAAACATCTTATACCCATTGCATTCCCCACAGATAAGCAATTTTTAATTTCCTCCAAAATTCTCATTAAGAATATTTGAATATACATTATATAGCATAAATAATTCTATTCCTCTGTGTGTGTGTGCCTGCATGTGTGTGAGTGTGTGCGTGCGTGCACCAGTTCTATTCCTTGAACTCAGGGCTTGAGTGCTGTTCTGAGCTTTTTTTTTTTTTTTGCTCAAGTATAGCACTCTTCCATTGGAGCCATACTTTCTGGTTTTTGGGTAGTTAATTGGAAATAAAAGTCTCAAAGACTTTCCTGTCCTGATTGGTTTCGAACTCAATCTTGAGATCTCAGCCTCCTGAGTAGCTAGGATTATATAGGTGTAAGAAGTAAGCACCTGGCTCAATATTTCTATTTTTATCTCATAAAGAAATAGCACACATAATAACATTATTATGTACACTGGTCTTTTACTTGCCCTTTTTTTTTGCTACTACATCTCTCCAAATCATCACAAAAAAGTGAAGCCTATTCTTTACCAAAGATGCCTGGTATTCAAATGACCAGCTCTGGGCTGGGCAAATTGGATTGTCTTCATCTTTTACAGTTAAAAACTATGCCGCAATAAATAGCACACATACACATCATTTTGCACAATAGAAACCTATTTAGAAATAGGTTTATTCTGTCCTCCAGTATTTGTATTTGGAATGTTTATAGATTCTGTCTAATGGTCTGCCAAAGAGATTTAATCTATATTCTCAATCAGCAATAATTGACAACTTTGTTTCTCTTACCCTCCTTCAATATAGTATTTGACCAATTTGGGGGTCTCTGCTCATTTAGTAGGTGAAAAGTAAATCATAGTACAATTTTAATTTTAATTTTCTTAAATTACATTCCAATATTTATTACATTGAAAAGATAGAATTATTTCTGCTTTTAGTAATTTTAATAGTTTTCAAAATCTAAGAGTGATATTTGAGATATAATCCTGGTTTGGTTTATCAGAAATGACAGCATGTATTTGTTTGGATGAAGAATTCTGAGCCTTAATCTTAATCCATTGCATTACAATGTTCAATAATATGTTCTTGATTTAAGAAAGTATCAGATGTTTATTATGCTTATTTTATTATTTTATTTTTTTATTTTCTGGGACCTGGAGCATGAGCTCTGGGCCTGGGCACTGTCCCTCAGCTTCTTTTGCTCATAGCTACTGTTCTACCACTTGAGACACAGCACCATTTCCGGCTTTTTTCTTTTCTTTTCTTTTTTAGTAGTAGTTTATTGGAGATAAGAGTCTGATGGACTTTCCTGCCCAAGCTGGCTTTGAACTGTGATCGTCAGATCTCAGTCTCCTGAATAGCTAGTATTACAGGTGTGAGCCACAGGTACCTGGCTTTTTTTTTTTTTTCATGCTTTTTTACCTTAATGTGTGCAGCTGATTTTAGGAGTTATTACTCCTATCTATTCAAAACTTTGTCCTCTTTAACCAACAATTCTCCATTTTATGCCACCCACTCTCCCCCCACCTCTGGTAGCTAGCATTCTACTCATTACTGCCATGAATTCACTTTTTCCATATAAAAGTGAAATCATATAGTGCTTGATTGTCTATGTCCAGATTATTTTCCTCAGCATAATGATCCCCAGGTTTGTCTTCATAGTTGCAATTGACGGAATTTCCATCCTTCTCATGGCTGAATAGTATTCTATTGTGCAACTATACCACATTTTCTTTATCCATTCATCCTTCAGTGGATATTCAGGTTGATTCCCAGTTAAGGCATCAGTGCATGGAAATTCAGAGATCTCTTTGTTCATTTCAATTCCTTTGGATATATATTCAGAAGTGGTATTACTGGATCATATAGTTCTATTTTTGTGTGTGTGGGGGGGCATGCGGCTTGAACTCAGCCTGGGCACTGTCCCTGAGCTCTTCAGCTGTAGGCTACCACCTTAGCCTTGAGCCAAGCCCCACTTCCATTTTCTAGAGGTTAATTGGAGATAGTTTTGAGTTCTTTTGTACCTGGGCTGGCTTTGAACCTTGATACTCAAATCTCAGCCTCCTGAGTAGTTAAGGTTACAGGTGTGAGCCACCACGCCCGGCAACAGTTGTAATTTTTATGCTTTTTTAAGAGCCTTCTTATAATTTTCTATAGTAGTTAAATCAATTTACATTTTCCCTGGTGATACAGAAGAAATTCTTTCCTTCCACACCCTTGCCAACATTAACTATCATTCTTCTATAAAAGTCAGTCTTAAATACACTAGGCTATCCATGGTGATTTTAATTTACATTTCTTGGATGATCCCTGATCTGGTTATGTTTTCATGTACCTGTTGGCTATTTGTATGACTTCATTTGAGAAACAGCCCAGGTCCAGAGCACTTTTAAGTTAGGTCATTTTCTTGCTATTGTGTTGCTTGACTTCTCCATATCCTTGTATACAAACGTGTAACATATTAGTTTATTTTTCCTAGTACTGTAACTAAATACCTAAGGCAGGACAACTTCTAGATAAGGGAGTTATTTAGTTTACAGTGTTGACCAAGCTGAAAATCTAAATGGAACAGAATCTGGTGAAGGTCCCTCTGACTTCGTTACCTCATAGCAGATAGCATCATGGTAGCAGTGTGGGCAAAATTCCTTCAGTCTGTTCTTCCCAATTCATGTGGTAACCTGGAAAGCAAAAGACACAGGCTTGAGACAGCTTCTACGAGAACAACATTTAATCCCTTCTGAGGGCACATGGTCTATACAAAGGAGAACTTTCCTCTTAAATCACCTGTACTATTGCCACACAAAACTTCCCATATCCACGAAATCCTCTCGGTGTTTGAAGACTGGTCTTTCTTTCTTCTGTTGTATTATTCCATAAAGTTTGGGGTTGGACTCTGGGATCTGAAAACTCAACGTTGGGGTAGGAAACCAGTGCTGGAGCTCCCTTCCCTCCCGCCTCTTCCCTCCCCCCATGCACGGGCTCAGGATTCAGAAAAGGGAGAATAGTTGGCTTGGATTTCATCACAGCAGCATCAACAAAGTGGAAGACAGGATCACATCTGCTAAGACAAGCAAAAACTAGCACAAGAAAGCAATCATTTGCCTCACAATTCAATTAGCACAATTACAGACTAATAAAAAACATGGGAGTTAAATCAAGCTACTCATAACAGGAATCGACAGAATCTGTTTTTACAAGCTTTGAGCTAATTGGCAACAACATCTCTTTGTAACCAGTTTTAATTCGTAGTATGTGCTAATGAATTATGTTATAATAAATTCCAGGACTTGATGAGAGGACTCCACTTGCTTTTCTGTTTTGCAGAGAAAAATAACATGACCAGTAAGGAATAAATGCGAAAATAGATCACTCAGTTTAAAGATTCTGATGACATAGGAATGGTTATTTGTATGAAGCACAGGCAATTGTTACTGTTTTTCTTCCTACTTTAGTTCCTTTCCTTTTGGGGCAAATCTTTCTCCCCTCTCCCCCACGTTTCCCTCTCCTGCTTTCGGAGTGTCCTTTCAGGTTTGATCAGCATTATTTATGACTCGGTTCTTGTCTACAACACTGAGGGTTCTGGGGTACTGGACCTGTTTCCCGGGGTCTGCAGAAGAACTGGTTTGGCAGTTTTTGAAGGAGGAGCAGTCAGTGGTGCAGGAGCAGGGTGCAATAAGATTTCTGAAGAATCGGCAAAGCAGAGGTCGTTCTACCCTCCCATCCCTCTCTCTCCAACACGTGGCAATGTTGCTTTTAGGGCACTCCTCAAGGTGCCTGAGGAGGTGATCTGGGGCCTGGGACACCGGGGACCCAATAAGCTCGGTGGCTGGGAGCTGTGGAGAACAGTTGCAAGATCCACGTGGCAGTAGTGGAAACGTAAATGCAAAGAAAATGACGAGAGGGAAGCGGGTGCTGGGGTTGGGAAGAGGAGTCTGATGCCAGGGAGGTGAGGTTCTCAGCAAATATTCCAGTAATCTGTGTACTTGGTACACTTAGAAAGCTCTTACTTGTTGCTTCTGTGTAGTGAAGGAGCGCCAAATACCGCGTATGTATGGAGTGGAAGAACGAGTTTTTCAACATTTAGAATGTCAACCCAGAAATTATAAAAGGTTCTCCCAGGAGAGGTCCCACCGAGATTCGAACTCGGATTGCTGGATTCAAAGTCCAGAGTGCTAACCATTACACCATGGGACCGACAATAAAAAGAAGAATAGTCTTGGTTAAATATATCCTTGATAGTGAACAACCGCAAAGTGATGAGACGATGATAGAGCTAATGTGTTGTTGCACAAGAGGCAATGAGCACTATACTTCATTGACTGCCACTCACTTATGCTAGGAGCATAAATTCGCTTTGAGAAGGGGGTGGAAAATTTAGATTTTGTAAGGTCTGCAATTTATGCAACTTCAGGGGTCCACCTTAAGAAAAATAATGGACCTTAGGAATATAATATTATATATGGAGTATTGAGGATCAAATTGGAGTAGAGAAATTGTCCTTATTTCCACCATTAAAATATACTTTTACAAATTTTGCAAAAACATATTCCCAACGTCAAGGAAAGGGCCCTATAAATGAGGGGCGTTTTAGATTGATGATAAAACCATTATTGGATACAGTTTAGCAATATTTATTAAAATAATTTCTCTACCATCCATTTTTTCTTCTAAAAATTATACAAACATTTTTTAGAATAAGAAATGACCAAACCTTTTGGGGATTGGAGGCATGGCTCAGGTGATTAGAAGGTCAGCAAATAAACAAAAGCAGCAGATAGGAAGTTTGAGTCCCAGTCTCCAACAACAATAACAGTAAATTTCTCAGAACATGTTCTATGGTGCCTCAGACTACTTATGAGGACAACAGAATCCCTGACCATAAAAAATGGGAACTGGATGCCTTTCTTATTACTTGTGTTTCCTGTAAGGTTGTGACACCAAAGATTTGCTGTCTTCCCCTAATTTCCTCACTTTGGATTCTATTTTGTTTGATTTTGTTTGTTTTGGTTCTTGTTACTTCCTCATAGTTTTGTAGCCCTCCTGGTCAGGCAAGTTTTGGTTTATCAGTTTATCTTGCCAACAATAAACTGTATAAGCTGAATCTGTTTTTCCACTAACATATTTATGTTTGGTGACTTGCTTGAATTCTCTTGCTGCCCTGATCTTCCTGTAACAACCCAAGTGTAGATTATGACCCAAGATGGAGAGAATGGGAAAGCAGAGCCATTCAATAATAAGTGCTGGGCACTTGCTATTTTTTGTTAGCACTCTTCAGAAGGCGCAGGGAGGTGAAGGGGAAGATGAGAATGTAAGGATTTGTTGGAGGAGGCTTTTCGTGCTTCCAAACTTCTTCTGACTGAAGCCCGAGGTTATAACCCTTCCGTCTTCAACAGTATGGTTAAATGCTTTCCCTTCAGCTCTGCCTGGTCCCCATCACCTCCAAATACCTTCCCTGACTGAGTGCGTACAATGCTAGAAGAATCATGGGCCACGCAGAAAATGTCTGATAACTTCACAGCAATATACGGAGCTCAGAAAAATCCACCCAGAATTTATTTGTTTGTTCTCTGGGGCCACTTTTCCAAACATCTGTGGCAGAGGTGGTTGCTCCTACTCAGAAGAAAGCTTCTTAATGGGTCTTGGGTTTTCACACCTGTGGACTAGACCTTACAATCCTTTCCCCCAAGTCTGACTTACAGTGATGGGGAATGGAGAGTAGGGCTGGAAATGAACGAGAACAGCGGAGGAGAAGGTCTGGCAATTAACTAGGAGAAGGGGGGATGCCTTGGAGGTCCGTTTTAGACGGGTGGGAGGAGAGCTGCCAGGCTGGGGGGCCACAGATGGTTTAATCACCATGCCAGGAAAACCCAGAGCAGCCTGAGGGCGCGACACTCCTCCTCAGCACGACAGATGCCTCGCTTCACTCCTGAGTTCACTGTCTGTCTGTAGGTCCCCGAGAGTTCGCCTCCCGGATTCTACCAGTAAGTGTCCACACACGCGGAGCGCGGCTGCCTCGAGGAGCCACGACGCCCTGCGCACACCGGACCGGAAGTGAGCGAGTCTCCCGGTCCCGCAAGGACTTCCTGTGCGCGCGGGCGGGGAGTCCCGCCTCCTGCCGGAAGTGTTTCGCCGGCGCGCTTCTCCACGTCGGACGGGGTCTGAGCGCCGGATTGGAAGCTGTGGCCGAGGGAATGGGGTCGTGTGCGAGGGGACGAATCAGCCCTCTTCCTCAGGTCGCCCTCACCTGGGGCGAGAGGGGTTCAGCCGTGCAATCCCAGTGTCACAACCACACACACACACACACACACACACACACACACACACACAGTTTATAAGGAAACAATATAAACCGCAAGGAACACACCCAGTTTTAGTTAGCATGTATGCAACAGTTGTAATTCTTCTGGCAAGTCCTAAAGACAGTTACTATTCAAATGTAAAAGGCCAGTTTCTTGCTCATCTTAGCAAATACTCCTGCTCAACTCCATGATGCTGGGGCACAGCTTTATCTGTCAGGGAGATTTCCATTGCTCTGACTAAATCGCTTAATGGATCAGCTTTAAGGGAGGTGTTTCGGTACATGGTCAGTTGTCCTGATTACGTTGAACCTGCGGCCAAGTTGGAGGGAGTGGGGAGCATGAATTAGAGCAAAGCTGCTCACCTTATGAAGGAGTCCTAATATCAATTAAGGGCATACTTCTAACGACTGACTTTCTTTCTACTAGGTCCCCACTGAATGAATGACTCCATAGCTCTCAGTAGGGTCCCAGGCTAGGGACCAAACCTTTAACATATGGGCATGCAGTGGCCATTTTAGACCCACAACTATTTAGCTTAATATTACTTTAACCTCATCTGGTACTTAGGAGTAATTTGCATAGTGTTATTTGCCAATCTTCTTTCTCCTCACAATAAAGAATGACTTATCTTTTACAAAACTCTGTTTTCAAAACTACACTCCTCAAAAACACACTCTTTCCAACGGGTAGAAACACTGACGACAATTGGGGGTTGAGGGAGGGATCCACCTTGAGCCTTTCAGAGAACTGGATGGTGGTCCTGGTAGATTATCAGAAGTATTTGGTGAATATTCCACCATTAAGTTACCCAACGCCACTCCACATGTATCAGGCTTTACCTACAGTTAGACTCCTGCTGGATGATGAAATGTTAACAGAATGGATATTAATACTGAGTAGAAACAAAAAGATAGTCCTTAGCTTGCCAGTGGTTTTGGGGGTCCCCCTGAGGATCACTGGACTCAAAAAAATATCAGGAGCTGCAGAGTTCTCTGTGAGTGGAGGATGATAAGAGCAGGAATACTGTGGAACATGAAAGAAGGTATTAAAGAGGATCTGGGTAGATGGCCCTTTTCCAATTCTGGCGGAAAAGGAGCATCTCAAAGTCTGGTGCTTTTTTTTTTTTTATGGATAAACAGTTTGCACGGGCTTTCCGCACCTTTCCACGTGGATAATACAAGATAAAAAAAATCAAACGACTTTATGTAGTTAATTTAAAGTAGATGATTTTTAAATGTATCAAAACTCCAATGAACAAATGATGGTCATGGGAAATTAAATAAAGGTAGTTTTCTAAGACAACAGACAGTTTGGCTCCATGGCTTAGTTGGTTAAAGCGCCTGTCTTGTAAACAGGAGATCCTGGGTTCGAATCCCAGTGGGGCCTTTGGCGTTGTGTAGTATCTTTTTGTAAACATTTCTAGAATATAAAACCCTGGTTATTGTATCCCGCTCTAGGCTCCTTCCTTTCCCGCCCCGTTACGCCCGTAAAAGATCCCCAGATCTGACTTAAAAGATCTACAAATTTCTCCCTGAAAAACAGAACGGAGAGGCAAATTAACTTGATAAAAGTTTTTTTTTTTTTTTTTTTTTTTTTTTTTTTTTTTTTTTTTAACTTTCTGTCCGGGAGAGTGTGTGGAGGAGTCAAGCGGCTTTGATCCCCTTTAGATCACTATGGCAGAGAGAATGGAGCCAGCCTTTCCAAACGCTGGGCGGTCCGATGGCTGCCGGAGACTGTCACAGAATTGTGGCTTCGAACTGCGACCAACCTTAAGAAGTATTTTTGAGATTTTTTTTTTTCTGGGATTTTGTGGCTCTAGCTGCTTTTCAATAAACTAAGAAGCAGGGTGATTTACGACCTGCTCTGTCTTTCCCTTTTTCTCTCAGCTGTTTTTGTTGTGGGCTGTGTGTTAAACTAATACATTAGTGGCACGAATGAATCTATACTCCGGGTTTCTGCCTTTCCTACCCTTACGGTCCAAAGCCAGCTTTAGCCCTCCTTCCCTCCTGCTTATCCTCCCTTCTTCCCCTCTCCTTTCCTCCCTTCTTCTCCCTCCCTCCCTTCCTCTCTCCCTCCCGATTATGGGCAATAGGAATTTCCTATGTAAGATGTAATAGGACCTGTAAAAATGTGTCAACTGGTGTATACTGACAAACATTTTAAACCTAAAGGTAAAATCTGCCTACAAGTCAGTTTGTCGACAGATACCATACGAGAAATGTACATGTATAACTTCTGGTACTGAAATATTTATTTTTTCTTTAAATAAGCTTAGACGTCGGTGAGCACAGTGATTTGACAACCTAAATAACAACCGAGAAGCTGTTCCTTGGTGCCTTTTTTGCTTTGAATAGAGGATGATCAGATCAGCCAAGTTACTGAAAGTTTGTCTGCGCAAACTCTTTGGGGAAAAGCCTACATAAAGACCATAGCCGCTTGCTGCCAAAGCACGACTCAGGCTCCAGACGGGCACTATCCAAGTTATGTTTCAAATAGTTCTTATGTTCGATTTCTGGCAATTATTGTCACCCAAGCCACAAGGGAGCACTTCCACAGGAGGTACAGCAAAACGATGATTGGTGCAAACTCAGTCCTTCATTTGCATGACTGACTGTGCGGTGATTGGCGCAAATACAGCCCTTCATTTGCATGAAAGAATGCAAAGGTTGATACAAGCACTCTCTTGCTTTTCGTGCTTGTTTTCCTCACTGTATAAGTAGGCTCTTTAGATCACTTTTGAAATCACCTGAAAGACAACTTGGGGTATTTCCCACATTACATACAATCAAAGGCTTTTTCCCAATGGGTTTTGTTCCCCCTTGCTTACAGGTAACAAAGAAAAGATGGTGGCAGTTGTGAGATGGCAGCTGAAGAGTTCCAGAGAGTGTCTCAGAATGAGGAGCACAGGTAATAGAGACAACAGAGTTGAAGAGGGGAAACTGCTGTCAGTGTGAGCCTTGGAAGAGGTCCGGGGTGCTGCCAAACCTTAAAGTCTCAGGTTCCCAGAGCCTCTCGGGCCAGGCTAAAAATGTAAAGAAAAGTTTACTGAACTCATTGTTTAGAAGTTCCAAGTTCAAGATGGGGGCTGGGGTGCTGGTGGTGATAGGTGCATTGTTCTAGTCCCTAGTGAAGTTCTAACCACTGCTTCACAATAGTAAGACTACAAAAACTCAGCAATTTCATGGGGCAGGCTCACTTTTATAGCAACTTTTGAGAACTCATGGGTACCAAATAGCATCTCGAATCTATTCCATGGACTTGTCCTCCAATAATTTTAAGGCTCCCACCACCTTTTGTGACAAAAAATAAAAGAAAAAGATTCATTTCCCCATGTAACTGAAACAGATCTGGAATTCTTTTCAGTACAAGCTGCCCAGAAACTCTCACTCCTACTTCACGTTCCCAAATGCTAAGATTGCCACAATATCTGACTCTGCGGTCTCATCCTGGTGCAAGGTAGAAAAGCTGGACTAGGAGATAAAATTGGGGAAAAAGTTTTATTACAAGTAAGGACAACACTGGGGGGGGGGAGATTGCAAAGCAATGCTCTTCAGAAACAAAGATGTGGGGATTTTATTCACATAGGGTGAATTTGTGTAGGGTGGACACATTTCTGAGTATGTTCAGTTTAGTATGAATTAGTGTTGGCTACTTCTGCCTTATAAGGAATGGAAATGGTAATTCCTGGTATTATCTATGTGTTCCAAATTCTCTTAGTTTTTTTATTTGTTTTTTTTTTTTTTTACTTGTAACTATTGAGCATCCTGGAGATCATTTTTTTGTGTACTAAGATATTTTCTTGTTTCATGCATTGCTAGCCATGATTACCATGAGATGTTTAATGCTTTTCCTTAGTTCCTTATGGTTAATGGTATTGTCTGAGAGAGGCACTGTGGTGCTTCACACAATTTTAGGGTAAAGTTTTGTGTAAAGGGGAGGCATCTTTAGAAATTTGGAATTTGCGTGTTGTATTGTCCCATTTTGGTGTAAAGTTGGAGAAGT
The DNA here is from genome assembly GCF_031878675.1 of Megascapheus bottae. NCBI lineage: Eukaryota > Metazoa > Chordata > Mammalia > Rodentia > Geomyidae > Megascapheus > Megascapheus bottae. The sequence continues at coordinate 16,069,492 of NC_143530.1, forward strand.
TATTTTGCTTTGGTGAGTATTAAGTACAAAATTCTTAAAGTAAAAATTAAAAGATTGCGTCATTCTATTAAAGTTTCATAAAATAGCATAGTGGACCAACTGCTAAGATTTAAGACATTTATAACACTTTTCCACAGCCACTCCCGCGTGGGACCACGTGGCCTAATGGATAAGGCGTCTGACTTCGGATCAGAAGATTGAGGGTTCGAATCCCTTCGTGGTTGAGCAACTTTTTCCTGTTTTCAAGCACTCGCTTGTACATTTCTTTTTTTAAAAAAGAAAAAAAATTGCATTACTTCAAATAAGATCATGCCAGAAGATAGCCAGCGGGAGAAAAGTGTGGTGTTCAATTTTTGCTAAGATACCCGGCTGCAGAGATGATGATATGAGATGTGATTGAAAGGCATTGCAGCGGGAGCCCGGGTACTCGTCGAGTGGCTTGGGGTGGCTCAGTAAATGGGAGCCCGACCGCACTAAAGGACTCCGTCCCCGTACCCCCACCTCGTGCTGGGGGACCCACATATTCTTCCATAGGTGCAGTGCAGACATGCACATGTTTCTGTATTTTGAGAACGCTGTCGTTTTTAGTCGATTACAATACCGCCCTCTTTCGAAAGGAAACACTACCACGTTTCGCTGGACCTGGACAAACATTCAGGTAGATGTAGGGGCTACGTGATGATGCATCTGTCTGCTCCAGCATTCTCCCACCCTGCTGGGTGAGTTAGTCTATCCTCAAAATCCGAGGAATTAGCTTTAAACAGAAAGTAGAAAAAAGAAAGGAAAAGAAAGACAGGCAAAGATGAGAAGACAGAGGCCAGCTTCTCCAGGAGAGTCCGGCCAGATGCATTACAATATTTAGATGAAACGGACACATGAGAACAATATGATGTATAACCAAGGTAAGTTACACGGTCTCACTCTCGAGCCTAGATGAAGGTTTATCCTGAAAAAAAAGAAAAAAGAACTGCATGTAATTATGTTAAAATGATTAATCATTTTGTTCTCAAGTTTATACCAAGAATGAAAGCTTAGATTAGCATTAGAAAATAAAACATTTGAATTATGCATATTAGGAATAAAACAAGCACGTGATTATCTCAACTGAAAAAATGATATAAAGAAGCATTCAATAATTATCTAATATCCAAGCATTCTTGCAGTTGAAGATAATGTCTTTAACATGGCAAATAACATATTTAGTAATTTTAAAAATTAAGATTAATCTTATAATATGCTTATGTAGTATTGAAAGCACTCAGTTTGAGATTGGTGACAAATTAGCAGTGCCAGCTTTCACCACTTCCAATCGAGACCATCCTGTATTCTTTACTCATTGCCTATTGCAGGCAAATGGAAAAAAAAAAAAAAGAAAAGAAAGGAAAAAGGAAGAAAGGTAAAGTGGTTGAAAAGGAAGAAATGAAAGTGGCATTATTCTCAAGTGATACAAAGGTCAGTTCTTGGTTACGATAGATCTATTACAATGTGAAGGCTTTAAAAAATAAAATAGATGTATGGGGCTAAAATGAATAAAAAGACATGTGACACCTGAGAAAATAAAGGAGTTTTAGACCTTCAGAAACATAATACATAATTATAACAATAGTGATAGTAATAATAATAATAGAAAAAATATTGTAAGTGTATACATGGCAGTACAGGTCAACTAAAATCAATAATCTAAAGACCTTCATTTCAATGTAGTTATTTGAAATTTTTCTGTGGTCATATATCAAGAGATCCATTATTCACATTTGTTGTTTCTCATTTCAGGCTTTTCTCTCTGCAGGTTTACAGATTAAGTAGAAATGGTTATTTAAGTTACTCAGTGTGAGCAGAGTGGTTCCTCTCACTATTTCACCAATATAGTCCCTTCTTCTACTTTTATTTTTGCCAGTCAGGGACTTGAACTCAGGGCATTGCCCCCAAGCTTCTTTTTGCTCAAGGCTAGCATTCTATCACTAGAGCCACAGCCTCACTTCTGGTTTTTAGGAGGCTAATTAGAGATAAGAGTTGCCCGGAGTTTCCTGCCTCAGATCTCATACTACTGAGTAGCTAGAATTATAGGAGAGAGCCACCAATTTGCTACTTTGTGCTTGTGGCTGTTTTGTGCATCGCTTGCTGTCATTAGTACCCAGGTTGTGGATAATTCAGCTTAAAGAGTGCAATTTTAGCATCTTCTTTCTGAGATTTTTATTGTTCCAACAATTGCTTCCTGGACAATAGAGTCTACGATAGATTTATTGAGGATTTAGCTCTATGGTAGAACATTTACTTAGCAAGTGTGTAGCTCTGAATTTGAGCTCAACTTCTTTACTCCCCAAATGCTTTCTAGGTCATTACCTCTGGGTTAACACCTGGGGCTATGAATGAGGCTCCATTTTGAATTTGGTAGTTATCCTGGTCAGAGAACAGAATACACAGCTAGAAAGGGAATCAGAGTTTATCAAAGGGGAAAATTGGGATGCAATACAAACACAAAAGGTATCAGGAACCAAAGCTGGCCTGAGGCAAACCCTGAAGACAGCTCATAATCAGAATCATTAGGTGCAGCTATCTCGATATCTGGAGAGGCAAACCATTCTGAATGGGTTAGTTTGGGTAATCAGCATTATGACAACACTGGTAAACTGAGCAAGAGAAGGCGTTATGATGAGTGCCAGTGATTCGCACCTAGCTACTCAGGAGTTTCTTTGAAGAGCAAAGCTCAAAGTTAGCTTAGGCAAGAAAACTTGTGATACTTTTTTCTTTTCTCTCTCTCTTTCTCTTTCTTGCTTTCTTTTTTTTTTTTTTTTTTTTTTTTTTTTTGCCAGACCTGGGGACTGAATGCAGGGCCTGAGCACTGTCCTTGGGTTTTGTCAAGGCTAGAGCTCTACCACTTGAGCCATGGCACCACTTCTGGCTTTTCTATGTTTGTGGTACTGAGGAAATGAACCCAGGTCTTTGTGCATGCTAGGCAAGCACTCTACCACTAGGCTAAACTCCTGGCCCCGGGTGATACTTTTACCTCCAACTTACACCAAAATGCCAGAAGTGGTGCTGTGGTGCAATTGATAGAACTCTAGCCTTAGTTGGTAAAGCTAAGGAACAGAAGCTAGGCCCCAAGTACTAGTACAAAAAAGAAGTAAAGATAAATAAATAAAAGATGTGTTCAAGTGTACGATGGGATTAAAACAACAACACAGATCTTAGATGCTACAGAAAACAATTTATTGGGTCAGTAACTGGTTGGTTCTGAAGCTGATACATTTTGGATTCAACGAAAAAAATGTCATCTTCAAAAGATAAAAGAAAAACTCTTCCAGCAGGCATAACCTGAATACACTAAAGTTCAGGAAATAACACAAAGCGTGTATAAAGCTAAATAGAGGGAAGTTTCAATGACATGGTGATGCCTCCCTTGATTTAAATCAGTGCTCTCATTTTCTCCCTTATCCCCACAGGAAAATGGCAAGTAACAAGTGTCCTAAATGAAGACCTGGAAAAGGAAAATACATAATTTTTCTAGGGAACAAAAATGTCAGGAAGCACAAGCTACATTATATAAATACTCCATCACTATTTCTACATCTTCAGGGTAGAAAGAGGAGGAATCAGATTGGCTAAGGTATTCTTGGAGATGTGACAGACTGAGCCATTCTCCTGGCAGGATCATCTTCTCTTCACAGCTATAAATAATTCATTATTTTAACAGAGGGATTCTATTCTGTATTCTTCATCCACATATGCTTTCCAGGAGAAATGCCATTTGGTAAAGAGTACAAACTTCAGCCGTATGGAGGCGATTTATAGTCAAGTGGAAGCCATTTAGAAAAGTATCTGGTGAAGAAGATAAATTTTTTCAAAACAAGTCTTCAGATGGGAAGCAAGATGGCTTCTGCTCAAAACTCATCCTTGCTGTTTACTTTGGAGTTGTTTCAGGTACATCAGAATGTCTAACTTGACTGTGTTGATTGCAGTGCGGTGGAGCCAGCGCATGACAGGGACTCCATCAGGTCCCACCAGAAACTTTTCAAAGTTCCATCGGATGTCATGAACTTTCACGGGTTCCCAGGAGATATGTTTCAAGGAACCTATAGTCTCAGAGGGGTGAGGACAGGAACGCTGAAGCAGAGAGAGAGAAAAAAGAGACAGCAACATCATTTCTCTTCTCAGATGATCTGAGGCACTTTTACCTATTCTGTGCTGGACTTTTTATTTCCTTTGATTTCTAGTAAATGCCATACATTTTCCTAATTACCACCATGGCAACTGTCAAGAATTTGCAGATAATAGAACCAAGCTCTTCTCTCTTTCTTTCTGACCCCAGAATTCCGTCATATAATTACGTCACCATGTAAGTTATTTCAGTTATGCAGCTTTCATTTTTGTTTCAGGCCAAGGGATGGATTTAGCTTAGAATGTGGTTTCCCAGGTCAGTAACATTTCAATATCTTTTGGGGAATGACTAAAATTATTAACATTATACCAAATAAGGAAAAAATTAAGACAACATCATTTAATTTTAGAAAGATCTTTATGAGCTGGGCTCAGTAGCTCACACTTATAATCCTACCTACTCAGGAGGCTGAGATCTGAGGATCATGGTTCAAAGCCAGTCCAGGGAATTAAAGCCGAGAGACTCTAATCTCCAAAAATCACTAGAAAACAGGAAGTGGGGCTGTGGCTCAAGGGTAGGGCAGTTGCCCTGAACTGAAGAATTAGGGAACAATGTCCAGACCCCAGGATATAGGGTGGTAGCCTTGAGCTGAAGAGCTCAGGGACAGTGCCCAGGCCAGAGTTCAAGCCCCATGACCACCCCCTCACCAAGAAGAAAGAGAGAGAGAGAGAGAGAGAGAGAGAGAGAGAGAGAGAGAGAGAGAGAGAGAGAGAGAGAGAGAGAGAGAGAAAGAAAGAGAAAACCAACGAGCTTTACGAGCTGTGGGTGTAGCTCAAGTGAAAGTGTACTTGCCTACCAAGAACAAATTTCTGGGGATAAATCCAAAGTAATACATATACCCCCCCCCCACAGGTAATATTTTAATTTTATAAGGGCAGCCTTATAAGTTAGATGTCTTTGAGACCCTCCTTTTATTTTTTTTCTGTTGGTACTGGGATTTGAACTCTAAGTCAGGCTTAACTAGTTGAGCCGTGTCTCCAGTCCTTTATGAGATCTCCTTTAATACTGTTCTATTTTCTTTAGTCTACTATTGAGTGAGACTACATAAACATGTTACCAGTGGACTGGTATTGGTTTATAGTCCAGTATTTAGGAATACTTCACTCTCATGATCTCTGAGGCCTTTTCAGAGCAGGCATTGTCAATGTCTAAAAGTCAATGTCAAATAAGGTACTTACTACGTGGTGTTATATCTATTGATTTCTAGCTCGCTCTTTAGGATAATCTTATCTGGGATTGCCTGCTTCGTTCATCTTTGTGTTCTTTTATTTAGCTTGCCTTGTACATAGCAGACACATTGTATATTCCGTAAGTGAGTGAACCATTGAGTGTCAATGGGCAAGAGAGGAGCAGTGAGTCATTATGCTGATCTGGAGATTTCATCGACAGAGATAATTCCAACTCCAGGCCTGATCCCTTGGGTCCATTCCCACCACACCAGCTGCAAAGAATGTTAGAGAAAAGTTGTATGCGGTGACATATGTCTGTAATCCCAGCAGCATCATACCATAGGGGAAAGCTGTGTACAGTATGGTATATGCCTGTAATCCCAGGTCTTGGGAGGCAGTGGAAGGATGCAAGGGCCAGCCAGAGCTACAGAGTGAGTTCAAGGCCAGCTTGGGTTTCAAAGCATGACCCTGTCTCCCAGAAACAAACAGAGAAGAGCATTAAGGAAAAGGAGGGGCATTAATTCACTCACCTTCAAGAAGGTGAAGACTTTCTGTTCTTTTTCACCATTCACATCCCCTTTCTCAAAAAGCTGGAAATTAGGTACATATCCTCCCCCAGGCCGGACATACCTGCAACAAGCCAAATGTTCCCAGGAGGCTACAGGATATGAGGGAGGGGCTATAATGGCACGGCTGGGATTTGAAAGTCACAGAAAGGGCAGAGAGGGGTTGGGGGGGCGGTGAGAGGAGGGAGGGGAATAAGGATAGACGGGGCCATTGGGCTTCCTGATTTATTTTGTGTTTCACTGTGCCAGGGATTTCTACAGTCTACTCAGGTCTCAGGCAAGGGTGGAGAGAATCTCTGGACATTATCAGAGACATCATCAGCACACAGGTCATAGTTAAAGGCAATTTGCAATTAACCTTGAGCCTATTGATCAACCCCACCCCCATCCCTCCAAGCCAGAAGGTTCCCAAGATGGAAGATCAGGCTGCAAACAGGACAAGTGGACAAGGAGAGCCCTACTGAGTTCCAAGCAGGCGCTTACCTGAGCCCAGGAAGAATCTCTTTGTTTTCTCCCGGTTCTTGCTTTCCAAACTGGTTAGAGGGAAAGCCCAACACAACCAGGCCCAAGGGCTTCAGCTCCTCCTGGAGTGCATTCAGTTCTGTGGTTAGAAAAGGGACAGCATGGCAGCCTGGTCTGAGACCCTCAGTACAGACCAAGACCCCTGGGGTTCTTCATTTTACAGAGAAAGAAACAGGCCGGGAAGGGGAAGACATTTCTAGATCAGAGTGGCTGTGAGTGGCCATGGCTGAAACCAGGTCTACAGACATACTCTCCAAAGTCCTGTATTCTGGTACAGGTTTTCCCAAATCTGTAATATACTATAATCACCTATTGTAATCACACCTTCACTTTTGGCTTTTTGCTGGTTAATTAGAGATAACAGTCTCTCAGGTTTATTTTTCCAGGCTGGTTTCCAACCTCAGTCCTCACATCCCAGCTTCCTGACCAGCCATGATTACAGGCATCAGCCACCAGTCTCTGGTCATTTGCTGACTTCTGACATTGAAGAATGAAGTCACCTAATTGTTAGTATCAACCTTGGCATGTGAGTACAATTAGGACATAAAACCAAGTGTGAGTTAGAATATAAATCACAAACGTTGTCCCAAAGGCATAGAGATCTGACTTCTTACCAGGATATTGAGCTGTTAGAGTACAAAAAGTAGCCACATTGACAAAGAGGACGTGCTTGCCAGCATACTGCTTGAACTGGATACGCTCGTTCCCATTTAGGCTGAAGGCCTCGTAGTCATAGATGGTGCCTTTCAGGTCATTGTAGCAATCCATCTGAAAGATGTTTTCAAATTGTGATATCAGTAGTACCAAGCACTCTTGGCATCGGTGTAAATTTCTAGTCAATTTCAGAGCAGAGTGAAAATCTTTTCAAAGCTGCTGTTATAGGCATAATTATTATGGCATAATAAGAAGGTATTGTTATCCATATATTAGTGAGGGATAACTTTCTATTCAGAATACGAAAGAGACAACTTTACTGTGTGAATTAATGCATGCTTGTTCCTAATTCCATGCCTTGTCTCAGGTGACTTGGCTCAGCCTCTCCTCTAAATCCCAGGCTTGAAGACCTAGCTGATGCAACTGGGGAGAAGGGATCTAGATGGTCTCCATTCGGAGAAGGAACAGAGAAAGGATCTCACAGCAGAAGAGATCTTTCTTCTCTATATACATTTAAGGACCAGCCACAGACATGAAGAAGTCTAAAAGAGAGCAGAGGTGTATGAAGCACAAAGGAGGAAGAAAGCAGATAAAACTCATGCACAAAGGACTGCAGGTGAGGCTCTAGAAGAAGTAGGACAGAAGAGTAGCCATACTGTAATCCACAACCCCTCTCTGCATCTTACTCACCTTCATTTTCTCTGGCTTGGAATTTGTCAAGTCAGAAAATCCAGCTAGGAGGAGGAGGGATAGATAGGAGACTCTGAACTGTGCCATCAGGACTAGTACTTTAAATCACTAGTCTGAGGCCAGAGTTCTCTCAGTATCTCTACTGTCTTTTGATACCTTGGCAGAGACTAGCCCAAGCCCCTATAGACCAATGACAGGGCAACAAGGACTCTTGATGTGTGACAACCAGAAAACTCAAGTCATATTTCACCTACGCATACCCGCCCAGGCACACTCAGTGATCACTGGTGCCATGAGAATCTGGAGCTGATAGAAATTCTGGCAGAATGATCATATGGTGATAGCGAGCCCTCTTAGGCATTTGGGAACTATTGTGTGTCTTTCCTGAGTGGATGGAAATGTCTAGATGTAGACACAGACTTCCAGACTTTCCTGCAAACAACACCTCATAGACATCCCAGATATTTCTAGGGCTAGAGATGTAGCTAGGTAGTGGAGTGTTGGCCTAGCATGCTTAAGACCCCAAGTTTGATATGTGAAACAAAATGAACAAAGGAAAACAGAAAATACGAATATTATATCTCAGTGGGCGCCTATGGCTCAAGCCTGTAATCCTAGTTACTTAGGATGCTGAGATCTGAGGATTGCAGTTCAAAGCCAGACTGGACAGGAAAATAGGTGAGACTCATCTCCAATTAATCACAAGAAAACTGGAAGTGGCACTGTGCTTCAAAGTGGTAGAGCACTAGTCTTGAGCTGAAGAATTCAGGGACAGAGCCCAGGCCCACGACTGACAAGAACACCACCACCCCCAAATATTATACCTAACATATATCTCTATTTTTGTTAGTTGTAGGGTTTGAGCTCAGGGCCCCGGTGCTGTCCCTGAGTTCTTTTGCTCAAGGCTAGTTAGTGCTCTACCACTTTGAGATACAGCACTACTTCTGGTTTTGGAGTCATTAATTGCAGATAAGAGTCTCATGGGTACTTTTCTGGCCAGGCTGGCTTTGAACCTCAGTTTTCAGATCTCAGTCTCCTGAGTAGCTAGGATTATAGGTATGAACCACCAGCACCCAGCTCATATATATATATATATATATATATATATATATATATATATATACATACATATATATATATATATTTTTTTTTTTGTCTTAAATCACAGATGGCCAGGAATTTGGCCTAATGGTAAGAGTGCTTGCCTAGCATGCACGAAGACCTAGGTTCGATTCCTTGGTACCATATACGTAGAAAAAAGCTAGAAGTGGTGTTGTGGCTCAAGTGGTAGAGCTCTAGCCTTGAGAAAGCCCAAGGACAGTGCTCAGATCCTGAGTTCAGTCCCCATGACTGACAAACAAACAAACAAAACAGAACAAAAAAAATCACAGAAAGACCACCTAGGATCTATTTGGGAGAACTGGATAGAAAGGGGGCGGGTCATCACAGCACATTAATATATTTATTATGTAAATATTTTCAAGGGCTTATAAATCAGTGAGGGGGGAAACCCATCAGACCAACAGAAAAATGGGAACCAGACAGGAAATCAAATGGCTTCTGTGGTAGGATGTAATGTTCTTTCTCACCAATAATCAAAGAAGTTTGAATTTTTAAAAGGATGTGTTCTGTGTTTATCAGATTGGCAAAAGTTAAAAGGAAAGATGGTGCTCAGGCTGGGTGCAGTCTTCTTATTCACTAAGCTTGTGTACACGAGGCAGAAGCTGGGAAAATACAAATACTGTCAACTTTTGGGGAAGGCAACTTATTCTGAATGCAGTACTTCTTAAAAAATAAATAACTTTTAGAACTTTGGGTTTTGAAATAATCGTATTTTTTTCAGGAAGTTGCAAACACTCTCTGTAACCCTAGAAAGCAAAAGGACTAAGATAAAACATGGAAATGAAATGCAAACTCATCTAGGAATAAAGATGTTTTACATCTTAGCCAGTATATAAGCCCCCATCCATTCAGTAATAGTTTTCAACACTTATTCCTAGTCCTTTGGAATAAATGGGTTGATAAATGGATTTCTGAAGTAAATAGCACAGTTACTCCCTACTATTAATACAATGGAAGTCTGGCCAGGATCTTCCTCTACACAAGAGCTTTTTTCTTTTTTCTTTCCTCAAGTGCTCATGGTTTGAATGAATTATAATCCTAAATTCATGACCATTTGTCATTGAAAAGTCTCACTTTCATCTCATTATCTATGTTGTTTTTGATTTCCAAATTCCACTTCCTTTTCCTCACTATTTAGGTTTATTTAGTATGTTCAATATGCATACTACTTTCATATTTGAAAACTTTCATATTCCCTATCAGATTTTAAGCTTTAAAGGGACCTTAGTTTCAAACTCTTGCATTTACCTTTAAAGTTTCTGACATTTTGTTGTCATTAGGTTATAAAGGATTCTGTAATTGAATTCATTTTTATTTTTGTTTATTTTTTTTGTCTTCAATCTAATGACGCTTTTTTTTTTTTTTACCGTTGGGAGAAAAGAAGTTGAAAAGAAACAGATATTCCAGATTGTAAAAGTGGCAATCTGAGTTAATAACAACACAGGCTGAAAAAAATATTTGGATTAGTAAAGAATCTGGAAGTTTCTCTTTATCACATTTCCCATATTGTCTCCTCTCCCCTGTTCGATATGAACAGGAAACTCAGCTTACAGAGCTCCCATGTTTACAGAAACGAGAAACTCTTCCATTCCAGCCCTAAATTCCTTCCTTCTCCACCAGCCCTGCCTCTTCCATACTCAAAATCTGCTTCTTTCTCCTCCTTCAACGTGAAATCTGATGGGGTTTACTCTTCATGGTAGTGGAGATTGGACATTCATGGGCTCTTTTGGAAAATAGAAGCTTTTTCTTTTTTCTTTTGGTGGGTCATGGGTCTTAAACTCTGGGCCTGGGTGCTGTCCCTGACCTCTTCAGCTCAAGGTTACTGCCCTACTCCTTGAGCTACAGTCCCACTTCCCCTTTTCTAGTGATTAATTGGAGATAAGAGTCTCACAATTTTTTTTTAAAAAATGCAAAGTTTTTTATTTCAAAGTACTCAGTGTCTAGTGAAATAGAATACCTCTGCTGGAAGAGGAAAAGGAAGGATACCCAATTCAAGAACAGAAAAAAAATCACCTATCTGAGTGGTAATCTAAATAGCTTGAACATAATTATAAGGTAGGCATGTCAACAAATGAGAACTTTCAAGAAAGGCAGAGTGTTTCAACAACTGCTTTCCTTCAAACTTCTTCTACTAGGTTTAAGACAAAGAACTGGGAAGGTCTGCCAGAAGGCTTGTTGAATGTGTGAAAATAACAAACTGGCTGGAAGCAGTGGTTCATGTTTGTAATCCTAGCTAATCAGGAGGCTGAGATCTGAGGATGGAGATTCAAAGCAAGCCAGGACACTAAATACCATGAAGGAGTCTCACAGTTTTTAGTTGCTCTGGCTGGCTTATGAACAGCGATCCTCAGATCTCAGCCTACGGAGTAGCAAGGATTACAGGCGTGAATCACCACCTGGCTAAAATAGAAGCTTTTATCAGCTCAGATTTCTGATCTGTTCACAGAGGTCTCTAATCTGGATTCCGGAGTCTCAGAGGTCTACCAAGTCACAAATCTCCTTTAGGGCAGCTATGCAGCTCTAATGCATCTCTCTGTCCACACATGCTGTTTCTCCAGCCCTCCCCATTTATCTCAGCTTATAAGTTATAAGTCTCAGAACAATTTACTTTATTCCTTAATCATTCCCAAACACTATGACTTTGGAGAAATTGTTCTTTGTGCCTCTGAATCTCATCTAAATCACTGGTCTGTAATAATATAAACTTTATATGATTAATTAAAAAACAGAGGAGACATGTCATAGGTTCTTTACTAGTTCTTAGAGTTTAGGTTCAACAGAAGGTCACACTTCTGGAACCTTCCGGACGCTCTCACAGCTATTTGCTACCTTCATTTTATACCTCACCAAAACCAGATATCACATTTTAAAAAACAGGTTCTTTTCTGGAAGCTGAAATTACCTCCTGCTTATCCTCTTAAAGAATCTTAGCCTCTACTTAGTCTCCAAATGGCTCTTCCACTTTAATCCTTCTTCTACACCTTGATACTCAAAACCTACGCTAGATAACCCTCTACTGGCACATAACCAGTAATGCTAACTAATTTGTTATGTCTTTGTTATGTCTACAATCTTTGTCATGGTATTGAAGGCTCTCACTACACTACACTGTAAGTGGAGTTTTTATTCAAACCCACTTGACTCACTACAGCTGGGGTTCAATTTCCCACAATATATGTTTAAAAACACATAAAAGTAACTGAGGATTCATTTGTCACTTTGTGACCTCCTTCTCCAGCAAGAATAAAACTTGGGGTTTAACATTAGTCAATGCTAGCTGGGGCCCTAAACCTGAGCCTTGCCTTAAGCAGCTGACTCTGACACACAGAATCTGGAAGGGTTTGTCTACAGACAGCTGTGTGTTGGAAGATGGAGGGGGGAAGTAGGGAGAGGAATAATGTGTACTTCCCTAGGCAGTGTTCTTGTCTGTTAACTCTGGCCTTAATGGGGTGGAGGAGGTGTGGGGGAGAATACACTATATTCATGGCCAACGACAGGAATTTAAGCCACCCACACTAAAGGGAAGGCAAGAAAAGGTGTGTGTGTGTGTGTGTGTGTGTGTGTGTGTGTGTGTGTGTGTGTGTGTATGAGAGAGAGAGAGAGAGAGAGAGAGAGAGAGAGAGACAGACAGACAGACAGACAGACAGACAGACAGAGACAGAGACAGAGACAGAGACAGAGAGGTGGGGGCGGGGACTCTACACTCTACAATAGTTCTAGGCTACCTGCTGGGATCTTTTTGCTTTAACCAGATTAAAAAACAAAACAAAAACATGAGCAGGCAAGACATTTTTCTAGTGCTAGAAGTTCTGGGTCCTTGCACATTTGAGGTTTAAGGGCTGGACTGGCAGACACAGGGCGCTTACAGTTACCAGCCTTGAGAGCTGAGGGCTTATTAACCCGTCCCAAGTGCTCAGTTTAGAGGCTTATTGCTCTGAGTCTATTGTGTTAGGAGCAGAAACGAATGCTTCTTCACCCCTCATGTGGCTAGTGTTTTAGCTCTTGTGCCTACCAGTGTCTAGGACCCTGAACTATGAAGAATTAGACCTTTTCCAATATCAGGACCTGCAGTTCCTCTTCTCTGGCTTCTCATAGACTTTCCTTCAATTCTCTCTGCTCTCACTACTCCTGCCATCCATCAATGACTCTGCGCCCTGTCATTTCTGTTCTATTCTCTGAAACTCTTCAGCTGTCTTCTTGCCAGTACAGCTACTGCTGGCACCTGCCCCCTTGTTTCTTCTCCGTGGAAGCTTCTACTCTCCTGTCTTTGTTACAAGCTCAGCCCACCTGACTAATGATTAAAAGTGAAAGTAGAGTAGAATAGAACATTTGAGTCATGAGTTACAGTTCATGTCTGTAATTTTAGCTACTGGGGAAGTTGAGGCAGGATTGAAAATTTGAGGTCAACCAGAAGCCAGCAAGACCCTATCCTAACAACAAAACATAAAGGAAAGGGATGTGCTGGGTTGAGCATAGGATTGGATGCGGTTCTAGTGATAGAGCAATCGTCTAGCATCTCAAGACCCTGAGTTCAATCCCCATCACCAAACAAAAGACCCTTTGAAACAAGACCCTGCTTATGCCTAATGTTGCAACACAGGCAGGTGATAAAACAAGGTGATTCCTGGCTGACTTGTAAAGAAGAGCTTATAGAGTCATAAAGCACATTTATGTAGTAATGGCATTTGCAAATGTGTGTGTGTAAAGGTGATCACACAAATCACACTAGACCTTTATGCAAATGAAGGACTATGTTTACACCAATCAGATGCATTCTAATGTGCCACTAGGAAATACTGTCCCTCTAGCTTGAGTGAAAATGGCTGCAGAATCTAGAGTTAAAAGAGCCTTGTCAAGCTGGGCACAAGTGGCTCCCACTTGTAAAGCTAGCTATTGAGGAAGCTGAGCACTGAGTGGTGTGTAAAGCCATGCCAGAAAGAAAAGTCCAATTAACTAGCATCCCTGCAAAAAAAAAAAAAGGGAAGCTCAATTAATAGATTTTTTTTTTTTCCATTCATGCCAATAAACTAAGGGACAGAACCCAGGCTGCAGTTTAAGTGCCACTATTCACAAAGAAAGAAAGAAAGAAAGAGATAAGAAAGAAAGAAAGAAAGAAAGAAAGAAAGAAAGAAAGAAGAGAGAGAGAAAGAAAAAGAAAATGGAAAGAAAGTTTCTTTCCTGGCATCATTCCATTTTCTCTACTCTCTCACACTGCCTTATCTTGTATTGGAAAATTTTTCCTCTGCTCTCTTTTACCAGGATACATAAAAGGCATTTAAGGCTCATACAGATAATCCAGAATAATCCTCCTTAATCATATCTGTACAAATCTGCTATGGAAAATACCAGTTCTAGGGATTAAAACCTGATATCTGTGAGGACCATTTTTACCCTACCACAGAGAAGAAAAGGTTAGAATTGGGGATTAAGACCATACCTGAGTGTAAGTTCCAGCCTGATATACTATTATTTACTTGGTGTTAATATTTTTATTCTGTATTATTATTTCTGAAATGGGGAAATATTGAACCTTGTTATTATTTTAGTGATGATTAAATGGACATCTATCTAAATACTCCTACCACAGTATCAAGGGAGTTAACACATATTCTCTTTTTCATGCTTGTCATATTTTAATCTTTCCTTCCCTGTATTTTTCCTACTATCTTCTACTTCTTTTTATAACTCTATTTCTTCTTTATCTTCCATTTCTTCTCTATCCTCTCCTCCTCCTTTTGTAGATCAAATCTGTCTATATCATCTGCTCTTATTGATTTTTCCTCACCCAGGTCATGATCCAGTGATGAGACAGACTTGACTGAGAAAAGCTGAGAGTTTACAGGGATCTCTGTAAGACCTGCGTTGAGCCATCAGCAGTAAGAATCAAATTGAAGCTGGGAGCTCATGCATATAATCCTAGCTACTCAGGAGGCTGAGATCTGAGGATCGAGATTTGAAGCCAGCTCTCCAATTAACACACACACACACACACACACACACACACACACACACACCCCAGAGTGGTAGAGCTCTAGGTTTAAGCAAAAGGATTCAGGGACAGTGCTGAGGTCCTGAGTTCAGATTCAAGAATCAGAGGGAGTTAGTTGCGTACAGTGGCTCCCACCTGAAACAGCACTCAGGATGTTGAGGTAGGGAAATAATGAGTTCAAAGTCAGCCTATTCTACATAGTGAGGCTGTGTCGTAAAAAATCAAAGCAAACAGAAAGCCCAGAAGAGCAAATGGGAGATGTTATGCTTTTTCAACCAAACTTAGTTGCCTCACCTTTATTTGATAGATACAGTAACAAAGTCCAGTGTTGGTGCAAGTACAGAGTTGTCTTTCCCTCTAATTAATTTGGTGCGTAGATCTTTCCATATTTGAATTTGCACAGGATGAATATTTGGATACTAGAATTCTAGAGTTCCAGCTCATTCTCTGGTCTTCTCCAGGTGAGAAGTATTCTGATTAGATCACCAGGAGTTCTGAACTTCTCAAAATATGGGGAAACACTAACTATAAAATTTGAAAGGAAGTAAATACAGCCATCTTTTAGTGCTAAATCTCAGCCCCTCAGTGAGCAAACGGATTTTGGAATACAATGTTGAGGAGATGAGCCCATTTCCTGTTCCCTAGAGGAGTAGGGCTATGCCTTTTGTGAATCATCTGGTTCTGTGGTCAGATGAGTTTGTGAGCTCTCTTGTGGAGGTAGTGTAAGTATTTCAGAAGTTTGTGTTTGTTTATGTCCACAGTGGCAGTTTTGCTGGTATGCTAAAGTAGGAGTCATGGAAAGAGCACATTGGTTTTCACACATTCTCCCTTTTGCCTCAATAGCCTTTAGCATTCTTTTCACAAATGAGGGTAGAATTTGTGGCAGGAGTGACAAAAAGCCTTGAGGAGCATTTCATGTCAGGATCAGCTGCCTTGATAACCAAGGCACTAAAGTCATAGCCTGCTTGACGCTAAGGATGAGGCAATAGTAGGCACAAATGGGGACAGAAATAATGTAACAGAAAGAAAATGTCAGCAAAAACACTCCCAATATGTATTGTTAGTATATTTCAAGGAGTTAAAGCAGATTAAAGAAACAAACAAAATAAAATCACCCTAGATTTGAAGTCAATTCATCATTTTAAGTTTATGAGCACATTTGTAAGGATTTCTGAGGGTTCAGCCTTTAAAAAATAAATCTGACAACAGGAGGAAGCTGAATAGCTTAATAATGCGTCCTAAGAGGGAGCATTCTGCATCGTTTTCACAAAGATCTTGGAGACCTGGAAGGCCAGATCACACAGCAATAATCAGTCCTTAGATAATCAGTCTTTGAGAAGAGCCCAGAAACTTGAAATCCAAGATTATATTCTAGGAGGGCTCACAAGAATTCAACCCTGCCTGGACTTTTTTATGAAAATGAAAGAAGCAGGGTGAGTGGGGAAGGGTGAATGATAAGAGGTTTAGGCCTGAAGAAGAAGATCTTACGACTTCAATTAATAAGGGAGCTTCATAAACCTAAATTTCATACTGAAAATCAGTTAGATGAGAGAACACGAGAGGCAGTATCCTGGGTACACAACTCGGTGTCACTGCCATTCAAATATTCTGCAACAGCTTTCTTGTTACCTTACTAGGACTTTACAGTAAATAGGTGTATGGGCTAAGAGGATCTGGAATGACTGCAGACACTTAACAAAGGATGAATGTCAAGCAGATACTGGGCAAGAAATGTGAAATATTTAGGCCCCGACAGCTTCACTTTATAATCAGAAAGTATAATAGTCTGTTGTCTGAATGGTCAAAGGATAACTCCATCATTTGAGGCAATTCTTCGTTTGCATGCAAGTTACCATAACAAGGAGATTTTGTTAAAGAGCAGACTCTAATTCAGGAGTGGCTTACTTCCTAGATTTGTAACTTTTATCTAGAAAGTTCCAGTCACTTAGAGAAGGGGAGGGATTGACAGTTCAGGTTCCCAAAAGGAAATCTATCTTCACCCAATCAGCACCACCAAAACAAGATTCGTGTGGGTCTCCTAATCCAGAGGAGGAGGAGTGGGGAAGAGTGAAGGAGGGAGAGGAGGAGAGAGGGAAATGTGAGTGCCAATGCCACTCTGTGATTGGAGGGCACATCTTGGAACTGGTGCCTCTGGTGTGCTCAAAAAGGGTCATCCTTCTTGAGAACCACAGCTTCCCCCCTCCCTTGTAGCAGAAGCCATGACCCTGCAGTTCTGGGCCTTTTATCTTTTGCCATTGTTCCTTGCTGGCTTCGCTCAGGAGACCCTGAAGCCGCAGGAGATGAAGGTGAGCTCCACACATGCGAGCCAGGCTGGTTTCTGATGACTAACTCAGTTGCTAGGAATTCAAGTAATGCTTTCCTCTCCTTAAAGGATTGGATCCACTTTCCAGCTTTTCTGTCCCCTCTTGCTCTGCCTAATGCCACTGTGTCTTAGGTGGATCTTCTCTCTACCTACGGGTCCTTTTAGCTAAATATATGGACTGGCTCTGAACAGTGGGGGATGGTTACCTCAGGGCATTCTCCTTTGCTGATTCCCCACTGGTAGCTACTTGGCAGCCCAGACTCTTTCCCCTTCATGCTGATCTAGAACTTGGGAGCTGCTCTATGGCTCCGGAAAATGAGACATACAGTAGCAAATGGATTGAAAGGAGAGCTGACTTGGTTGTTCTCAGGCAGGCTCGTTGAATCAGAAATCCAGAGAAAGTGGGGAGATGAACAGTTGTTAGAATTTCAAGGGATTGCACAAAGACTCTTTAAGTGTTAAGGAAAAGTAAAGGTGTTGGAAATTGCTTGTGACTTGTATTCCAGGTGGACTGTAACAAAGGAGTGCCTGGCACCATTTACGACTATGGTGCCCTCACCCTTAATGGTGAGGAGTATATCCAGTTCAAGCAATATGCAGGCAAGCATGTTCTGTTTGTCAACGTAGCCACCTTCTGAGGCTTGACAGCTCAGTATCCTGGTAAGAACTCAAGTTTCAACCCTTTCAGAACTAGCTTTGCCAGGCAGCCATGCACTGACTCCAGAAGATTTAGCTGGTGTGTTGTTGGGAATGAGAGCTAAGTGCTGGTGCGACTCTACTTCTCTAAGCCCTACTACTGTTTTGCTTCTTAGACTGTCAGAAGAGTTAGCTTCAGATTTGAAAACCAAGACTTTCTCAAGTTGAATTTGCTGTTCTGTATCCCATGTGGGAGAAAAATATACTGTAAGGAACCATGGAGCGTCTCAGAAAGTGCTAGAAAATATTTATTTTAGAATCTGAGCTTGCAGTGGGTGGTTTGGGGATGGGTTTAAGGAATTAAAGTTTTGCTCTGGATTAGAGGATTAGATACTACCAGGAAATGAAGGAATGGGGATCATTATGGAGAGAAAAACAAAAATAAGACAAAAATTGGACATGGCTAAAAAAACAAAAGTAGCAGTCACTCAGATAGGCAAGAATATAACAATGAGTGAAGGAGTTTTACAGAAAATTAGGCTGAAGATTTTCTAGGTGTTTCTGTCACAGGAAGTAAGTACTCTTGATGGTCTAAGCTTAACAGGAAAATGAATAGGCAGAATAACTTTATATAAAATATGTTTATATAGAATGTCACATGTGCAAATATATAAAACATTTCTTCTTAATAATATATTTTAATAAATATTTTTCATTGTTATATATTCTAAAGAAATATATAAACACAGGAAGGTGCTAGGTGCTAGGGGCTCATGATTGTTATCCTAGCTACTCAGGGAGCTGAGATCTGAGGATATGGGTTCAAATCCAGCCTGGGCAAGAGAGTTCTTAAGACTCATTATCTTCAATTAACCACTATAAAAGGCAGAGGTAGAGCTGTGGGTCAAGTAGTAGAGTTCTAGTCTTGAACAAAAAAGCTCAGGGACAATACCCAGGCCCTGTGTTCAAGCCCCAGGATGGACTCGAAACAAAATAAAACAATAGTAACAACAAACAACAAAACCAGAGGAAGGCATTCCCTGTTTAGGGGAGGTTACTAAGGAAGAACCCCAGGCAGAGCGGATTTTGATTGACAATGGTTAGGGCTGGCTCTGAGCTGAAAATGGTTGGCAATGAAAATATTGTATAAGTGCAACAGATAAGTCAGAGGCTTCCTGACAGTAGTAAAAATCCCATGTAGAGTTGTGGGATCTGAGTAAGTGTTCTAAGCCAATGGTGTCAGGTCTCTGAAATTGATGAAATTGATGCTGTTCTGGAGCCATGCCTGGAGTTTCTCTGCTTCCATCTACCACTACTAGGGTTCTCCAGGGAATGTGACTGGAGTGTTTGGTCTGGTCCTGAGACAGACAGGAACGGAAGGGAAGTTACATCTATTTTGTTTGCCTGTCCTTAGACAAACATTTGAGCCATCAGCCCACACCATCAAGAGAGGGGCATTTATATCTAGCTTCTCTTCAGAGTCAAATATAATTCCCCACAAAAAGACTAATCAGATTGCTTGTTTGAGATGAAGATATCCCATCGGGAGGTAAAATGCATCCAGTTATGGGAGCCACTGCCCAACAAACCTAGCAGCCATTTCCATGAGTCTCAGGAAACCTGCTACAGTTTTCACGTTACCTGCTTGAACCTTCCCTTTCACAGTCTTCTGTTCATTCATGTGATCAATGGAAAAGTCCAGTGGTCTTTCACTACCCAAGGCAGGCTCTCTCACCTGATGCCCGGGCTACTCCCTCTCTCCCTGCAGAACTGAATGCACTACATGAGGACCTAAAGCAATTCAATGTCACCGTGCTGGGTTTTCCCTGTAACCAGTTTGGAAAACAAGAACCAGGAAAGAACTCAGAGATCCTCTCTGGGCTCAAGTGAGTATCTGAAGAGGCTGTTATGATTCCTTTTATTCCTTCTGACTAGATGTCCTCCCATTCTAGTAACTTCTAGGGTATGTGAGAGGGATCAATGGATTCAAAAATATCACCATCATCCTCTGAATTTAATTTAGTCCTATTGGTGCACTGAAGTAGTCTATCTTTGAGAATAAGGAAAGATCTGATGGGAAAAAAATGTCCACTGGAAAGGAGGGACTATAGTAAAAGGACATACTTTGGTTCCCAAAGATGTCTCTTTTCTCACCTTCCCTGTCTGCATCTCTTCTTTATCTTTGATGTCCCATTGTGTAGAATAGTTGTTAGCCATTACTACCCCCTTTTTGTTGAATTTATTATCCTTCTGGGAACATTCTGGTTCATTACAGGTATGTGCGTCCAGGTGGTGGTTTTGTCCCTAATTTCCAGCTCTTTGAAAAAGGGGATGTTAATGGAGAAAATGAACAAAAGGTCTTCACTTTTCTGAAGGTAAGTGAATGTAAGCCTTTTATACACTGGTTAGGTAGAGATGCCCTAAAAGCAATAGAGCTGGTATCTACGATTGGGGTTAGATTCCCTAAAAAGAGAAGCTCAGATAAGTTCAAGGATCATGGCAATGCTTATCATTTGGTTTTAAATGGAAGAAACATATAATAGTTTGACATGGATTCACGTCCTCTAATGAGTGGTAATCATTAATTTACTCAACAATCATTTATCAAATTCTCATTTGTATAAGGAGCTGTGTGATATGAATTAACAAATAATAAACTAGGACACAAAGATATACATGGATATAGTAGAATGTCCAGATACAATATGTTAGAATCACAAAATGCCAAGATAAAAAGACCTCTGAGGGTATTTTAGGTCACTTGTCTTTAAACACTGGCCTGCAGGACAAGGTTAGACTTTGTTGATGTTTTCACCCATCTATAGAAAACAGGAAAATTAAGAGACAATGTGAAGAGTTTCTTTAAAAGCTCAATTTATTCAGTAAGATGTGAAAGACCACAATTTATTCTGATAATAAGTTATGCCAGATAAACTGCTTTTTTCCTTGCTCAAAAATAGTGACATCAAAAAAAATAGTGGCATCAGTTTGAAGTAATTAAGACTCATATTTTAAAATTCTTTAATTTGTGAATTTGTGGGGGTGGTAGATTACAAATTTTTCTTTTTTTCTCTTAGTAGTAAGTACTGGGGTTTGAACTCAGGGCTTCATTTTTGTTATGCAGGTACTCTACCATTTGATCCAAGCTTTCTGTTTTGAAGCTTTCTTAATGTCTAAATGAATGTTGGTTATTTTAAATTAATTTCCAATACCTAGTCCTTAAATTTTACTGGCCCGGGAAACCTCCTAAACTCTAGGAACTATTACATATTAGTTTTCATCCAAAATACCTGAAAATACAGAAATTACATGATTTGGCCAAGGAAGCCAAAGCTATTCTTTTACTGAGGCACCACAAACAAATCACCACAAACAAAGGAGGCAGACAGAGAAAGAGGGAATCTGGGCTCTGGTGATATATGCCTGTAATCCTAGCTACACAGGAGACTGAGATCTGAGAATCATAGATCAAAGTTAGCCTGTGCAGGAGAGTCTGTGAGACTCTTATCTCAAACTACAAAAACAAACAAACAAACAAGCCAGAAGTGGGGTGGTAACTGAGCACTAGCCTTGAGCACAAAAGCTCTGGAACAGTATCCAGGCCCAGAATTCAAGCTCCAGGATTGGCAAGAAATGAAAAAAAGAAAAAAAGAAAGACAGAATTCTTTTTGTTTACAATGATGGTTTCTAATGCTTACTGAGATTAGCATTTGGTATACCAGTGGTGACAAACTGAAATGTCAAATAATTAAAATATTAAGAGGTATAATAGTTTGTAGAGGTGAGAAGACTGAACCACTGAGAAACACGATGGATTATCTTTCCATTATTTTGGTCTCTGCTTCAGAAATCCTGCCCTCCAACTTCTGAACTTTTGGGCTCATCAAAACAACTCTTCTGGGAACCCATGAAGATCCATGACATCCGCTGGAACTTTGAGAAGTTTCTGGTGGGGCCTGATGGAGTCCCTGTCATGCGCTGGTTCCACAAGATTCCAGTGAGCACTGTCAAATCAGATATCATACAGTACCTAAACAAGTCTCATACCCAGTAGAAGCAGCCAGCCCCTGGGAGAAGCAGCCACCCCACCTTCCACCTGCAGGACATGGGAAACAGAGTGCATCAGTGCTCCACATCCTCTCCTATCTAAGCTTCTCATATTACCAAACCACTCTTGTGCTGTCTATGGAGCCGCACATATTATGCATAAGTACAGCGGTTAATGGAGGCATGCAGCTGTGTATGTGTGTATTTGGGTGATATATACATATACTTGTGTGCCTATCCATTCCAACTCTTGATTCTGAAATATCAGGTTTCCCCAAGCTATACATTAGAGTGAATGGTTTGATCCATCTCTTATCTCTAAGCAACTAATCTCTGTAAATTCTTACAGCTATTAATTCTCTGCCCTGATGGTGTAAAGAAAGCAAGAAGTGGCAGTAAGACTCTCTAGGTCTCCTTTGCGCATTGTAAAGCTTTCCTAACTGATTCTTCCTTTGTCCCTGGTTGCCTACGATTCTTAGAAGATTCTAAAGCAGAGTGAGAGCAGAAAGCTCATCATTTAAGAGAGAGGCATCTCCATGACGGTAGGTCCCAAAGCCCCTGTGGGTCAGACACTACCAGAACCTTCCTTGGTGCCTGGTCCTTTGGTGCATTCAGGTCATGGCACTTGGGCAAGGATATCCCTTGATTATGAATGATGGACTTCCTCCTCACTCTGAGTCTTTCTAAACTTTAAACCCATTCTTATCAATGTCACAAATAAAAAAGAGTCTGAGTGGTATTTTCCTAATCCCATTGCTTGTCTATAACCACACCTCTAACTCTCTCTTATCTCACTTTCTTGCTTTGCTCTTTAACGCTTTGTCTTTTTCAAAGTGCTCTGGAGACTGGCTTGGCATGCTCAAGAGCACCAGGTTTAATTGCTACTGGTCCCCAAGCAGAAACACTTTTCATTTGGGCTCCTTGATACTACACCCAGGACTTGCAGTCAAGCCCTTTCACGAGAGGAGTTTTTGTTTTTGTGTATCTAGGTGTTAGTGGCTCACACCTGTATTTCTAGCTACTTAGGAAGCTGAGATCTAAAGCGTGTAGTGCAGAGTCAGTCCAGGAGAGAAAGTATGGGAAACTTTTATCTCCAATTAGAAGAAGAAGAAGAAGAAGAAGAAGAAGAAGAAGAAGAAGAAGAAGAAGAAGAAGAAGCAGCAGCAGCAGCAGCAGCAGCAGCAGCTGAGTAGATAGTGAGATGGATTATTCTCCTTAAGGGTATCTGACTAATTTAGGCCCCATTTTTTGCCATGTCTTTTGTCATTGTTCTGCTGTTTCATTTTTAAGTATGCTTTTAAATTTTTAATATTGCAGATTAATTAATTAACTAATCAATTAAATTTTGGTGCTGGTCCTAGGACTTGAACACAAGATCTAGGTGCTGTCCCTCAGCTTTTTTGTGCGCATGGCTAGCACTCTACCACTTGAGCTGCATCTCTGCTTCTGTCTGTTTACAGACTCAGTTCTGCCTTTTGGTCATTGTATCTGCCAAGACTGTCCTGAATGACTAGGCTTATTGGCATGAGCCCACTATACCAAGTTGTTTTAGCTTCTTGCACTCAACATCTAGTAAGGAAAAACTGGATTAAAAAAAAAAATCTACCTGAGCCGGGAGTGTGGCCTAGTGGATAATGAGCTCACCAAGCAGGCTTGGGTTCGATTCCCTGGAACCACATACACAGAAACAGCCAGAAGTGATGCTGTGACTCAAGTGGAGAGCAAAAAGTATCCAAAGACAGTGCCCAGGCCCTGAGTTCAAGCCCCAGAACTGGCAAAAAAAAAATTTTTTTTTAAAGTCCACCCATCCTTGAACATAAGCCATAGGATCGGTACCATGTATGGCAGTAAGGAGAGCATGGAGAAATGTGTTTCAATGTTGCATTTCTTCTTAGTGTCTGAAATTCTTAACACAGGGACCTTACAATATTCAGATCAGGACAAGCAAGAAGGTCCTGCAAGTAGCTGGAGGAGAATATCATGGTGTGCAAAGTACTCTCCAGACCCGGGTGTCCCTAAAACCTAGCCTCTATAGTTGCTATAAGGAAGTAAACAGAAGTGACCCCATGAGTCTCAACCTACTGCTGCTCTGAGAAAAATGGTTTCTGTACTCCGGATGCCCTCCAGTGGCTATCCCTGAAGAGAAAAAGAAATATTCTGAGGAAAAGCCAAGGCCAGGGGAAACAGAAACATTTACTTGTGATGGGATATGTGTCTAGGTGGGGGCAGGTGTGGGACCAGCAGTCCAGATGCAGGCCATGAAAATTGTCATGTGAAAGTTTTTATAAAGAGAAGATCAAGGTGTGTGTGTGGGGGGGGCAATTTCATTTGTCTCTTTCTCAATCAATTCCTACAACAGATCTCAGTCCGGAAGGGAATGTATACACTCTTCTGGGAAGGGGTAGACTTCCCAGACGTGCCTCTGGGGCTCCCAGCTATCATGATAGTTGGAATCTCGTTATTACTAGCATTGTTATTATTATTATCACCACAGGTACAATGATGGCTGTGAATATTGTGTCTTCCAATCCAAAGTTCCCACCATTTATCATTCAAATCAGGCAAACTAACTCCAAACAAACAAACAAAACCCAACTTACCAGGCATCTGGAATCACTGAGGTCTCTGTGGATCATAAAAAGGCTTTGGGAAGGGTCTTTAGGTAGATCAGGAAGGCTTGAACAAATCTCGAGCACACACGTAAGTCATTGAGGAGATTGCTCTCAACAGAAAAGTTATCCTTGAAACAGGATAGGGCAAGGGATAGGGAAGTAAGGATGGGTTTTCTGATGGGATGTAGCTTCAGAATAAATCACCCTGTGCAGTCCCTTATGGAAGGAAGGGAGAGGGAGGGCCTTGGGATAAGCTCTGACTGTCAGTGATGGCTTCTCCTTTGGAAAACTTTCCAGGTGAAGCATCTCCTTTTATTTACAGTACTGACTTTGACACCCCAGGCCTGGCACTTACTAGGCAAGTGGGTTCAGTCCTACTACAGTTATGGATACCAAATGGACACCTTTTGAAAAAAGGATCGTCTTGCAGTCTTATTATTCCCCTAAAGTTACATTAGAATCTTTCCCCAATTCTTGAAGCCACTGCCTTTCCTTTTTATGAAATGTGTTTGCAAACCACTTGACGTTTCTTTTATTGAAAATGTATGAACTCCCTCCCCCTTCCTCTCTTTTCATTTTTAAATCAATCGTTGAGAAAAAGATTTGAAAATCTACGTCTCCCCCGCTCCCCTCCCCTCCCCGGGCATGGGACTGTAACAGCCCTGGAAGCCGCAGGCTTCGCAGCTCATGTTATGGGCTAGCAGCTGGAAAGTGATTGAGGCCGTGGGGTCAACTAGATGACAAACAGTTCTTCTCCCCTCCGCTCGCCTTCCATCTCCATCCACCCGGAAAATAAGTCCTGGCTTGTGTCACGAAATCCTAATTTGTGAATGATGCGCAGAGAAACATCTGTGCAGCTAGATCTACCCTCCTTCTCCTTCTCCTTCTCCTCCTCCTCCTCCCCCTCCTTCTCCTTCTCCTTCTCCTTCTCCTTCTCCTTGTCCTTCTCCTTCGCCTTCTCCTTCTCCTTCTCCTTCTCCTTCTCCTTCTTCTTCTTCTCCTTGAATGATTTCAAACGCTTCATTCTCAAAGTTCAAATCCAGGGCCCGTTTATTTTTGACGCAAGTCTTCGTTCGCATCCTGTCCAGCCCTGGAAAAAATCCTCTCCACGCCAACCAGGAGCACAATCGAGCTCCGATCCCAGCCTGCCTTCTCTTTAGGCCTCGGTGGGCCTGGGTCTTTGCCAGTCCCAGGGGGCCGGGAACTCTCCCTGCGTCCTGGAGACCTCACTCTGGCCTTGTCCAGGCGCACAGCTGAATTGAGGCTCCCTGGGGCCCAGCGTGTGCGCGCGTGTGTGCGTGTGCGTGTGTGTGTGTGTGTGTGTGTGTGTGTGTGTGTTCGTAGTAGTGCAAGGACCAGGTTCGAGAGGAGAACGGGTTAGCTCGTCTACAAGATGATTTTTCCCCCCCAAACATCTCGAGTGGAGTGGCGGGGTGGGGGACAAGGCCTGGGAGGAAGAGAAGAGGACAAAGGGAGAAACTGATGAGCCAAACTCCGCAGCCTTTTCTGGGCCGATGCTCCTAGGATCCGCCGATCCCTTCAGGCCAGAGCTGCACAGCATCCTGTCGCCCGCCTCGCCCGCTCCTCTGCACCCCTGTCCCCCGGGATTCAAGTGGACCAGGTGGCACCCCTGTAGCTGAAGATTGCCTAGCACCCAGCTCCTGACAGATTTGGCAGGTTCCGGCTCCCTAAGCAAGTGACTGTGTTACATGCAGCTGTAGCTCCTTGAAGATGCAAAGGTGGGCTGCAAACACACCTTGACTAAACATTCCCAGGCATATATATAATCCATCTATCCGCCTGCCACGATTGGCTCACCTCGCATTTCGGAAATGCCTTGCAACGATAGGTAGGAAAACCTTTCGTCTAACTCTGTAACTGCCCTCGTGTTTTCTTTCCCTCGTGTATTTCCCCCCCTCCTCGCGTATTTTTATATCTGTAGTGCATGCAGAGGAGCGAACCGGCTCCGCTGGAGTTGGTGTAATTGTGGAGGACAGTCGAAGATCACCAGATAGATAGCTGTGAACTCATTCCCCCCCCCCCCCAGCCGAATAAAGTAGAATAGATTTGTTTCGGTTTTTTCCATCCTTCTGCTGTGGCCCTATGGCTCAGTTGGTTAAAGCGCCTGTCTCGTAAACAGGAGATCCTGGGTTCGACTCCCAGTAGGGCCTTCTTCCCTCCCTTTCCTTTTCTTTTTTTTTCTTCACCAATGTCCTGAATTTCTCACAGTGCTTATAGAATAACTATACAACAGAACTGAACACCTGTACAAGTACGGGTTGTTTGACTGAAACAGGTCAATTCCTTGCTTTTGAAAGAAGTAGATTTACTGAAAGAAAACAATTCTGATTCACAATCCTGCCAAAAATACTGCATGGGTCTTAATCACTTATTACACAGGCTTAACATTAAATGACACTAAAAATGTTTTAGAGCAGCCTCAGTCACCATCTACCTATTTAAAGCACTGACATACAAGTGTATATAATATAGGTATACATATATAATTCTCCAGCTCTATAACTGATTTCCTAACATAATTATTGAGTAATCGATCTGCTATTAACATATAGAGAAAATGACACTGTAGGGTCAAATTCCTTTTCTTTGTTTCTTATTTTCCTTTTGCATTGCTTAGAACAAGACTTTCCACATGCTATATAAACATTCTACTACTGACACAAGGAAAAGTCATCTAGATAGACATCATCATCATCATATATGCTTCAGAGAAGCATAGTGGAAGACTACAATATATGTAGCCCAGCTGGGTGACCTTCCAAAGGAGTAATTTTTCAGAGTCAAATAAAAGCAAGAAACTATCGAGGAGCACCGGTGCTCAGAGTGAGAAAGCACAAAGAATGGTTGGTATAACGGACACACAGGAAGCTGTATTTATTGACTGCTAGTTATCCAAGAAGTCCATCCTCCCGTGGAATCCTACAAACCTGGCTCTTGTTACAAGAACCAGTGAGGCTCCAGGGAGATCTCTAAAATGCAGGAGGCCGTTGGGCCCTGGGTTCATGTCACTGTCACAAAATAGAATTTTAGAACCCATCAAGGTCAAGACTAAGAAAATGTATTAGTAAAGCAAAGTGAAGGATAGTATACAACCTAGAAATGGGTGTGGGTACATGTGAAGAGTGCAGTCATCTAGCCTTTGGGGTGAACAAGTATGTTGGGGGTTTAAATTGGCCTTATTATTGAAATAATAGAGCAATTGTCAGTTTGTCCTCCCAAGAGTTTGTTGTGGTGACCGAATAGCTCTGGGTTTGCAAGGTGGGCCTGTGAAGCCCTGGACACAGACAGTGGGCTCTAGGACACCCCTCCCCCACCCCCCCCAAGTAAAATATCTCTTTCATGGGTACATTCATGGTTGTCTAATGAGTTCCATGGGGGAAGCCATAACCTTAGAGAGGCACAGGTAACACCTCTCAGAGCCAGGTTGATAGGAAGCTTTCTAGTCTAATTCCATGCTAACCTGTTTTAGACCATTTGGTAGTGGAAAGGGAAGTCACCCGGGGTATATGACAACCAATTGTCCATAGATGTCAGTGCTGCCTATTTTCACGCAGGGATTGCTCCTGCCAGGAAATAAGTTCTATTAAAAGCAAAGGACTCCAGGCTGTGCCTGTCTCCTGACATGGATCAAGTAGGTTACTGCCCACCTGGACCCACTGATGACTTGAAGAAGATCCATGTTGCTGAGTCCTGACCAAGTCTCAGAGCAGGCCTGGGTGAGCAAGATGAAAGGGGCGTTGACCTTCAACATTTTTTCAATTATAATTCATAGAAGGCTTACAGTTGTATTTGCCAGATAGAAGGTGCATAACTTCACACACATTGACACCACTTCTCATGTTTTTGTCCCATGTCCCCTCAACTTGTTTCAACATTGTTTTTGTGCTCCTTCTTCTCACTCCACAAAGGTCCGCATGCCAGAGAAGCTCTTGTGGGAGTTTCTCAGGTATAGCCATCTGCACAGCTTTTTTCTTTTATTAAAGAATTTATTAACATTGATTTTTACATCATATTTCAAATGACATGTTTAACAAACAAGTGTCACCTGGGCAGCTTTTCTGGGTCCTTCAATATCAACTTCCATAGGGAATGTCAAACTGAACAATAAATAGCACTTCTCACAGGATGCCAAGGGTCTTGATAAATTCTATACATACTCTGGGAGTTTGATGCATAAGAAGTTTTTAATCAGCAAAAAAAAAAAGTTTACTCTCATTGAGGTGTGCTGTTGCTGGGCAAAGGTTCTGTACAAAATATCTTCTTGGAGTTGCTGCAGTCTTAAATAATGTTAAATATAAACTTGATTACAGAAGCATGTACTTCTGTGCATAGTATACATGAAGTATAAGTATAATGTGAAGGGATTTCTTGTGTGCTTTTTCTTTTCTCTTCAAGTCCTGGGGTTTGAAGTCAAGGCTTGTGTGCTATTCCTGAGCAGTTTTTACTCAAAACTAGCACTCTCTACCATTTGATCCACAGCTCCATTTCTTGCTTTTTGGTGGTTAATTGGAGGTAAGAGTCTCACGACTTGAGCATCCATCCAAGATCCTTATAACTCAGCCCCTTTCGTAACTAGCCCAATTCTTGAGGAGTTGTTTTTTTTTTCTTTTTTAAATAAAGTCCTCTAACACAAACAAGCAAGTATGGTTTTTGTCCTTCATTTTTCCTCTGTTCTACTTTGATAAGAAGCATTCCATCTTGGTCCTAGCATCTTTCATACCCTGAAGGACACCATGTCTCTGGATTAGAATGTGCTGGTCTCTCTGTGTGTGGCACTACTCAGCCCCAAATCATGAATCATCCCTGGAGAATGCATTCATCATACAAAGAAGAATGTGGCTGAACATATGTTGAGATTCCTCAGCTATAGCCAAGGCAGTCCTCACAAGCTCAGGGCTGCCCAGGACAGTTGTACAGTCCTCTCACTTAGGTGCAATATTTATGATCCAAATAGCATTCTTGACACAGGAGTCACATTTAAGTTGGCCTCAAATCGGTGGACTTGGTAACGGTTGCTTGAGCCACTCATTGCAGCACACTATCACCATCTCTCCCACCTCATTAAAGTCATCATTTGCCATGGGATCATGTTGTTTGCTTGGGTTGTGAAAAAGGCTCCTAGGTCTGCCTGGAGCCCAGCTGAACATGTGAATCCCACGCAGAGGCATCTCAGGTGGTGATTGTATCTATATGGTTCACAGAGATGGTTGTCCTAGAGTAACAATATATGTAGTGATTATCCTCATACATTGCTTTCACCTTCAGATAATTGATGGTCATTTGTGGACAGCTATCCTGAGTGTTTACTCTAGAAGTAGCCTCCTGCTCTTGAAAATCAGCTTTCATGCAACTCAAAGCAAGCAGTTGGTTCCTTGGTGAGATGCCCTGGTGTCTTTTAACGGAGGATTGTGTTTTACTCAAACGCGCCACCTGGTGGTAGACATGTGATTTTTACAATTCTTCGTCACAAATGAGTATTAATTAGACTGAGGGAGAGTCTCTCAGCCAGAGATGAAACTACAGATAACAGAGGCCTCTAATGCTTCCAGGGCCAAACAATGTCAGGACTCTAGCACACAAACGGTAGGGAATGGATTCCTCCCAGGAACTCCCAGAAGAAAGGCAGCTCTGCTATGGTTTGATTTGAGCTCAGTAGAATCCATTTCAGACTTCCCACCAACAAAAATATGCTCTGGATACATGTGTGATAATTTTCTAGGGCACAAGTAGGCAGTAACTAACACAAATGGTATAAGGTAGATCTTGTAATACCTTGTGATTTATGTCTAAAAACTGTTAATAGCAAAGGAAATGGTACACAATAAGATCCCGAAAGTTCTTAAAGATTAATTTATAGTTACGTTAATAGTGGCCCTGGAATCTAGACTTAATATCATATAACGTGGTAATTTTTTTTTCTACCTCGAGTTTTCAACTGAGTTGTCAAAAGCCTTGCTGCCTTCTCTGAGGTTCGAACTCAGGACCTTCAGATTATGAGACTGACGCGCTGCCTGCTGCGCTAAGAAGGCGCTGGCTAGCAGGAGTTTTAGGAAATCTAGTGGTTCTAAGTCTCTCACATATAAATGGCATTTTTTTTTTCAGAATGACTTTTTATGATAAAGTACAAAATGGTAATGGATGTTCTATCATTGGTTTATTGTTGCTTTCAATATGTTCCTAATTGCCGCCCTGAGTCTTCTTAGGATTTTAGCCTTGGTTAAATATGCAACAATGGCCTGCCTTACACAGCATGGGGAAGAATGTAGCTAGAAAGTGACACATTAGAACCATAGGTGTGCAGATCCCCAGGCGGGACCAACAGTCACAGAAAGCTCTTCAGGAGTTACTCAGCTCTTTGCATCCTTGTTTCCCACAACACCTGAATGCAAGTTCAGAGCACAAGAGAAGGACAGTTGACAAGGGCGGAGGGGAGGTTGAACTGGGATAAGTTAGGATGGAAAATTGAGATTCTGAATTTCAAGGTAAGGCAATCTGAGAAAATGGCAAAGGTCCTACATTTTCTATTGCGGATCAAGTATCAATCTTCCCTTGTGCCTTCTATTTGTTTTAGTTACAGAATTTACCTGTGAGTTAATGAATTATGCTGTGCAATTTTTGTTCATTATCTGTGAAAGGAGATATCTCATCACTTAACACACTGAACACTTGACACAAAATACTTGTCTGTGAATCCTGATTAAGGACACAAATCAGGTTGACAAACTTTCTGGAGAGTTTATTATGAATAAGAAACCTTTTTCCAACAATTTAAAAGTATTTTCTAAAAAATAAAACTGCTATCAATATTTGAAGGGGCGTTTTCAAAAGTGCAATTTTCTTGTTGATTAGTAGTACGATGTTGTACAGTCGGGGATGTCATTCCTTAAGTCAGGGAAGGAGTACATTTTTTTTTTTTTTGACAATGTCACCCTCTGGTGAAGGAAGGTCGTATTGTCTCCATTTTATTTAGGAGCAAAGTAAATCTCTGTTGAGCCAACTTGCCAATAGCCCTGTGGTTAAATAGGGCAGCTGGGATTAAAATAGTTGCCTTGGAGCCTTTGAAAAGGAGAATGGAGAGGATGAAAAGCCCTGCGCCATTTGCAAATGGATCCTTGCGTTCGCCACACTGTTTTCTTTTCATGCAAAGAAGAAATCGAGTTCCAAACCAATTGGGATGGGAGCCCTTCTGTTTTCTGCTTGATGTTAACATTGACTTCCCATTGGAGAAAAGAAAAAGGAGCTGGCGGGGCAGACAAAGAATTGACTGGTTTTGATGCGTGTCGGGCGTTGACTTCAGAGTTGGGGGTCAGAGCTCAGAATCAAACGCAGTCTGTCGGTTGCGGTATTAGGAGTCGGGAAGCCCAATTTATTTTACGGGTGGATGAAAATTATTTGCATCACAATATTCTGAGGGAAAAAGAGAGAGAGAAAGAGAGAGAGAGGTGACAGGCGAGAGGAGAGAGAAGATGAAGAAGAAGGAAGGAAGGAATTTTAGTCAAAGAATACAGTTGTTTCTTTTATATAATTAAGTTCCCAGAAAAAGCAGTGGGTGGTAGCGTGGCCGAGCGGTCTAAGGCGCTGGATTAAGGCTCCAGTCTCTTCGGGGGCGTGGGTTCGAATCCCACCGCTGCCAGTTTTGTTGTAGCGAGATCTATAGATCGCCTAATAGTAAATGGGAATTTTGTTTCATGAAAGAATTATAACAGTTCCTGTAAGTCCTAAGAGAGTGCATTCTCCCTTTACCTAAGAATTGGAGTTGGTCTCCAGTTGAGCAACCTGTTTTTATTTGATGTATTCATACAGAAATAAGTAGAGCACATGGTTTCAATTATTCTCCCTTGCAAGTGCAAGAATACAATCACAATGAAAGTCTACTCCTTTTTCCATCCAGTTCTACTGGTCACAATTTTTCTGAGCTACCATATTGGAGTTAGAGTATATATTAAGTATATGTTTTGCAGGTGCAAGCTAATAGAAATGTATTATTTAGTCACACATTATATTTTCCATACTCACTTAACTGTTCTTCAACTTTTGCACTTCATGTATTTTCATATCAAGAAAGAGCCTCACTGATTCTCACCTTGAACTTAGTAATTATAAATCGTCGATTCTCTAGCTTTTTCTAACCCACAGTTAAGGTTGAAAAAGACCCCGAAGTTTTTCCTGGGCTGCCTACGGAGATAAAATAAGATAACCACTGGATGTGAGTGACAATGAGATGAGGATGGGAGAAAAATAAGCCCAGAAGCGTGGACGTTTCTGCCACCGATTCTATTCCTGGGCGGCCCAGTGCATGTGAGACACCAAGGGCACGAGCTGAGCATCCAGTCTTCACCGGGTTCCATCCTCCGAGAGCCTCGGCAACGAGTTAGAACGTAGAATCTAAGTTCTCTTAGTTAAATTACAAAAAAAAAAAATCATAGAAACTTTAGATCAGGAGTGTGTATGTCAAGCTATGATCAGCGGTAGGCTCCATGGCTTAGTTGGTTAAAGCACCTGTCTTGTAAACAGGAGATCCTGGGTTCGACTCCCAGTGGGGCCTTAATTTTCCCTTTCATTACAACATGATGTAAATGGTATCTGGTATTCAGTAAAGAAAGTCCTGTTCTGTACCTGAGTAGTTCAAGAATTGATATAAATTAAAGTACTTAGTGTAGTACAATGAGAGCATTGGGTTGTCTTTTGGAGAGGATAAGAATAATTAATTAAAAACTACAAAATGAATTAGGGTGCCTCATAATGACAGTAAATCTAAAGCTGTATTCGTTAGCAGATGGGCTCTCACTGGAGTCGAGACCTAGTTTATGAAGGTAAAAGGAAATTGAAGGCCGTTTTTTTCTTTTTTAAAGTTAAGTGCCAGGTTTAGGTTAATTGATTTCATTTCATGTGTTCACATCTCCCATTATTCTTAGCATTCACTGGACCTGTATTTATTGACTGCTTTCACTGTCCTGTTCCAAGTGCCAGCCACAGAGCTGTTAAAATTAATAAAGGCTGACTCTTCATTCCCCCTCATGGAGTTTACAGTCCAGAAAGAGAAAGATAGTTTAAAAAAAAAAAAAGTCAGATTGTGATAAAGTCTATGGCGAAAAATGAAGAGGGCATGCTACAAGGACTTTTCACCAAAGGGATTTTCTCTGCCTTTCTGGTAAACCTAACAGATGTATTTTATTTTCTTCTCTTTTGTATGAGAAAAAAAAAATCACAGGGTGATTCTCACCATGGCAATCTAGCAACATTTGGCAACATCCTTAAATAGTCAGTAGACCCTCAGTTTTATTTTTGCTACAGCCTTACAAGGTCTATTCAAGTTTTTCCAGCATGACTTTCTAGAGTGTCTCTATTCAGTCTACATTATCATTCATAACTCTCTAGCTTTATACAGATGAGTATCCTTGGTCTTCAGAACTTTCCAGAATTTTCTTTGTCATACCTTTGTTTTAATTTTGTTACAATTCTTACTCATCTTCTCTTGTCTCTCATTGGAAGCAAAATGTTTCTAATTCTTAAGGCTTTCCCTGAATTCTGACTTAATTTATTATTTAGTGTAAAGGAATTTAGTCTAAATTTAGGACTATGTTACCTATTTTCTACAATATTTTCCAAATATTTTTAGATTCTATTTATATTAGAGCAATGGTAATTTATATTTGTTTATGTGCTTTTACTTTCAAGGGAGACTTTAGTCTTTGAGGAAATAAATAAATTGGTCCCACTGGTATTTAAACTTTGGTTCTACAAAGTAAAACAAACAAAATACAATCATCTTCTAATGCAGTGGTTCTCCACACAGTGGGCCTTTGAATTACCTAAGGATTAAATACATTCTTTGGGACTGATGTTGAGAGGTTTCAATTCTTGTTTGGTCAGGGGCCTAGAAATATGCATTTTAATAAGCATCCCAATGAGTCTGAAGGAAGTGCATGACATCTGCAACACTGGGTTCAAATTTTACACGAGATGAGAAAAAGCCGGCCCATCCTTGCTAGTCAGCCTTGAGAACATTCATTTCCCCTCTATCGTCACAGGAAAGGAAGTGTTATTGACTGTATCCACAGACACAAACTCAATTAACCAACAATCTTGTCGCATAAATATTCTAATCATCTCTCTTTAAAGATGACAAAATAGATTTAATGATGTGCACCATTCTATCATTCAGTAAAGGCCAAATATAGTTTCAAGTATAAGTCTGTCTCTGGAGCCCATTAACCCATTATTTTCTCCTCCCTCCCTCCCTCCGTCCCTCCCTTCCTCCCACCTTCCTTCCTTCCTTCCTTCCTTCCTTCCTTCCTTCCTTCCTTCCTTTCTTCCTTCCTTCCTTCTTTCCTCGCTCCCTCTCTTCCTCTCTCTCTCCCCCTCCCTCCTTCCCTCCCTCCTCCTTCCCTCCCTTCCTTTCTTCTCTCCTTATCTCTCTTTCTTTTTCTCTTTCCTTTTCTTTCTTACTATTTGTTAACCTCGGACAAATTGCTTAATAACTTTTAAGCTTCAAATTCCTCAGCTATTACCAATTTTAGCAATCTTAGCATCTTCCTCAGGAGTTATTAAGAGCATGAAATGAAATAATTATTATTAACATTATTAACAACAATAATACTACTTTTTTTTTAAATTGGTGGAATAAATCCCTAACTCCCTTGCTATTAAAATAAGATTAATGAGTAGAGAAACTGATGCAATCTATAATCATCACCAAACTGGCAGGTATACAATGCATGCTGTTTCTCTGGGGAGATTTGTCTACCCGCGATAGTCTCAGAGGGATCCCTGGTCTGTTGGGTGAGAACTGGTTTTTAATCTGCTTTTGGATCAGATATGGAGTGAAGAGAAAGAATTTTTATCTTCTAGAATTCCCTCTTTCTATCTACTTATACAAAGACTTTGGGAGGCTATTGTTGGAACCCTAATGTGATAAACTCCCCTTCTCTCTCTTGAGACTTTTAGAATCGGGTGCTTCTATAACCTTTCTCCTGACTACGCTGCTACAGATGATCACATCTGCATAATAAACATCCAGATGAAAAAAGGTATGTGCTAATGGTGATGTCTTTTTCCACCAACATCAGCTTCAATAGCCTTGAGTTTGGTTTGGTTTTTATTAGGCTTTGAGAGAAAAATAAGGCTGTGAATTATACAAGATCAAGCAGGCTAAGATTCCTCAGTGAATAAGTGAACTCTCACCATCCCAAACAAATCATATATTAATCTCAGTCTCAGAGTTGTTTCCAAAAGATCAGTTGTCTAAGAGAGAAAGGAAGGAATGAGCATGCAGGTTGTATGAGGAAACAAAAATTCTTTAAAAGCTAGTACTCTGAAGATCAAATTGAGGATCAAACAATATAGAAAATTCCCAAATATCAAACGACTGGGGATATTTCTGAGAGGACAAGATTGTGCGTTGTTCTTTTCTTCTGCGAACTTCTATGTGAACACATTGACTGCCTTTCAACCATAGCTTATTTTCTTAGTTTTAGGAGACATATTCCCTGCCTGTATTTGTTTACCATCTCCTACTCCGGGTGGTTAAAATGGCTAAAACAAAACTATCCTAGCCATGGGTTCAGGTAGTGCATGATTATCCAAATGAGTAGCTGGTCAAATTGACCTAGAGGTTTCTAATAGAGGCAGGAATCAATCTTCAGGTGAATGGGCCCTCAAGCTAATCCTTATAGGCCAAACTTAAAATTATACTTTTAAAAGAGGTCTTCTTTGCTCAAATAATCAATTCCAGACCATCGTACTGAGTGCCCTTTCTGTTTACTGCATTCATTTTTCTAGTACCTCAAATTAAAATTTTAGTTTATGTCAACTCTTTCCTCTATTTTCTACCCATGCCATGTTCCTGAGTTCTGCATTCTGTTTCCCTACTAGCTGGCTGAACTTAATTTGTCTTCAGGAATCATTCTGCTTTCCTCCCCTCCCCTCTCCTCTCCTCCCCTCCCCTCCCCTCCCCTCTCCTCTCCTCCCCTCTCTCTCCTCCCCTCTCCTCTGCCTGTCTCTTTCCTTCTCTCCCTCCCTCCTTCCCTCCTTCAATCAACCTCTAAAACAACAAGATATCACTACACACCTTGGAATGGACAAAATGCAAACACTGACAGTATCATATGCTGATACAGATGTGAAGCAATAGAAGTTCCATTTGATTGCTGGTGAGAACATACAATCACAATGCTATAATCACTTAAAAGACAGTTTGAAAATTTGAAAATATTTTACACAGTCTTCCCATAATATGAAGGACATATTCTTTTTTTTTTTGCCAGTCCTGGGGCTTTGAAATCAGGGCCTGAGCATTGTCCTTGGGCTTTCTCAAGGCTAGAGCTCTACCACTTGAGCCACAGCACAACTTCTAGCTTCTTCTATGCATGTGGTACCAAGGAATTGTACTCAGATCTTTGTGCATGCTAGGCAAGCACTCTACCACTAGGCGAAACTCCTAGCCCAAAGGACATATTCTTTGATGCTCATCATAGGACATTAATCAGAATGTCTCCAAGTTTTTGAGAATTTCCTTGTTCCCTTTCCTTTCTTTATATCCTTTCACTAGAGTCAAATCCTATGCAACAGCTGCCTTTTTTTTTTTTTTGGTGGTTTATGGCGCTGTCCTTGTGCTCCTCAGCTCAAGGCTATCACCCTGCCCTTGAGCCAAGCCCACTTTCCATTTTTCTAGAGGTTTAATTGGAGATAAGAGTCTCAGGTCCTTTTGTGCCCGGGCTGGCTTTGAACCTTGATCCTCAGAGCTCAGCTTCCTAAGTAGCTGGGATTACAGGTGTGAGCCTGCAAGAGCTTGTGATTGAATTCTTCTTCACTTGTCAGATATCTAAGAAAAGAACACATTGCCTACCCTCTGGTAGTTCTTTTTCACTCAGATAGAAGAATCATAACAACCATAACACAAGATTTTGGGCTGTTGGGCTGAGAATGTTATGGAATATACCTAGTATATATTACCTGGCATGTAATTAACTGATATCGCATTTGTCTAGCATGCATAAAACCTTAGGGTTGATCCCCAACACTGGAGCAGGGGTTGGGGAAAGGAGGAGGAGGAGGAAGAGAAGCAGGAGGAAAAAGGGAAAGGAGGAGGAGGAGAAGGGAATAGGAGTAGGAAAGAGGAGAAGATGAGGAGGAAGAGGAAGGAGAAGAAGAGGAAGAAGAAGAAGAAGAAGAAGAAGAAGAAGAAGAAGAAGAAGAAGAAGAAGAAGAAGAAGAAGAAGGAGAAGAAGAAGAAGAGGAAGAAGAAGAGGAAGAGGAGGAGGAGGAGGAGCAGGAGGAAGAAGAGGAGGAAAAAGAAAGGAAGGAAGGAAGGATGGGAGAAGAGGACAGAGGAGGGGAAAGAAGAAAGAGAGAAGGGGGAAGAAAAGGGAAGAGAAGAGAGAAGAGAAGAGGCAGATTCATGTGCTATCATTGACATTTCCACCAGTATTCCAGTATATCAGTTCTCAACAAAGTCATGTGACACTCCAAAATGGCCAATATTTGGGAGCAGAATATATTCAGCTTCATTCACTAACCAGGCACAGTTTATATCCATACATTAAAGAAAGCCTTACATGAAAAGGTACCAATTCTAGGGGAAAGCTGCTGTTATAAAACCATCCTCTAGCTCTTCTGTTTCAGAAAGTCCAGCATAGAATGATGGCACAAGACTACCTACCTCCATCACATGGTTGTGTCCTCAGCATCCATGGGCCAGATCAAGGTTGCTGAAGACCCGCTCACCACAGAACTCACCCACATGCACCTATGAGAGAGTATCAGTGACATGGGTAATGGCACCGATGACTCACGGGGGCTCATTCTGCCCAACTTCAGCTGATGTCCTTTGGCCAGGTTCTTCTTTCCCTTCCCTCCTCTTCCTGGTGCTATCTCATTCCCCTGGATGTTTAAATATCACACACAAGTGAAGAGGACTGCCAGGAGAGTGGGTGCAGTACACTAGTTCTTCTAAGGGGCTGTGCATGGTGATTGGATGCCAGATTAAACAAGCTGCCTTGAACAGAAGTTTATGTTGTTTCAACATGTGCACTAAAAGATACGAGCATGTTCCTTAAAACAAACAAACAAACCCTGTGTCTCAAAGAAGTGAAGGAGAAACCACCAAGATTGATTTGTACAGATGGTTTAAATATGTCATGACACAATAAAATTTTGTAGCTTTTCTTAAAAAAGAATGAAACGATTTTTTCCTACTAACAATGGTCAACTGTCTACATTAATTATAATTATTTTACTATTTTTGTGATTTCTACTGAGGATATAAAACAATCTCTCTCCCATAAATGTGAGCTTTTTTCCCCTCAATGTTTTCAGAATTTCTTCCATTTAAGATTTAAAAAAAAATCACCTTCCTCCCCTCCTTGATTTTAGCAGGTCCCTCCTTTCAAAATTCCATGAAGCACACGAATTCAAGTTTTCCAGAGAATTTCCTTCTCCTGGGCTTGACCAAATATCCATGGCTGGATCTCCCTCTCTTCTTTGTCCTCTTGACATCGTACATCTTCACACTGCTGGGAAACTTTGCTATCATCCTGGTCTCTCAACTCAATTCTCAGCTCCAAAGTCCCATGTATTTCTTCCTTACCAACCTTTCTTTTTTGGATCTCTGTTTCACCACCACGACGGTACCTCAAATGCTGTTCA
Source organism: Megascapheus bottae (assembly GCF_031878675.1). Lineage (NCBI taxonomy): Eukaryota > Metazoa > Chordata > Mammalia > Rodentia > Geomyidae > Megascapheus > Megascapheus bottae. The sequence goes on from NC_143530.1 coordinate 16,108,648, forward strand.
ACTTAGGAGGGCCCAACAAAAATATCCCGTACATAGGCTGTATGGCTCAGGCCTATGTATTTCATTGGCTAGGCTGTACTGAATGTGTCCTGCTTGGCATCATGGCCTTAGATCGCTACGTGGCTGTGTGTAAGCCACTGAGGTACTCCGTGATCATGGACCAGAAGCTCTGTCTGCAACTATCCAGCACTGCTTGGCTCATCGGTCTGGCCAATTCACTGCTTCAGTCCACACTCACAGTGCAGCTGCCCCTGTGTGGGAATCAGGTGCTAGATCACTTCTTTTGTGAGCTGCCTGGTCTTATTAAGATGGCTTGTGGGGACACTACTGTCAACGAGATTACCTTAGCTGTGGTGGCTACATTCCTGATCATGGGGCCTCTCTCCATGATTCTTGTGTCTTACAGTTACATCGCCCGGGCTGTGTTTCGAATCCCTTCTGCTGCTGGGAGACTTAAAGCCTTCAATACTTGCTCATCACACCTACTGGTGGTATCTTTATTTTATGGGCCTGGAATCTACATCTACATGCAGCCTCCAGAGGATGGCTCTCAAGATGTTATCAAGGTCTTGACCCTGTTCTACTGTGTCATTACGCCTATGGCAAATCCATTCATCTATACCCTAAGAAACAAGGAAGTAATAGGAGCTATGCAGAGGCTTCTGAGAAAAGCTATTTCATCTAAGAGAATATGAGAAAATGACACTTCTTTTAAGTGAATGAGCCCAATAGTATCTGAAGTATCTTTGCTCTTGTTTGTTGACTTAATTGTGTGATGGGGTCTCACTACGTAGCCCAGTCCAGCCTCAAAGAATCCAGCTGCTTTTGCCTCTACGGTGCTAGGAATATACACACGAACCACATGCTAGGCTGAAATGTCCTTTTTTTAAGACATATTCCATTACAACTATGTTCCAAAGTAAAAAAAAATCTTATGCATACAAGCAACTTTGTAAGAAGACACCTAAGCATTTGTGTGCAAATACTTTTCAACTTTCAGTATAGTGTCAGAGAAAATGCTCAGATCATCTGAAGTTCTCGAATACACAAATCAGAAAAGGATTACTTTGAAAAGTGTCTCATTATATTACAACTCTAAAGACTTAAACATAATTATGAAGCTGGGTACTGGTGGCTCATACCTATAATTCTGGCTACTCAAGAGGTTCAGATCTGAGGATTGTGGTTCAAAGTCAGTGGGCAAGAATGTTTGTGAGATTCTTATCGTCAATTAACCACCAGAAAACTGGAGGTTATGCTGTGGCTCAAAGTGGTAGAGTACTAGCTTTAAATGAAAACATCTCTAGGACAGCACCCAGGCCCTGAGTCCAAGCCCCATGATCAACAAAAATAAAAATAAAAATTATTAAAAACTGGATGAAATGTTCCTTAAAATATAAAACTATTTTCATGAGTTTTTCTGATAATTTTAAGAACTTATCACATAAAGGAAAGGAATATCAATAGAAAAATTATTTAATGTTAAATAATAATTTTACAGTGCTTTCATTGAAAATAAAATCTTTTCTAACACAGTTATGAAAAAGTTTATATCTGACAAATAAATAGAAAAACAAAGGCCTCAGGATGAACCATACTAGTATGATAAAGGAATATGTAACAAACAAAACATTAAAAGTGAAGTTTAGATGGGCCTGATGGCATATGCCTATAATCTCAGCATTCGGAGGCAGAGGCAGGATTGAGTTAGAGGCTTGGGGCACAATGAAACACCAATGTAGCCTCGAACAAAAGAGTTTGAAATTGTTTTAAAATGGTAGCCAATATTACATTTGTACAAAATACAGGACTCAACAGCTGTTCTTATATGAAACCATTTAATAAGCAACAGTAAATACACATATAATTTATGTTTGAGGAAGATAGTCAACATATTGTTTAACTATTTACTTATTTGCCAGTCATGGGGCTTGATGAACCCAGGGCTTGGGCACTGTCTGTGAGCTCCTTTTTGCTCAAGGTTAACAGCACTCTACCACTTGAACCACAGCACCGCTTCTGGCTTTTTCTGTTTATGTAGTACTGAGTTATCGAACTCTATCACTAAGCCACATTCCCAGCCCAGTTTTCTTTTTAAATTACAAAGTGGCAGGACTTCTGAGATCTTTTTGCCAACCTAAGCCAGAAACACCAAATGAAGAGGATTAATCCCAGAAAGTAGTACTTCAAAAATTGTGAGAAATGCTTTGGCCTATGGAAGTTACTTGAGTCATCTTATCCCAATCCCAAGCCCAGAAAATGGCTTGAGGCTCTGACCAGAGGACAGTACTGGTAGCTTAAGTCTATACTAGCTATGTAGCAGTTATGAGGCCTGAGGATCACAGATTGGGGCCAGTCCAGGCAGAAAAGTCCATGAGACTCATCAAAAAGCCAGAAGTACCTGAGCAACTGAGGCTCATGCCTGAAATCCTAGCTATACAGGACACTGAGATCTGAGGATCTCAGCCTAGGCAGACAAATTTGGGAGACTATCTCTACCAGCAAAAAGCCAGGATGGAGGTATGGTTCAAATGGTAGAGCACTAGCAGTGAAGTGAAAAAGAGGACTTTAAAGCTCCAGTACTGGCATTAAAATGTGGGGAAAGACATACGTGGATTTAGGTGGTGTGGTAGAGTATGTGTCTATTATTCCAGCTACTCAAAAACCCAAGGTAGGAAGGCTGTGATCTTGAGGTTAGCCCAAGCAAGAGTGGGAGACCCAACATGACTTGAGCTGTGGTAGAGCACTTGATTAGCAATCACATCATCCTGACTTCAATCCCTGCTACTATAGAAACACAAAAGCACATAGATTGTAGAGTGAAGGTAAGTAAAATATAGTAGACTTATGTACGAAGCAAAACCAACTATTCACGCAATGATGTCTTTTGGGAAGTTATATAATGTCCAGGGTTGATAACTGCCTTAAAGGATTCTCCAAATATCAAGGCAATATCTTGAAATAATTCCATTACATCTGGTTTTAAAAGATTTAAAATATGAACAGATCAGGTTTTTAAAGGATGTGTTTCTAATGAAGTGATTATTTTACATTTGCCACCTAAATTTTGGGTTATTTTGTGCTTTTACAGCTTCTCATTTTTCTTAAATGGTAAAATAGGAAGAAACAAAAAGTTATATATGCAGATGTATAACATTTAGTGGAATTTTCACCCTACTACCTTCTTGTCTGGTATTGTGCTTATTCTCTTATGCTAGTATTTTCTAAAGGATATAAATTCTCCATCTGCTGAGTTGTTTGGTGTACATTTTCCTAGATTCCACTATGAACCACCTCAATCAGTTTCTGAGGCAGGCCTGAGAATCTGCATTTGAGCTAGTACATCATGCTTCTTAGGTATAAGAACTATGAGTTATTGTCAGTCTGAGACATCTGAGAGTTTAAGTACAGTCACATAACAGGCATAACCAAGGATGTATTTGCAAGAGTAGAACTCTTGCACTAGAAAACAACTCTTAAATTAAGGAGACAGAAAGTGAAACAGAATTGGAAAGGATATAATGTTCTTTCATGAAAGCTATGGAAATATATGAAACAGGCCTTTGGAGACTTTGGTGTAGACTATCACCTTCCTAATTTTAAATACCCGCCCCCAGTAACAGATTAGGAAAGACAGTATGTCTACAAAAACAGAACAAAAAGATTGTGCCTTGCACCCTCAACCCCTGGATCAGAAATGTGTAGGATAGTGAGGATATCTAGGATAGAAGTGGATCAGATATTGTGTCCCACTGTTTAATAATAGTCATATTGCATCTACATAAACCTTGACTGTGGCCTTGGGTACCTCATACCATGAAGGTACCCACGATTAAGTTACAACGGACACTGCGGCCATATTCAGGATCATGTACTGCAACGCAGCCTGGTGCTATCCCTGAGCTTCTGTGCTTAAGGCTAGCACTCTCCCACTGGAGTCACAACTCCACTCGCAGCTTTGTGTTCCTTAACTGGAGATAAGTGTCTAAAGGATTTTCCGGCCCAGGCTGGCTTTGAAATGAGATTCTCAGATCTCAAATTCCCGTGTAGCTAGCTAGTATTGCAGGCGCTGAGTTCCCGGTGCCTGGCTATAGAGTATATTGAAAGCCTGAGAAAACTACTGGTCCTCCAGCTGTGTCCTCCGGAGTCTTGACTTCTTAGATGTGACTTGGCTGTCGGCGAATGTTTTCTAACAGCGTCACCTGTAATAGCCCCGAAATGGAAACCACTCAGATTCCTTCAGTGGTGAATGGGCAAATGGTGGTATGTACATACCACGGAATACTACTACGAGGTAATACACGAACTATCTATGTACATGTAAGTTACATGAGTTAACATGTAAATACAATCTTCGCGTCGGACTCTGGTGTTTCGGCCTGTCGTCAAGCACACACAAGGGCACTGCTCACGCAACAAAGCCTGGAGGAGCCCGCAGCGGTTGGGCTTTGAGAAGTCCGTGGAAGGAGACCCTTGAATCGGAGAGGATCTCTTGAGGGTATTTCTTCAAAGCACTTCCAATCTCAGAACTGCTGAAATCCAAGTAAATCTACGAGTGGAGAAGCATGAGACTTCCCTCCCCATCTACAGTTTCCAGCCAACCCCAAACAATTCAAGGTCGTGGGAAAATCAGATAAAGGCGAAAGAGCGGAGATAACCAATCCCGTTTACCCGCTGGCTAGAGAAGCCCCACCCTCTCCCCCCCATTGGTCGGATAGGAAAACCACCGAGTTGAAAATCCCGCCCTCCTTTTCCTAGAGCTACCACGGAAGTGCGTCTCGCGACCGGAGCCAGCCAGTCCTCCACATCCGTTTCTCGGGCCTGTGCGAGCCACTCTCGTGAGCTCTGGTTCCCGGAGAGTCTGGCCTTCAGCTCTTCTGACTTGGGGAAGGAGTCCTCAGAGTGTCACCCGCGGGCTCCGGTGAGCGGACTTGTGCTCCAGACATCGCGGTTGCAGGTGAGAAGGCGGGGACTTCTGCGTCCGGGTATCCCGGGCTCCCGCTAGCCTGCGCATGCTCCGTCGGGGCTTCCGCTTCCTCCGGTGTCCAAGCGTTCTCCGCGGAGGCCATCCTCCTGCCCCTGGGGGATTAGGGCGGCCTGTGACTCCCTCCATCTCCCATTTAGTTCTTTTTTCCAGTGGAAAGTTTTGTACATGTTGTTCTACCAAATGGTATTCCTTAAAGGTCTTGGCATCTTTTCCATGCTTTTTTCTTTTTTTTTAGTCCAAAGTTTTTTCTATCAAAGCATATGTATTTCTCTAAGTACATAGAAAATTAACCACGATTCAGGCTTTCAAAGGACATACTTAAATTTTTAGAATTTGTAATTCTAATTTATGGCAGTTTGTGTTAACAGTGATGCTTATTCCTCAGGTCCAGTGGGGAAGAAACCTTGAAAGAGCAAGATACCCATTGAACTTTCGCTTAACTATGCTGGGATCTACTTGGGATCTCTGGACCCACAAGGATCAGGAGGAGCTTTTGGAAGTACAGACGGAGGAGGAAGAAGAGGGTAAACATGCCATTGGACAAGATCCAAACTTTCCAAAGAACAGTATCCATAGCAGAGAGGTCTTTCAACAATACTTTAGGCAGTTCTGCTACCAGGAAACATCTGGACCCCGGGAGGCTTTGAGTCGACTACAAAACCTTGAAATCAGTGGCCAAGACCAGAGAGCCACACCAAAGAAGAAATTCTAGAGCTACTGGTGTTGGAGCAGTTCCTGACCATCCTGCCAGAGGAGCTCCAAGTCTGGGTGCAAGATAGCCATCCAGAGAGGGGAAGAGGTGGTAACTGTGTTGGAAGATTTAGAGAGAGAGAGCTTGATGAGTCAGGAGGCCAGGTAAGGAAGAAAACCAAAGTATGATTTTTCCTTGAAAAAGGAAGATTGTGGATTTCCAGGCTATAGTGAAGTATAACATTATAGTAAATATAGTGACTCCACATTGATGACACTTAAGTGCATCAGAAATGGACCTGAGTGTTTTGGAATGTTGATGAATATGATTTTAGCTTTTGTTTCTACTTTTGGAGACCGGGTAGATTATGCTGGGCACTGAGTCACCATTCTCCATCTTCAGACTCACAACAGAGAATTCAACATGCTACTAGAGCCATCCCTAGAAAAATCTTATAATAAAACATGAAGTAAACCCCAGCATTAGGATACAACATAGAGTGGAGCAAGAAGAAATATGTGACAAAAAAGAAGTTTGAAATAGAATCGTGAAAATGACTTGAGAGATGTGTAAGAAGGAAAATGATATATAAACTTTCCTGAAAGCTTGAAAGAATAGTACAGACATAACTAACAGTTAAAGAGACTGTAGGTGGTCACTTAGCATATAAGTGCAATGAGTGTGGCCGAGCCTTTGGTCAGTGGTCAGCTCTGAATCAACACCAGAGACTTCACTCAGGAGAAAAACACTACCACTGTAATGAATGTGGCAAAGCCTTTCACTAGAAAGCAGTCCTCTTTCATCATCTCAAGGGCCACAGAAGAAACAGACCGTATATCTGTCTTCAGTGTAATAAGAGTTTTAATCGGTGTTCCATGCCTACTCAGCTTCAAGGGGTCCACACCAGTACAAAGCCTTACAAGTGCAAAGAGTGTGGAAAAGCTTTTGTTTATAACTCATCTCTTGTTACACACCTGGTGATCCCCACAAAGAGAGGTGGCATCAGCACAGGAACACAGGAAATCCTGCAGTGAGAGCCGCCTTACCCAGTATCCAAGGATCTGCACTGAAGAGAAACCCTACAAGTGTGATGTATGTGAAAAGGCCTTTATTCGAGGGATAAGTCTGATAAAACGCCAGCAAATTCATAGGGGAGAAAGACCTTATAAATATGGTGAATGTGAAAAGGGCTTTACTCAAAAATGAGTTCTCCCAGAACAACAGAGGATCCACACTAGAGAGAGGCCCTCCAGTTGTGATGGGAATGAGAATGCCTTCCAAGGAATCACCAACCTTATTCAAGGTCTGAGAAACCCCATTGGGGAGAAGCCCTCCCGATACCATGAGTGTGGCGAGGCCTTCACACAGGGGTCAGGTCTCATGTAAGCACAAGAAAATCTGTAACAACCTGGTCCCTGTAAATACTAGAGTGTGGGGGATCATTTCGTGAGAATTTTTACTCAATTCTCAGACCATCCACAAAGGAAGAGAATCTGTTTCTGTGTGATGTCTATAGGGAAACTGTCTCAAAGAATGCAGGCTGGTGAGAAATACTAATTTGTAATGATTTGGGGCAAATTGGCTGTTGCTTTTGCTACGCAGGAACTTCAGCTGTTTAATGACAGCCCACTGTATGCTGCCCATTGTATTTGGTGCTATGGAGAACTAAATCATAATACCAGATCTCTCTCTCTCTCCCTCTCCCTCTCTCCCCATCTCCCTCTTTTCTTATTTTTTTTTTTTTTGTCTTTTCTTTTTTGGCAGTGGGGATCGAACCCAGGACGTTGCACTTCCTAGGCAAGCGCTTTGCCACTGAGCTACATCCCAGCCCTCCCTCTCTCTTTCTTTTGTCATGGGGCTTGAACTCTGGGCCTAGGTGCTGTCCCTGAGCTCTTCACAAAGCTACCACCCTACCCCTTGAGCCACAGCACCACTTCTCATTTTCGAGTGGTTAATTGGAGATAAGAATCTCATGGACTTTGGTGCCTGGGCTGCCTTTGAACTGCAGTCCTCAGATCTCATCCTCCTGAGTAGCTAAGATTATAGGTGTGAGCCACTGCACCTGGCTTACCAGATTTCTTTCTTCACTGTTTGTAGCCTAGTGTGGGAGTAAAATCTACATATATAGTTAAATTAGACTACAGGTCATTACAACTGTTGTTCAATATGATTTAGAAATAAAGTAGCACTTGGTAAGAGAATAAGTAGTATGAATTCTAGAGGACAAATTACTTTTTTTTTTTTTTAGTGTGGTAGGAAAGATTTTGCTGAAAATATGAAGGTTTTTTTTGTTCTTGATTTTTCTTTCTTTTTTTTTTTTTACAGTATGGAAATTGAAACCCCAGGCCTCATGCTGATCACTTGATGCTTTACTACTTGAGCTACATCCCTAACTCTGAAAATATAGGTTTGATGGACTGGTTTGCAAGACACAGGGGAAATAACATTTAGATAAAATAAATAATTGTATTTGTTTACTGTTGTCTTAGGAAGAAGGCTAACTACAAGGAAATACTCCTGAAAAATTGTGCACCTTGAGGTGGAGTGAATCTTCTGTTAAGCTCTCTCTGACTCCAGATTGGCAGTCTTCTTGCAGGAAAGATCTGGACTCATGACAGAGGAAGAGGACTGTGTCAGCGACACAGAATCAGTCTAGCAAGGAAATCACAGATCTTTCTTCAGCCTTGAGGTGGTTACTTCGAAGTCTCAATACTTGAAGTGCAGAGAACTTCAGAAGACTCAGGGAACTTTGCTTACAATTGCTGAGACCAGAAATACATCAGGTGGAGGTGCTGGAACAGGTCCTTGGTTTAGATATGATAATATCCAGAATGTGGAGAAGGCATTGGTTATACTGGAAAAACTTCAGTGACAACTTGAATGAAAGATAAGCACAGTGGGAGGGTTTAGGAAGATCACTTATGGCTTTATTAGTGAAAGGCTTTGGTTTGGGAATAGCACAGAAAGCAGCAAGTGAACTTAGGGTCCATGAACTGTCTCGAGCTATTCCCTTGTGGCTCCCTCATGAACTTTCTGTGCACTAGTGGAACCTCTTTCTTTGTTGAACATTTTTACCCTGAACTCTTCAGCTTCAGGCTGTCACCCTACCCCTGGGCTTGGGCCTTGTCCCTGAGTGCTTCAGCTCAAGGCTACCACCCTACCCTTGAGACAAGCTCCACTTCCCATTTTCTAGAGGTTAATTGGAGATAAGAGTCTCAGGTCCTTTTGTGCACCGACGGGCTTTGAACCTTGATCCTCATATCTTAGCCTCTTGAGTAGCTGGGATTATAGGCGTGAGCCACCTCACCTGGCTCAAATTGTGTTTTCTATGACCAGCTTTGTCTAATTGCCTTCAAATTCTAGGCTAAAAGATAATGATACACTATAACAGAGATAGTAACTTTGAAATCAAATGCTTCATGGCCAAACTAAGATCCTAGTTTAACTTTCAGCTCTATTACCTTCCCCCCCCACATCTCTATCTATTACTTTTTGATAAGAAAAAGTTATGAGAAAAAAGGAAAAGAAAACCCCCCTGGAGAGAGAGTCAGAAAAAGAACCTCACAGGGGAAGCTTTTTAGAATTCTTAGGAATGTCTTGTCTCTTGAATTTATTCTACCCATCTCCTGACTATGTGCCTTATATTTAAGTAGAAATTGCATCATATGTGTGAGGTGTTGATTTTAATTTTTAACCTAAGGAACTCTATTAGCTTCAAACATTCATAGTTTCCAGTTTGATTTCCCCACATCAAATTAGTAGTATATATTTTACAGTAGGGCCATGGATTGTGTCTATTGTACATTCTTTTTTTTTTTTTTTGCCAGTCCTAGGCTTGAGCTCAGGGCTTGAACATTGTCCTTGGGTTTTTTCCTCAAAGGTAGAACCCTACCACTTGAGCCATAGTACTACTTCTGGCTTTTTCTCTATGTATGTGGTACCAAGGAATTGAACCTGGGTCTTGTGCATACTAGGCAAGCACTCTTACCACTAGGCCAAACTTCTGGCCCACGTTCCTATTTTTTGCATAAATATTAGTCACTATTTTACAAGGGTACCTGCATTCTGCACTTGATCTTAGCCAAAAGGGTGAGAAATGATGAAATTACTTGTATTCTGTATGAAGTTTTTCTAGCCTTTATTATAGAAATCATTCCAATGTAACTATCATATAAATGTACATTTTAATACACAACCAGCTTTGCATCTGCAGTTTTACAGTCATGATGTATTCTATTAATATGTTAATGGATTAATTTGCTAATTTTTATTTAGTATATTCTTCAATATTTGTGAAATTGTTTCATAAGTTTTAAAATTTTTCAGGTTTAGATTTAATGTTACCTTCTGGGATAGAGTATCAGGTGGAGTAGGAGCTTTTCTGGAGTGAGCAACTGAGGTATTGCAGTGGTGTTTTTTGATCCAGGGTTCCTGATGTCACATATTTCTTGGTCAGACTGTTCTTCATGTTCCTTGATGATTGGTGGTTCCAGAGGATATGGGAGGGTGTGTATGGAAAAGGCATCTCCTCACTGTTCCCAAGCACTCAGTCTCTTTACTTCATGTTTATTTATAAATGGATCACCCAATCAATTCTCGTGGTCCCTTCAAGCAGGATTCTGCACTAACAGGTTGTATTTATTTGATTTGTGTGCCTAAACTTGTGTATTTATAACATTCTGTGCCAACCTTTGAAGTGGTTTTTATCAATTAGCAGATCCCATACCATATCTTTGCACCATAAATATGTGAGATATTTCCAGTTCGCCTTGTATTTCCTACATTGGTTTTTTTGTTGATTTTGCCTTTAGTCCTGTGTGTATACATTATTACATAGAGTTACTGGTCAATTTATTTTGTAATTGGAATCCTTGTTACTGAGTTACTATAATGAAGGTAACACCTAAGATTCTAACTTGATCTACAAGCTACTACTGCCAGATAAAAGAACTGTAATCTTTAGGTAGTACACATTCTTGTCTATATTGAAGATAAATATAAATTGACATGTTAAACTGACGCTCTTCTATTAAATTATTTGAGGAAAGCAAAAGGTTGGGAGCATGATTTAAAGTTTTAATAGTTTAGTTAATGCTTGGAATTACAGTATTATAATAGTTAATTTTATGTTTAAACATTGATGGGCCACGGGGTTCCCAGATCTATGGTCAAACATTCTGAGTATGCCTGTAAAAGTGGTTTGGATATGAACGTTTAAATGTGAAGCACATTTTGAGTTTCAATATCCAATCAATTGAAGACCTCAAAGAATGTTCATCCCTTCTAATAGTAGATGTGCAAATATAAGTGATCAGTCCACATTTCCCAAATAGACTTTGAGTGCAAAGATTTAAAAGTAAAGGCCCACATGGAGTTCTCAGTAGTGGAGCACAGAGAAGAACCTTTCTAGAATGTAATGATAAAAATGGAAATGGAAACAAGAGGTTTCTATTTTCTTTGTTGCTGTCTTAGTTTTCTTTTCCTTATCACTTGTTTGTTTATTCAACTGGTGGGTGGGGAGGGGAGGGGTGACATGTTCAAAAAGAAATGTGCTTCTCATCTAACATGTAACTATAACCCTCGGTACATCACCTTTATAATAACAGTAAAGAAACAGTTTAAATACGTTTCTTAGATGAAAATAAAATTAATGATTCAAATGATAAGAAAACAAAAAAAAGTTCATCCTGCCTAATGCCATTGAGCTAGGATATCAGTCTTTCTTGGCCTTGGGGAAGCCTGTTGGACTAGAACTCACCATGTCATTGGTTTTCCTGGATCTTCTAGCTTACTTAAAAATGCCTCTGTAAACACATGACCCAATGACTAATAAGTATATCACCAAAATGTAAATAAATACACATACATACATTCCAGATTGTTCTTTGCAGAATCAAAGAACTATGTGTTCGGAAAGTGAAAACTACTCAATGTTTTTGGTTTTAAGAATTCACACGAAATAACTATGGTTTATTTCTGTAACAAATCATTGCAATAGGATTTGTTAGATTTGTGTCCATTAGGTTGCTGAAAAACTGAAGTACCAAGCTTTGAAACTGACATGAGAACAGGCTTGTATGGATTTACTAAAGATTTTGGATGCCCACTTAATTCCTAATAAAGTACATAATAAAAGACTTATGTTACAGGGCCGGGATTTTGGCCTAGTGGTAGAGTGCTTGTCTAGCATGCTCCAAGACCCAGGTTCGATTTCTCAGTACCACATACATAGCAAAAAGCCGGAAGTGGTGCTGAAGCTCAAGTGGTAGAGCTCTAGCCTTAAGAAAGTCCAAGGATAGTGCTCAGACCCTGAGCTCAAGCCCAAGGCTTGGCAAAAAAAAAAAAAAAAAGTTACAACACAAAAAGCATTATGAAATGTTAAATGAAAACTGTAGCGTCCAGAATCTTATAGCTATGACAAAGATAGAATATTACTGGTGCAAAAAACGAAGTGAAAAATGTAACTGCAAAATGAACACAGTATAAATAATAACCTTGCTAGGTGCTAGTGGCTTGCATTTGCACGCTAACTACTCAGGAGGCTGAGGTCTGAGGCTCCTGATTCAAATCCAGCCTAGCTGGATAAAAGCTGTGAGGCTCTTATCGTCAGTTAACAACCAGAAAGCTCGAAGTGGAGCTGTGGCTCAAGTGGTAGAGCACTATTCTTGCATGAAAACTCAAGGACAGCACCCAGATCCTGAGGCAGCCCCAGGACTGCCTCCATTCTAAAAGGAAACAGTTCTCGAATGACAGAAAGTAGTCACTCTTGAAACTTTTGTAGAAATTCTATTGGAAATATACTTGTATGGTGCTGACTTTAAATAAAAAGATTTCTCACTTCAATTGACCAAACTAATTGTCACTATGAGGAGGTAAAAAAGGAAAAGAAAAAAAGGATGGTTTAACAAAGTATGTTTACAGCAGATAGCCTGAGAAGTTAACTTAATGGCTAAAGTTCTCATTGCAAATAATTAAGGAGCTGCTACCACACACACAATTTGACAGGCAATGCCCAGCCCCACACATGGCTTTTGGAGCCAACTAATTTAAAGACTATGACTTCACACTAATGTTAGAATTTGAAACCAAAAATAATACTTATTGAAAATAGTTGGTGTGAATGCACTTGCCTGGGGGAAGTGTGAATTTAATAGGGATAGGGTTTGTGCCGTTTGCTATGTAGAATGTGTTGGTATGTGAATAATCACTGAACACAGAAGGGCAACTAGTTTGTTCCCTTTCTATTTTGAAACCTCTTGCCAAGTAAGATTGAGAGTGAACCAAACCACAGCATTCAGATAAACTCCCACGGGAGCACTGGGAGCTGGACAAACTAGTGCTACCTCCAAAGGGAAGCTGTATTACTGCACATACACGGTCACTATATTTGATTATACAAATGTCATTGCTTTTGTAATCTAACATATAAAAATGCTTCTGCCTTCTGTAGACAGTGTAGAACAGAATACTGAGGAAAAGTGCTTTTGTCCAACCGGCTGCCATTGACTAAATCTTCTGCTTAGTGGTGTTCGTCCTCATCGTTCAAGGACTTCCCTTGCTGGTATGTTTGAATGAGCCTTATGTCTCAAATACCATTACAGGTATTCGCTCCAGTCTCTCTGAAACCTCTCCTATTACCCAAGGACAACTAGCCTGTGAATATGTCAGCAGCAGGGTGGAGGCAACATAGTTTTTACTGCTGTGAGATCTGGAGTAGGCCAAGGATAACTACAACTTAAGAACCTAGATGGTAAATTTTCCAAAATTTACCATTTATTCTGGTCTGATAACTAATTTTCACACAACCTGAATAGGAAAGCTTTCTCAAGAATAGCAAAATTAATATCAGAAAAAAAGTAGGAAGAATGGAATTCCATGGGTGGCACACATCCAGAATGACAAAAGACAAGCTGTTTAAGGCATTTCTCATTAGAAATCTTAGTCAGGTAAAGAAATATGGATTGTTTTTTTTTTTATCACAGTAACCTCACTGCCACTCATGCTCTGGCAAGCCTATTTACTTAGTAAGAAATACACTAGATGGACTCAGAATCTAGAATTTGATGACAAGTAACCAGTCTGGAAACCCATTTAATTCCAATGGTGGAGAATAAAACTTCCAGTTTTGTTTCTTCCAGACAACTCTCCTACAGCCTTCTATGAAATAAGTTTTTCTTCTAGTCACACTGTAGAATGTAGAAGGCCATTTATCTCACACTAGCTTTTAACCTGTGATGATGTGTAAGGCCTGAGCTCGCAGCATCTGTGGCCAGGAAGGGCTTCTGTGGTGGTTTCATTTCGGTGGCACACAGCACTAACTCAACTTTGTCATGTATGGCACAGGTCATGGTGACAGAAGTCTTTTTCCTATGTGGCTTCTCTGATGTTGAACCAGGTATGATGTTCGAGCAAAGCCTTTTCCACATGTGTCACACTGGTAGGGTTTCTCACCAGTGTGGGTTTTCACATGTTCGATAAGGCCTGTGTTCTGAGAGAACGTTCTCTCACATTCATTACATTTATAAGACACAGGAGTTTCAATATTTTCCCAGTGGTTTTCCATTCTATCCTGACCTTCCCAGTCAGGCCCCTGAATATTTTTAGCTCCAGTATGGATCCTCTGATGTCTCCGGAGATGGGAACTACGCCGAAAGGCTTTGCCACACATGAGGCATGGGTATGGTTTCTCCCCAGTGTGAATTTTGTGATGCTCAAGGAGGCTGCAGCTCTGGCTGAAGGTTTTCCCGCAGTTGTCACACTCATAAGGCTTTTCCCCAGTGTGGGTTCTCTGGTGTTTGATAAGGTCAGAGCTGTGACTGAAGGCCTTGCCGCATTCTTTACACTCATATGGCTTCTCGCCAGTGTGAACTCGCTGATGAGTGATGAGTGCAGAGCTCCCTATGAAGGCTTTTCTGCACTCCTCACACTCGTAGGGTTTTTCTCCAGTGTGGATTCTCTTATGCTTACTCAGGCCGGAACTCTGAGCAAAACTCTTTCCACATTCATGGCAAATGTGGCGCCTGTTTCCTGTGGCACTTTTCTGCTTTCTTTGTAACCTGCTCTCCTGCTCAGACACAGGAATATGGGCAATGTCTTCTCCCAGGTGTCCCAGCTTTTGTTCTGAATGTTTTTCAGCTGTAGTTGCGTCATTGATCTTTGACTGCATTTCCTGACCTGAAAACAGAAATGCCAGTGACTGTCACATCCTGTGGGGCAGGGAAGTGGTGTGATGAGCAGCAAGAAGGCAAGAAATACACAGGTCTCTGCATACAGGGACTTCAGTGCAGGCTGGAGGATGGGAATGAGGGAGATACCACGAGTGCTGGGGAGACTTGAGAATGGGAACTGGGCCATAGGAAAAAGTGTACAATTGGGAAAGCTGGTTCAAGGGAAAGGTGGAGAGAGAGAAGCAAGGACTGTGCTAGGGATACATGGTTGGGTAGGTACACAGGATGGATCTGAGAGCCCTAGCAATAGTGAGAGGGAGCCACATTCAATATTAAAAGAGCTAAGCACAGAAACCAGGGCAAGGAAAAGGATGTATGATGTATTAGAGACTCAGAAATTGGTCAGTAAAGGGTGAGTAAAGGGCTTATCTTGAATTGTACCCCAGGCAGAGTCAAGGTCTCTAAACAGAAGACTTTGGTACTGAGAAATCGAAGCCAGAGCCTCCACTGTTGCACCAAAGAAAACTATGAGATCTTTCCTATGTCTCTGCACTTTCACCTCCAAAGTCAGGGTCTTCAAAGTCTATGGTCACTTTGAGCCCACAATCTGACTCCATGTCTCATTTCCAAAAGAGTTTTCCCTCAACTTTTTCTTCAGCCAGACCTAAGTATAGGAAGAGGAAGACAGCATTTTTATTGGGGAGGGTGGGGAGGAACTCTGGGGTTTAAACTTAGGGACTTGCCCTTGTTAAGCAGGCACACTTGAGCCATAGTTCCAGCTCCTCCTGCTTTGGTTAGTTATCACCTCAGGTCTTGCTTTTTCTTCGGGGTGAACCTAGACCATAATCCTTAGATTTACACTTCACATGTAGTTGGGATGACAGGTACATACCACTATACCTGGCTTTTTATTAAAGTGGAGTCTTGTGAACTTTTTTTGCCCAGGCTGGCTTCAAATTGCCGCCCTTTTGCCCTAACCTCCTAAGCAGCTAGTAGTCCAGATGTGAGCCTCTATTACCAGCCTCCCCCCCCCCCTACTCACTGAGGATTAACTCCTGGTCTTATTCAAAATAGGAGATAAGAGCTGGATACCAGTAGCTCATGCCTGTAATCATAGCTATTCCAGAGGCTGAGATCTGAGGTTCACAGTTTGAAGCCAGCCTGGGCAAGAAAGTCTGTCAAACTCTTTATTGCCAATGGACTACTAAAAAGAAGCGGGACAGGGGGGAGTGCAGTTCTGGCTCACATGGTAGGTAATGTGCTAGCCTTGAGCAAAAGAGCTCCAAGTCCTAGAACCTGCACACACACAAACCAAACAAGCCCCAAAGAAAATGAGCGGTAAGCACTCTATGCAAACCAGCATTTATTGAGCACTTTCCATGGGGGAAACAATACTAGAGAGTACAGTTGTATTTAATTCATCCCACTAGACTAGAATTCTGACAAATCAAAGAAATCAAGATTACATGTGTTAAGGAGCGGTCCGTGGTCTGGAAATCCACAAATGCAGTTTGGAATCCAAACACAAGGACCTCAGTGGTTTTTAAAGAATCTCACTGGGTTAGTATGATGCCAAGAAACCTGAGAATAAATCAGTGCCCATTGGTCTTACCCAGGGAGACCTGGCTGCCACAGCTCTGCCTTTCATCTCTGTAGAGGTTCATCTGCGATGAATCCTGTTGTACCCACCCACGGGAGAGGGTCATGACATCTTCCATTTTCAGCAATCCCTAAAGGAATAGAAGTGGTTTGACCAAAGAGACAGAGGAAGGAAGAGCTGGGAAGTACAAACAGCTGTCCAAGACGGTAATGAAACTTTAGAAGCCTCTTCAGTTCAACAGTGATAAGCAACCCTGGGAAAGATGAGAATATTCATATCCCATCTAGGACTCAGGTAGAGGACCTACCTTGGGGATAAAGGTAAAAGGGGACAAAAGAACTTTGTAGTAAGAGGCAGCAAGGAGGGAAAGGGGCTCCATCTCACCTGGGGCTCCGGAATGCGTCTGGCAGTTATCACCGGGTCTTCTCCACACCCTTCCTGGAAAACTGAGAAGAAGCTCTGCATGAGATCTACCCTGGCATTGTCTCCCTGCCTGTGGAATACAAGTTTACAAACTGAAAACATTTCTGCAAAACTAAGTTACATATGGTTGATCCCTTCCCAAAATATTTGTCCCTACTAGATTCAATTCTAGAGCCTAAATTGATCTGATATTCTCTGCAGACACACAAAAACCAGGCAAGAGCTGGATATGTGTATGGATTGATCCCCAGCACCACGAATACAAGAAAGAAAATCATGCAACCTAGAAGATAACACTCACCTCTGTCTTGTAAGTGCCGGGATTCCAAAGATTCATGCTTAAGTAGAGGCTTCATTGGCTGGAACTGGCTACTTTGTGAGCCCTGGGCAGTTGTCAGTGGAACCACTTTGGAACAAAGTAGTTCTTGCTCTTGATCACCACCTGGGACCTAGAAGTCAATCATTCATTTTTTTTCATTTACTCACCACACATATCTATAGCATGTTCTATGTGCCTGGCACTACTTCCAAGAATGCTGCAACTATAGATTCATTTAATATAGATGCCTTTCCTTTTCTTCTTCCTTCCTTCCCTTTCTTTCTTTATGTCTCCTTCCCTCTTCTTTTTGCTAGTCCTGGGGCTTGAACTCAGGGCCTGGGCCTCTCTGCACCCAAGGCTAGCATTCTACTACTTGGGCCACCAGTGTCACTTCCAGCTTTTTCCATTTATGTGGTGCTGAGAAATCTAATCCAGGGCTTCATGCATGCTAGGCAAGCACTCTACCACTAAGCCATATTCTCAGCCTTCTTTTTCTTTTGTTCTTTTTAAATTTTTTGGCAGTACTGGAATTTGAGCGCAGACTTCATACTTGATACCACTTGAGCCACTCTACCAGCCTGTTAACAGCTACTTTAGAAGGGAGATACTATTATACTCATTTTATTGATGGGGTAACTGAGGCACAGTGGCTAGTCAACATAGTTTACCCAAGAGCATTTGGGTAAGTGACTATGCTAAGATGAAAATTCAGGCAAAAATTACTCCAGAGTTCATTTTCTTAATTCATTATGTTTCCTTATTACACACATTTACATATATATACATGAAAGCCCTCTGGAAACTGGTGAGAAAACTTTTAAAATAGAGCTTTGTCTTATCTAAAAAATGGTATTAATTTCTACAGTTGTTAGAACCAGTAAACAAGATGACATAATGTGAAATCACTTGATGGTCTCACATATGTATTAAGATTTCCTACTAGACATTTATGGTTTGAGTTTCAAATTACTGTCATATGTGGGGCTCATAATTTCGCAAAGCATTGAGACTTATTTTTTTTTCCACTGTGACAGAGTTCTGCGAAATAAATCCAAGACAAGAACCTTGGATTCCTGGTCACTAGTTAGAAAGTTCTGGCCCTTGCTCTGAGGGAATGTGCACAAAGACAATGAACCATTCAAAGAGATAATAGTCGCATAAAACAGGCAGAAGATGGAGCCAAAAACCAATCAGTTTACACCAGGTTTCAAAACCAGTGGTCTATGACCTTGGATAGGAAAAAATAACTGGTTTTACTTTTACTAGTTTCTAGCAAGCCCATTATTAACGGAAGCAATAGACTGATGTGGCCTAAACAGTGGCCTCAGTGTGGGGAAAACCATTACACATTTTCACTACACATTGCAAGGAAACATCCTGAACGTTATTTGCTTATCATCACTTTTAAATGTTTGGTATTTTGGGTCTGAGAATAGGACTCAACGTTGGCAGTTGATGTTTTTTCTCTCATGGGCTGTTGCCCTACCAACTGAGCCATGCCTTGAACTCCAAAATGACCTGTATTTAACTCTTCCATTAGACCCATTTTATTTATCCCACTAATGTAACACAGTATATATATATATATATATATATATATATATATATATATATATATAACTTTATCACAAATTTCTTTAATATTTTGCTAACTGAATTGTCTTGAGTTGTTTTGCAATCTTCTGGAATTTTCCTTGATGTATGTAGAGATCTGAGTTCTGAGGTCAGGGTGTGTTTGCCTGACTGCCCACCAGGTTCACGGTACAGAGAGACTGAGATCCCCGGGACCTGAAAGGCCTGGCCCCCGCTGGGAGAGCTCAGGATGCACAGCACTAAAGCTGTTCTTTCTACCTGCGGCATGGGCTCAGCCAGCTGCCTCTCCAAATACTCCAGCAGCGCCACCACCTCCTCCCCGCCCTCGGGACGCTGCTCCCGCACCCAGCCCTGCAGGTCCCCCGGCAGGATGGTCAGGAACTGCTCCAGCACCAGCAGCTCCAGGATCTGCTCCTTGCTGCGCAGGTCCGGCCGCAGCCACTGTCTGCAGAGCTCCCGCAGCTGGCTCAGCGCCTCTCGGGGACCCGCAGTCTGCGGGTAGCGGAATGCACGGAATCGCTGGCGGGAATGCTCAGGACGCTGGGCACCACTGTCTAGCAAATGGACCTCCTCTGCAAAGGTGGAGGCTTCTTCCTCCTCCACTTTTATGACCAGAAGTCCAATCTGATCCTCTGTAGATTGGTCGTCCAAGGCTGTGCTTGCCTTCGACTCTCTAGCCATCTTCCGGGAAAGCGGTACTTTGAAGTCACTGTAGCAGCACCCTGTAGCAGCACGCCAAGAGATCTCTGAAAGGCAGAAAGAAATCAGGTAGCTACTAAACTTGCAAACAGTTACATCTCCTCATGCTCTGGGCTCTCTGATGAGTCCATCATAGAACATTTGTGGAGATTTCTTCCATGTGTTCAGCTGCCTCTTTGGCTTCATTTTCTGTACCTGTATCAGCTCCCCAAAGGTGGCCATGAGGGTGGGTGGTGCCACCCTTTTGTCCTTGACTAATGGATATAAGATCTATTCCTGAACTCTCTAGATAGCATCTTGGTGACTGGCTGAACCTGCTTTGTCTTCTGAAGAACTCCCGGGCTATCTCTGGTCTTTGCCACCCCTTCTATCTGCCACTCTTTTCAGGGCCAAACTTCTTGAAACATCGATCCTGGCTCAAGCCAGCTTTCACCTACCACTAAACTTTCAACACATCCTAGACAGCACACTACAGAAAGATCATGAAGGCTGTCCTTGCAGAAATAGAGAAATTTTTTCTTCCATTACTGTTTTCAGGTAACCAGTCCCATGTTGCTCGTCCTCATCCCAAACTCACTTCTCCCTGGACTCAAGGACCCCACTCTCCAGTGGCTAGCATGTGGTAAGCATCATATTAATTTCAGTGTATGTTATATCCACTGGCCTTTCTTGTTTTAGGTAACAGTGGGTCTTGGAATGCTTCTCTTTACTTTTTTCTCTTTCCACATCTTTGTCTTGTAAACACTCAGATTTCAGGCTCCTGAGCAGCTAGGATTATAGGCATGAGCCACCAGCACCTGATGAAAGTTACAGAATTACTTTTGACAGTCCTGGGGCTTGATCTCGGGACCTGGGCACTGTCCTTGGGCTTTCTCCAGGCTAGTATTCTACCACTTGAGCCATAGCATCACTCCGGCTTTTTTTTAATGTATGTGATATAGAGAAATGGAACCCAGGGCTTCATGCATGCTAGGCAGGCACTCCACCCTCCTGGCCTGAAAAGTTACAAATTAAACAGAAAGAAAGAAAGAAAATGATACAATATTAAGAGTGGAATGAAAGGGGGAAACTAGTGTGAATTCATCTCATATTCATTCATTCATATAATATATATGGATCTCATGGGAGGTTTACAAAAGTTGCAGATCCTTAGCAGAGTGGAACCAGTAGTTTCTGCTTATGTTAGTCCTTCCTCATTGTTGGAAACCTCTCTTGCTCCTCTTGCTCCAAAGAAAAGTATTTTTACACTTAAAAAAAAAAACATTGTGAATGTGAACACACAAGACACTTTGGGATAGACTGCTCAGAATCTTATTTTTTCCCTCCTAAAACACAGAAATCTATTGAAAAAGAACTGGTGAATGGCACTAAAACAGCAAGAACAATATCCAGTCACCAAGCCCACTTACTGAAGGTAATATGTTGTCAAAGTTTAAAAAAATTAAAAAAAATAGCAATAATAGCAAATCTTTACCTTTGCTTACTCTCTGTACCTGGTACTTGTACATATTTTAAGCACCTTCCACATTTAATTCTCTCAGAAACGCAGTGATTTAAAGTAACATCATTATCCCCGTTTTACAAAGCCAATAAAATCAGGCACAGAGAGGACTGACCAAGAGAGTCATACAGGAAATACACAGGGTAGAAGCTAGATTTCAACTAAGCAACTGGACTTGCAAAGTTCTGCTTCTTGTCCAGGACAAGAGAATCAATTGAAGACCCTGGAACTAACCTTGTCTCCAAGAAGGACAAAAATATAACCGCTTCCATGTTCAAGGGTCGTCTATGTGACTCAAGAGTCCCAACACTGAGTGACGGGCCCCAGACTTCGGGAAACGACCTGAGGTACCCAGGGTCGGCCCAAGCCCGGGACTCCAAGCTCCTCCCGCCGCCTCTCCCCGGGGTCTCCGTCCTCTGGCTGGGCCCACAGTGAGGGCGCAGGGACCCGGGAGGAAAATGCTCCACACACACGTCCGTCCGCAAATGCACCCCTACCCCGGAACAAAAGGACCACAGCCCTGGCAGAGGAGCCCTACCGGAGGAGACCTGCACACACACACACACACATACACACCGGAAAGCGCCTTCTATTTAGCCCCCACTCTATGGAAGTGCCCGGAACTAGTAAAACCACTGTAGGGCGGGGCGCGGGGCCACTTCCGGCCTCTCTAGATACATCCCTGACAACACACTCCATGGTTTGATGCCTCAGCATCTCCTCTTCTTCCTTCTCTCTTCCTAGTAAAGGGGAGACTTAATTTACTAATTGATAAAGGGATTAAAAAGCAAGGTGTTGAACTATGTGGTTTGCTACCGGCAAAATCAAGAGACTTAAAAAAAAATCCATGATACTTGGTTGTGGTCACTAAATTTTCAGAGCTGATTGCATTACTTAATTGAATATGTAATTTAGGAGCATGCTCAGTGACTTACATGGAAAATCCAAGATAGTTCAAAATATAACAGGTTAGCAAAATTATTGCACTTAAAATTTTTTCACAATTATATTTCCACACATCACAAGTTAGAAACATAATTTTAAAAAGATAGTTACATGAACAAAGAAATACAAGAGATGCCTCAACTGAAACAAAATTTCTCTCACTATAAGCCATTTTGCCCTCAGATACCAACACTAAAAGAGCTTCCTCTTGGCCTACTCACAATTTCTATCCAGCTGGAAAGGACCCCAGCCAGCTGACCGATAACAAGATAACTTTTGGTTGGGGTTGATATTATCATGGGGTAACCTATGAGGCTGTACCTGGGGTCCAGGGTGACTGCAGACATAGAACAGAGCATATGCAACTAAAATATTTCAATTACTGGGAGTATGAGTAAAGGAAAAGAGCAAGAAGTTGAATTCAACAATGCAACAACTTTTTTCTGGGGTGGAAAACTGAGAAGAGCAATCAAGTCTCCTTCAGTGTGGATGAAGAGAAAATGGCATGCCTCCTTTACATCCCACACAGAAGAGGTCAGGAGTGGTTTGTATGGGGGTGAGGATGAGAAGGGGAAGGAGGTCTGGGAAACGGAGGCGGGGATGGGAAAGTATTTTTATCTTGAGCCACGTTTCACTTTTCCCAAGCATTTCTCCTTGGGTTATTTATCAATCACATGAGTCATTTATGTCCTGAATCATACATTCGCTCATCTCCTTAGGTGACTTCAACATGAGCATTGTTATATGTTCTTATCATAACTCTATTATTAATTTGCTTCATATTTTCCTTACTTTTCACTTTGGTTACCAAATTGTATACTCAGAAGACACACCATGGACCTCAACATTGTTCAAAGGCACAGCTGCATCTGTCTGTACATTTAACGTTTTGTGTACATTATTCTTACCTCATAGACAATACCTCTAATTTGGACTATGAATTCAGTTTCATTCTATAGTGACTAATATTTCCCAAGTTTTAAAAATGATATTTTCTAGAGAAAAGAGGGATGACTTCATTCTTTTAATGTACAGAATAAACAATTTGTTCTCTCACATCTGACATGAAATTATAAACATAGAGAAAGGTACCACTGGAGTTTGATATTTTCAGGTGATTTTTAATGTTTTCTGTTATATCTTTGAAATTCCATTTTTGATTAAAAATATTAGTTATGTAATAATTGCACTGGTTACATTAGATTTCTTTGGTAGGGCAATCTAATAGTACTTACAAGGTTTTTTTTTTTATGTCTGATACTCCCTGTACTTTGTTCATTTCAGCTGCCTTAATCAGACAGATTAACATTGTGTCCCAAGTAGAAATGTGCAACACATCTCCGAAAATCCAAGAGATCTAAAGAGGAGCCAGGGTTACAGATTCTATGCAACTGCCATGCATTGTTCATGGCTACATCAACCATATAGCTCACCAAAATTGAGTACCATTTCTTGCTTCTCAACCTCACTCTGTACTTGGAAATAATTTGATCCATTTTACCTACTCCTTTCCTGCATTCTTCATACAATTTCACTATGGATGGTTGACTTACCTGAGGGATCTCTTTACCATCAGCAAAACAACTTATCTCATAGATGGGTTGTATGCCTACAGCATTTGAACATAGACTGATAATGCTATCGCCATGCCAACGGCACAAAATTATCTCATCACTTTCTTCCACTCGGAAATCAAAATACCCCCTCTTCATTTTTTTCATTTGTTCTGCATTCATCAGTGGCCATTTTTCAGTCCTATTCTCACGAATTGATCCTGTAGCCCTCACCCCCTTCTTTTTCAAAGCTGACATCAATTTGACACTGGTAAAGAAGCTATCAAAACACAAATGATAGGGATATTGACCTTTCTCTAAGAGAACATCAGCAAAATTCATGACTAGATTTCCACCAAGCCCAAGGTCAAGATCCCTATCTGCCTCCATAGTAGATTCTTCCTGATAGGGTTCAAACCAAACCAGATAACCCTGTAGGGTTGTACCGCACCAAATTTTATAGCCAATTCGAAGAGGCTTTCCATTAAGGAACTGGTCACTATCAAAGCATTCACACATTGATTTGTCAAGGCAATAGTATTCTTCTAAGGGTGCATACAAGAGGAAGTTTTTATTCATTTGTTTTATGAGAGGCCTCAATTTTGAAAACTTATCTTTTTGATCTAGGTGGCTATTATCTGCAAAATGCAGGTATGAGAAAATCAATTCAAATCTGTCCCTTCTAATTGCATCTCTAACCAGGTTCTGGTCAGTATCAGAAATTTCCCAATACATTCCCCTTCTGGGACGCCTTACAAATCCGCTCCAAAGCAGGACGCCAAAGACACATCGCATTTCCTGAACGGTGACTTCCAGGTTGACATTTTTCTGAGCAGCATAATTGTTGGTTTCATTGACAATCAAGTTGAATGTTTCATCATCAAAAAATAGTTCGAAGAGCTCTACTGGGTTCAACTTTTCACTCTTGAGGTTCAAAAGTCCAGAGTCCAGTGCTGACCAGCTTGGAAAGTTGGGTTTGAGGTCTCTTTTAGTCCAGCTTTTCTTGGACACATTTGACACCTTTAACTTCTTCTGTACAGGTTGCAACACAGGTTCAGTGTCTTCCTCTGCCTCTGAGTCATCAGAAAATGCAAGGCCTTGGAGTAGTTCACTCACTCGAGCTTTGTCTTTTTTTCTCTCTTTTCGAGTAATGTCTCCTGCTGCGTACTGCAAGGATGCAATGTGCATCCGGGCCCATGAGTCTCGGGGAGGGTGACGGTCCTGCAGGGTGTTCAAATGTGACACTGTCTTTTCAGTCATACTACAGGGCAAGGGGGGTGGACAATCTCTGGGAAAAGAAAGAGAACAAAACATATGCTACAAAGATCCTTAGTCTTGGTGGGCATACAGGTAGCTAGGCATACAGGTGTGAGGCACTGACTATGTAAGAGTCTGAGATCTGAGGATCACAGTTCAAAGCTAGCTAGGCAGGAAAGTCTATGACATTCTTATTTCCAGTTAATCACCCCAAACCAGAAGTGCAGCTGTGGCTCAAGTGATAGAATGCCAACCTTGAGGCAAAAAAAAGCTCAGACAGTGCGCAGGCCTTGAGTTCAAGCCCAAGCCCAACACACACACACACACACACACACACACACACACACACACACACGAAAAATTCCTGAGTCTCATTTTTCATGTATGATAAATGTGTAGCACCATTTTTCCTAGAGGGGGAGGGATTGTAATTTCTCAATTCCTATGCATCCATACATGAAGACTTTAGCTAAACTAAACATTACTAGCTTCTCCCCACCTCTCATTTATTTCTCATGACCTAAGTAATTAAATATAGAAGGGCTAGGAACGTGGGTTTAGTAGTAGAGTGCTTGTCTAGTACGCATGAAGTCCTGAATTCAATTCCTCATTACCATATAAACAGAAAAAGCTGAAAATGGTGCTGTGGTTCAAGGGATAGGCTTGCCTTGAGCAAAAGAAGCTGAGGGACAGTGCCTAGGCCTTGAATTCTAGCCCTAGGACTGGCAAAAAACAAACAAATAAACAAGCAACAATAAGTATAGAAGAAAGTGGGCATCCTTAGCATATCTCCTCCCTCTGTCTTCTTTATGATGCCTGCTTTGCTGTAGATTGCAATGGCCATGCTTCTGCAGGAGGTCATCGGCTGTTCTCTGCCAGTATGAGGTGATTTAGACCGATGCTTTGTCCAGTCTACCTTCTGTCAGCACTCAGTTCAGATTTCCAGGTCCATCTGTTTTACTCCTGTCTTCCTATCTTTTGGTTCTTTAAAATTTCTTTTTGTTGTTGGTTGTGGGCCTTTGAGCTCAGGGCTTGGGTGCTGTCCTTGAGCCTTTTTGCTTAAGGCTAGTACTCTACCACTTTGATCTATAACTCTACTTCTGGTTTTCTGCTGGTTAATTGGAGATAAGAGTCTTGAAGACTTTCCTTCCTGGGATGGCTTTGAATTGAGGTCCTTGGATCTCAGCCTCCTGAGTTGCTAGGATTACAGGCATGAGCCAGCTTTATAATTATTCGTGTAGGCATTGTGAGTCATTGTTTCAGTTACCTGATGTTGAATCTACCCCATAGTCCTGTGGGTTCCTATTCTGCAGTTAACTCTGTTAGGTTAGTGGATGCTACTCTTCCTTTAGTGGAGTTTATCTCAGTCCTCATTAGCTTAATGAAAGTTTTATTCTCTCTTCTCAGATTTCAAAGCCCTTCTATAGTAAAGTCTGGAAGGTAGCTTGGTAGTAGAGAGTAAGGTGAGGTGCTGGGTTCAATCCCTAGCACTAAATTAATGAATACATTTTCTCATTTAGCTGAGCTTTAAGTCCTTGTTTTCCTAAGTTGAACATATATCAACAATGGGAGTCTCCACGCCCTGCCCCGTTCTTTAGGCTAATTATCTCATCTAGTTTACTTCTCTTTTCTCAGATATGAGAAGTCAATGGCCTCACAAGAAGCCAATCCTCTGCTTGCAATCTGATCCTTCCCTTTCGCTTTTAGTAATACATCACGTTTTGGTCTCACCGTCAACACTTTTGAAGAGGCTACTACTATAATCATTTTTCCCTTTTACCAGCTACTTTCTTTTTGATCTATTTCTTATGTAGGTCTGCTGATGGAGGGGGAAGGTAGCCTACTCATCTTCCCTAAATCCTCTTCCAGCTCGGATACTTGGTTAACTATCATGGCAGATTCATCTTCAGCCTTTCCTCTTGTCTAAATTCTCTGCCTTCAGGTTTTTCCATTTACACTTCCATGAAAACATAAGGGAACAGAGTAGATTTAGGGAATTGCTCAGGTGGTAGAATGCTCACCTAGTAAATGAGATGTCCCAGTACAGGCAAAACATACATACATACATATATACATGCATGTGTACATCCATCCATCCATCCATACACGTACATATAAGGATCAACAGGACAGACTGAGTCAGTCTAGGATAGGATTGTTGGAGGCCAAATTTCGATTTTGCATAATCATTATGTACCGTGCTGTCATGGAAGCTCCTAAGATCACAGAAGTGAAAGTGTCAACTATTTTGTATTACTCACGAAAGCAGGCTTTCACTATCTGGTTTTTCTGGATCCATTCCAATTTCTTCTTATATCCACAGGATTTGATTTAGTCAGGACCAAAGACTCACCTACTGGGACTTCCTGAGGTCTTCCCACCCTGTTGCGTTTCTTCAGAAGTATCTTGTTCTGTATTAAATAAATTATCTTTAGTTATAACTTATTCTGAAACAACATATTAATTATTTACATGTCATCTATTTCATGAATGTATGACTAACATCTCTAAGGTAAGAAATAGTCTGAAGCATTATTATTATTTTTAAATCAACAGGTAGCCAGGCACTAGTGGCTCATGCCTGTAATCCTAGCTACACAGGAGGCTGAGATCTGAGGATCACAGTTCAAAGCAAGCCCAGGAAGGAAAGTCAGTGAGACGGTTATCTCCAATAAACAACTCAGAAAAAAACAGAAGTGGTGCTGTGGTTTAAATGGTTGAACACTAGTTTTGAGCAAAAGTAACTCAGGGACAAGACCTAGGTCTTGAGTTCAAGCCCGAGGACTGGCAAAAAAAAAAAAAGGTAGCTTGGGGCATGCAGTTTCAGTACTACTATGAAATATGTTATAGTACAGGAAGATAGCAAGAAAGGTTGACTAGGGTTATCAGAGACTAGTTGGGACAAGGGTCCAACCTGAAAGAGTACACTTAAGGAACATTAAACATGGACAGCAGTATTCATACTGAAGAGAACTTCCTCTGTGGCAGAGGGATCAGGCAGAGGCATTCACAGGCTTCCATGTATGAAGGCCTATCTGAAATGAGACATGATATGGAATAGTGGATGAAGAAGAAAATGATGCAGAGGAATCACTGAGGGGAATCAGGGAAAAGAAAAGGATAGTCAGAGATGGTCAAAATAAGAACCAAATGCTGTTTGGAAAAGCTGGGGGAAAGAGAAAAGGAATGAGGCAATGAATTTGTTCAAAGTGCAATGTGTTCAATGTATGGAAATATCACATGAGTTAGCATTCATTGTGATATTTACAAATGTATGCTCATTACCACTGTATATGTTTATCTGTGTAATTCTTATAAGTATAAAATAATAAAAAAGATATCAGAAACCAAGGCAATTGGCAACCAAAGATAATGTGATTGGGGAGGATACAAAATGGAAAGGGCTGAGAAGTCTGGAGGCCGGGGGCAGAAGAAAGGAAGGGAGGGTGAGGACCTGGAGGAAGTGAAGACTCCAAGGCCAAGTCAGGGTCAGTGATGGGAAAAGAAGAGCACAGACAGGACCAGCCAGAGGCTTGTCCTTACTCATCAGGCCGGAAACCTTCTCCTGAGCTGAGTTCCCATAGAGGTTTTTCTGAGTGAAACTCAGGGGTAGCCACTCCTGTGGAGCAAAGGCCTGGGATGCTTCTTCTCCAGTCTGTGCTGACATCTAAAAGGCAAAACATTGGCTGCTTAGTTTCCACTGTGACAGGGGTCCAGTTGTGAGAAACCATGCCATGAGCAAGGCTTGAAGGTGAGGAGTGTGGGCCAAGAGAAGAGCACAGTACAGGTCTAGAAAGAAAGCCGTTATCGAATTGCCATCAGGCTGTCAGACTCACCTGCACCATGAGTGGGTTACACTCAGATAATGCTGCCTTATCTCTGGAACTTTCTTCCTGAGCAAAGGTTGTTCCCTGGGGAGCAAACCCTAGAAAGAGAGACAAGAGTCCTGAGTGAGAGAAAGTGACCTTTAGAAATGTCCTTTATTGGGGCCTTAGCCCCCCAAAAGAAGTTCCCTAAACTTCTAAAGTAAGATACAGATTTTATTGTCTAAGATAGTATACTGAGACTGCCATCATTCTGTCAGGGATTCTAAATTCTAAAACTCTGGTGTCTCTTAACTTCCAAACTGGATGGAGTTGATGAATTTATAAGGGGACTTAAGGTGATTAGCTTTTGCATACATAAAGGAAAATTAAAATCAAAGATGAAAAATAAAGATAGAAGATTAGTACTTTATTTTCAGTTCTAGCACAACATACACAATAATCTGTCTACCTTTGAACTACTCTGATTGGATCTCTCTTTTTCTCTTGCTGGCTTTGTTGTAGTAGTTTTTTGTTTTATGTATGTATGTATGTATGTATGTATGTATGTATGTATGTATGTATGTATGTTGGTTGTGGGGCTTGAACTCTGGGCCTGGGTACTGTCCCCGAGCTCTTCAGCTCAAGGCTACCACCCTACCCCTTGAGCCACAGCCCCACTTCTGATTTTCTAGTGGTTAATTGGAGATAAGAGTCTCACAGACTTTAGTGCCCGGGCTGGCTTTGAACTATGATCCTCAGATCTCAGCCTCCTGAGCAGCTAGGATGACATGCATGAGCCACTGAGCCGTGCTAGTTGTTGTTTTTATACAGTCATGTGGTAGAGAAAAAATAGTTTGGGTCAAATGTTAGGAGCCTTAATTTTTAATAGTGCCTTTACTTCTGACTGTGGGTTTGTTATTTCAGTCTGGGTCTTTCTAACTATTAATTGAGGGCATTGAAGAAGATCTTAGAATTCTGACACCAGGGATTCTTTGTGTTTTTAAAGCTTATATAGGGATGAACAAAACCATACAACTAATACACTTTCAGTGATGAGTTAAGTTCTGGAGTCTTAACATATAGTACAGTGACCACCCTGAATTTTTTTTCAAAGATAAGGTCTCACCATGTTGCCCAGGCTGGCCTTGAACATCTTGGGTCAAGCAATCTTATCTCATTCTACCAATTATCAGACTACAGGCATGCGATACCATTCCTAAACTTCATATTTAACATTTGCTGAGAGTAGATTCTAAGTATGCTCAACATGCACACATAGTAACTGTGAGATGGTAAATTTGTTAAGTATCTTGTAGTAATCATTTTACACAATGTATAGAATATAAGAAATAAAAACTTGAGGCTCTGATAGCATAACTATAATTCCAGTATTCAGAATGCTGAAGCATTCCAGCTTGAGGCCAGCTTCTGTTATGATGAGTTCCAGACTGGCTAGTTTACATAGTGAGACCCTGTCTCAACTCTACCACA
This sequence comes from Megascapheus bottae, assembly GCF_031878675.1. Lineage (NCBI taxonomy): Eukaryota > Metazoa > Chordata > Mammalia > Rodentia > Geomyidae > Megascapheus > Megascapheus bottae. Next base: position 16,138,680 of record NC_143530.1, read on the forward strand.
CACAAGAAAAGAAGGAAAGAAGAAAGGAAAGAAAGAGGGAAGGAGGGAAAGAAGAAAGGAGGGAAGGAAGGAAATAGACGAGAAAGAGGAAGGAAAAGAAAGGAAAGGAAAACTTTATGATGTATGTATCTATCAGAGGTCTACTCTCACTGTCCACATTAATCTTATCCTCTGGCACTCACCACTCACTTCTTCGGGCGGCTGTGGAGGCGCACATGTCAGGGTGGTGACTCCAGGTAGGAGATGGAGGCTCTGACATTCCAAAGAAGATCCCTGATATTCGGCAACCACTAGGTGCATGTCCTGTCCCTGAATGTAGAAAGATGCCTGGAGACAAGAGAGATATCTTGAAAAACCATCCTGGAGGAATGTACAGCGAAGAGAAGTTAGAAACTTCCCCAAGGAAATGCAACTCCTTAAAGAAGGAGCAAGTAAAACAAACATACATTCCTTTGGCAAAAAAAAAAAAAAAGGCCATGTGTCCCCTAAAATTGGCTCAATTCTGTATGTGGGGATTCAGCAGCAATCAAGGCAGACAAGATAGGTAGAATCCTCACCCAGAAAAAGGAACTGCAAAAATCAGATGAATGTCTAAACTAGTGAGTGGAATTTTAATGAGGAATAAGATATGTATACGGTGTCAAAAAGTATCATGAAAGGAAAAATAAAAACTTTCTAGTGAAGAACCCTGATAGGCACTACAATGACCTCAATAATGGGATAAAACATTACTCCTCAAATGATGGATTGAGGATATAATATCACCTCTGTTGTAGATACTCTAAGCAAACCTTACATCCTTGGATCTAATCTGCAGAAAATATAAACTGAAATTGAAAGGCATTTCCCACGGGCTTCAGGCCACTAAACAGATTCATAGAAACCAAAAACCAAAGCATCTGGGGCTGGGAGTGTGGCCTAGTGGGACAGTGCTTGTCTAGCATACATGAAGACTTGGGTTTGATTCCTTGGTACACACACACAGAAAAGCCATAAATGGTACTGTGGCTTAAGTGGCAGAGCACTAGCTTTGAGGAAAGCCCAAGGACAGTGCCAAGGCCCTGAGTTCAGTCCCCAGGACTGAAAAAAAAAAAACCTAAAACAGAACAACTGAAGGGAATAATGCTGGCTTAAAGAATATTGGGATATTATGGCAACATTTTTTTTTTTTTTGCCAGTCCTGGGCTCAAGGCTCGAGCAGTGTCCTTGGGTTTTCCCAAAGCTAGAGATCCACAACTTGAGCCACAGCACCACTTCTGGCTTTATTCTATGTATGTGGTACTGAGGAATCAAACCCGGGTCTTCATGCATGCTAGGCAAGCACTCTACTACTAGGCCAAACTCCTGGTCCTATTATGACAAATACTACTGTTATATAGGAGTATCACGACAATTTTATTTAATGCTCTGGTAAACTTGATGGTTGTACTCTGTGCAAAAGAATATCCTTATTTTTCAGAAATATACATTGAAAAGCTGGGTATGGTGGTTCACACCTGTAATCCTAGCTACTCAGGAGGCTGATATCTGAGGATTGAGATTCAAAACCAGCCAGCACACTAAAGACCATGAGACTCTTATCCCCAATTAACCACTAAAAAACTGCAAGTGGCACTGTGGCTCAAGAGATAGGGCAGTAGCCTTGGGCTGAGGAGCTGGGGGATGGTACCCAAGCCCAGAGTTCAAATCCCATGATGACAAACAACAACAAAAAGAAATATACAATTAAGTGTTTAGAGGGAAAGAAGAATAATGTCTGCATTAGCTCTTAAATGGATCATGAGGGAAGTGTGTGTGTGTGTGTGTGTGTGTGTGTGTGTGTACATTAGCATATGCATGTAAAAACAGAAAAATTCAGTATGGCCCGGGTTACACGGGGCACATCATGAAAAGAAATGCTATCAACTGTGAGCTTTGGTGAAGACACAGGAATTCTCTATATTATTCTCCCCACCCTTTTATTAAGTTATATATTATTTCAAAATAAAAAACCATTACAGATGCACATTTTCTTCTCCCACACCACCACACATGCTGTCTTCCCACCTGTGGTTCTGTGTGTCGGTGTCCTGAGGCTAGGTTCTCCAACACTGTCACTGCCTCCTCTCCACTTTGCACACAATCCATCTGCATCCAGGCCTGCAGCTCCTTGGGCAGGATGGTCAGAAATTGCTCCAGCACCAGCAGCTCCAGGATTTGTTCCTTGGTGTGCATCTCTGGTCTCAGCCATTGGTGACAAAGTGCTCTCAGCTGGGCCAGAACCTCCCTGGGCCCAGAAGCCTCTTGGTAACGGAACTGCCGGAAGCGCAGCCGGCAAAGCTCCTGAGTGTGGGAGCCGCTCTCCTGTGTAGGATACGCCTGCTCCCAGGTGGAATCTTCTGCCTTCACTTTCACAAGGCCCTCTTCATTTCCATGAGTGGAACTTGGCAAACCTTCAAACATGTTGAGCTTAGAAGCTACAGGAAGGCTCCCTTGGCTGAAGGAAATGCTTCAGTAATGCTTTTTCAAAGGTACATCTAAAATATAAGAATTACAAAAGTCATAAGAGTAGCTGGGCACCCTTGGCTCATGCCTCTAATCCTAGCTACTCAGGAGGCTGAGATCTGAGGATCTCTGTTCAAAGCTAGCCTGGGCATGAAAGTCTGATCACCAGAAAACTGGAAGTGGTGCTGTGGCTCAAGTGGTAGAGAGCTAGCCTTCAGCTGAAGAGCTCAGGGACACTGACTAGGCCCAGAGTTCAAGCCTCGTGACTGACAAAAATTCTATGCAGCATACGTGTGTGTGTGTGTGTGTGTGTGTGTGCATGTACGACCTGCACTGAAGTTTGAACTTAGGGCCTCTCATTCTTCATTCTCATTTAGCTTTTTATACTCATTGCTGGTACCTTATCACTTGACCCATACCTATACTTTTGACTTTTTACTGGTTAATTGCAGATGAGTCTTGTTTGTTTGCCAGGTGTAGCTTCAAAGCAGGCTTTATTTTTTTTAAAATTTATTATTATTATTATTATTATTATTATTATTATTATTATTATGTAGAGCTTAGGGCCTGGGCACTGTCCCTGAGTTTTTTTTCTCGCCATTAGCGCTCTACCATTTTGAGGTGCAGTGCCATTTCCTCAAACCAGGATCCTTAAATTTCAGTCTCTTGAGTAGATAGCATTATAAGTGCCTGAGACTTGTTTGTCCTCATTGTAGGCCATGCTTAAAAGCTGAACTTGTTAGCCTTTCTATATACAAGTGATTGTTTTTCTTAATGTACAATGTTATTTCTCTTCTCTTTTCTTGCCCTTATGGTAAAACTCATGTTGTTATTGTATCTGACTTTGTTACCTGGTATACTCTATATGCATTTGCTTATTTGAAATAGGGAAGGGAAGGGGGGGGGAATAAGATGATTGGGAGAGGGTGAGAAGAGGGAAACAGGGACAAAGAAACTATTGAATATAAAAATTAAATGTATGATTTGTTAGATGACGTAGGCTTTCTTTTATATGATGAATAAGCTGATGATGATACATATGTATATATGATGATACTTTTAAAAGTACATATACAATGTTTATTGTGGAAAAATAAAAACGAGAGTTCCCCCCCCCCCAAAAAAAGTGAACCAGAAGTACTTCTTAAACACTACAGGTGTTGAGCCCAGTGGTAAGGGATGTAATATACGAGAGAAGGTTAACTGTAAGAATGGTTGGCCAAGTGTAGTGGCACATTTTAGCAATTGGGAGGCAGGGGCCAGCCTGGGCTACAAAGTGAGAGACTAAGGAAAGGAAAAGGAAATGGAAGCTCAATCTCTAAAATCATTAAAAAAAAAAAGTCACCCATTTTCAATTTCTCCATTTCTTTTGCTGTCATCATGTTCCATACATGTAAGCTTATCACCAGCCTCTATCATTGAGTCCAGTTCTTTCCACAAAATGCCCTATAGCTATTCTTTCCTTTCCCCCCCCTTATTATCCTATTCGCTATTACAATTGTGTGTGTGTGTGTGTGTGTGTGTGTGTTACATTCTTGCTCAATCACCCATCATTGGATTAATATTTCCTAAAGCAGATACTGACCACATTCACTATACCTTGGAGAGTGTGAAATCTGTGTTTGATATTTGTCTACTTTCCTGGCATGTAACACCTATAAAATCCTTAAAACCTTCAGAGTAGTATCCTTTTATATTTTAACAACCGACTGCTGGTGGGCAAGTAGGTGGTTTCAGGACAGGAGCTGGTCATTGAGTATGAGACCAAGTCAGGATTACAGAATTGGGACCCTCACTCTCCAAACCTGGGAGGGAGGAGGCAGGAATGGAAGGTAAGTTGATAAGCAATGCACAGTGATTTAATCAATCATGCCTATGTAATGAGGCCACCATAAAAAGCCCAAAAGGACAGGATTCGTGGAGCTTCCAAAAAGCTGATCGTGAAGAAATTTCTGGAGGCTGGTTCCTTCATAGAGGGGATGGAAGCTGCACATCCTTTATCTTTACCCTATGCAATTCTCCTTCTGTATCCTTTACACTACACCAGTAAATGTGTTTTCTTATGTGACTTCAAGCAAGAGGTTATAGGAATTCTAATTTCTAGCCAGTTGGGCAAGCACAGGTAAAATAATTTGGGGCTGAAACAACTGACCCCAGAAGTAGAAGGCAGTCTTGTGTAGCTAGGTTCTCAACTTATGAGTCTCAGGGATACCCAGTGATGCCCCAGGAAAAATTAACTGCTTGCTTGCTGGTGGGAGAAAAAAAATCTCTACATTTTTTGAGAATACATAAATCATCTGGATTGATGATTATGGTGTAATAGCACAGTAAACAGTCTGTTTCTACTACAGATTGAATTTAAACTCCCCAGGATCTGATATCTACTGGTTTTTATTTGGTCTTTCAATTTACTAAGCACCTCAATATTTTCCGGGCATAAAGCTTGTTTTTTCTTACCTTGAAGAAATCCATGGTCTCCCCAAATTTCTCATGTCACTGCCATGTTGATTACTCATGTTGATTACTCCCATTCACTTTGTACTTTAGAGCCGCGTGCATCTTTTAAAATGCAAATTCTCAAGGCTCAGTGCAAATGCCTCCTGTGTACAGCATAACCTTCCCTGGCAAACGCAATGGACAAGGGCAAAACTGTTCTGTCCTTCATGCAACACAAGTGACCTTATGGTGTTCCCAGGGGAAACGACCCATTCCCTCCTCCTTTCTAGATAACAGATCACTCTAGCTTGAGGACAGATGTTTACCTCTGCATAGACTGCAAGCCCAACACGTACCTGGTACTCAACAGATACTGGTGGGCTTCTGGATGGATGACTTTACACAGTGGTACCTGAGATGCTAGGGCTCTGGCAGGCCCAGAATGGATCCTAAGATGGCACGACAGCACCCAGCACAGCGCCTGGCACACGGCAGACGGAGTCCAATGGGTGGCGTCCCAGGGGCTGGCTCAGACTATGAGTTAAAAGACCATGCACCACAAAGATGTGGCCGCCGACCCTGTTTAAGAGTCTCCCGGGAACCCCGGGCTGTGCAGCTGGGAGGCCCGCTGGACCTCACCTCACCCGCCTAAAACGCAGTGGAGCCTCCGCGTGCAGGTAAGTGTCACCGGAGGCTTCCTGCGGCCGGGCTGGGGGCGCGGGGCGCTACCTGCAGCGGGAGCGGGAGGCCGGAGTCATAGCTTCCCGCCGCGCCGGCAACCTAGCGGCGGCTTCCGGGCGGGCTCCGCGTCTCTCTAGGAAAGTCGCCCAGTCTCACTGGTGCATGGGGCGGAGCAACAGCCGCGCAGCCAGGGGCATTTCTTTGCGGGGATCTCGTTCAGACCCTTCTTCACTTACCTCATCGCTACGCAGTTTTTTTTTTTTTTTTTTTGTAAATTATTTCAATGAAAACTCAGGCCAGAACCTGCCCCTGTGGACTCATGCTTGGAATCTTAGCTACCCAGGAACCCGAGATCTGAAGATCGCAGCCAGCCCAGATCATTCTGCAAAAGGCAGATTAGTGGTCTCCAGAGGTTACGATGCAGGGACTGGGTGTGGGGGGAATGAATGGGTGGATCAGAAGATTTTGATGCCGTGAAACTAGTTTCCTCTGTAAGTGTAAAAACAACAACCACTATAATAGAGGATACATATTATTGATGTCTATCCTGATCTATAAAATGTTCACTTAAACCCTCTGGGTGTTATAAGTTCATCAATGGTAACAAACATACCCCTCCCATGGGGGATGTTAATAAGGATGGCTTATGATATTGTGAAAAAGTTGTACCGTTTTCCATTCCCTCACATACAATGGCTAACGAAAATCCTTGGTCTGTGAAGTGATTGTGCTCTCCAATGCTAATGAGCTGCCATAGTTGTGTTTTTCTATGCTAACGAAGATTCCTTGGGCACTAGTCACCAGTTAGGTTAATGACCACGGGCCAAATGGCTGTCAAAAGAGACATGTACCAAGGGTATTGTGGTTTATATTGAAAAGCATCTTCCACGAAGACTTTTTTTTTTTAATGATTTGTGAGTCTTAATCCATTAGACATGGTTGTTGTTGTTCATCAGGTTCAAAGACAAACTTAAAAAGAAACTTCTATTGAACGCAGCATTCAGTACGACTGCCCCCCACCAGCTTCTAAGTGGACCTCAGAAGCTGAAGGCTATAGATGCTACCTTGAAGTTTCTCCTGACCCTTGTGGGAATATTGTGTCAGAAGCTGGCTTCCTTCTTTTGCTGCTCTTTCAGTTGGTTTGTTCTTATTATAAGTGACAACAAAAAATAGTGCCAGTCTCTATTACTTTCTGTGTCAAATGCCTAATAGAAATCAAGCAGATCGAGACACTGGTGGCTCATGTTGTAATCCTACACAGGATCAAAGCCAGGCTGAGCAGACAAATCCAAAACTCTTATCTCTAATTAAGAAGCAAAAGGTTTGTAAGTGGAGGTGGGGCTCAAGTGGCAGTGCTCCAGCCTTGAGTGAAAAGGCCAATCAAGAGTATAAGGCTCTGAATTCAAGACCTGGTACCAGCATGTATATAGCACAAAGATAATTCGGAGGACAGGCTCTATAGTTAACCAACAAAAGATCATCTTCCCTTTCTAAAATGTTTCCATTGATTGTGTATGGGAAGAGAGGAAGGTGAGGTCAGTGGGAGGGAGGGAGGGAGTGAAGTTAGTGGGAAAATGACCACTGTTTTTCTATATTTCAGAACATATTTGAGTGATTGATTTCTACAAATAGATGTATGAGTCTGTCCCTATAGCATTTGAAAAAATATCAGCCTGCCCTTGTTCTGCACGAAGCTGTGGACATTCATCGTCTTTATTTAGCCATAAGGTTATTATTTGCAGATATATAATCATGCATTTATATCAAAAGCTCTGGGAAGTTCTATCACAAGGGTGAAACTATTGTCCAAAAATTATTTCAAGGAAAACAGAGGAGACGAAATAGAGACAAAGAGCTTCCAAACTGACCTCCAAGAATTGTCTAATGCCAGAGTTGGGTAGAGGTACATTACATAAAATACCATCTGCTGGCAATGTATCCTCTCTAATGATCTACAAGGACCGAATACCTCATGATGCCAGTTTGCCTTTGTGGCGATGTCTCTGATGCTGAAAGAGACCTGACTTTTGCCGGAAGGCTTCTCCACACTCACTACATTCGTACGTTTTTTCCTCATTATGGATTCTTAAATGCTGATCGAGGTGTGAGTTTAGTCGGAAGGCTTTCTGGCATAACTTACATTTGAAAGGTTTTTCTCCTGTGTGAATCCTGTGATGTCGAATAAGGTCTGAGGTCAAACTGAAGGCTTTTCCACACTCATTGCACCGATGGCTTTTGGAGTGACTATGGGTTCTCTGGTAGTGTGTGAGCAGCAGGGCTTTGCTGAAGGTCTTTCCACACTCCTTGCACTCACAGGGTTCCTCCTGACTATGGATTCTTTGGTGTCGATTGAGGTGAGAACTTCTCCTAAAATTCTTCCCACAGTGGATACACAGGTAAGGTTTCTCTCCAGTATGGATTCGGAGATGTTCCAGGAGACCTGCATTCTGGCTGAAGACTTTTCCACATTCTTTGCACTCATAAGGTTTCTCACCTAGATGGGTTTTCTGATGTCTGATGAGGTGTGAACTCCTCTGAAAGACTTTCCCACACTCTTGGCACTGATGACTTTTCTCTCTGGAGAGCACTTCCTGACATGTGGTAACAGAACGCTGACACACTTGGGCCTCACAGTGCTTTCCTCCTGCGTATGGACTTGCACTTTCTGTCAGATCCAAGCATGTGTAGTCAGTGGTACCCTGGGAATTGATCTGCTGTTTTTCCAAGTTCATGACCACGTGATGAATCTCCATGAAATCAGATATTTTCCTATATGATTCCACTTTCCCAAAAGAATCCGTCACTGCAACAAGCTTCACATTCTCAGTCCTTGTCTCCTCACCTAAAACATTAAATATATACTATTTCTTCTGCTTCTGGAAAAGCAGACTTCAACTAGGAGAAAAATGCAAAGTAAAAGTGCTGTCTGTCATTCCTTGTGAAACAGATCTGAGGCTGAGATCTGAGAAATCAAGGTTCAAAGCTAGACTTTTTTTTGTTTGTTTTGTTTTTGTTTGTGGATCATGGGGCTTGAACTCTGGGCCTGGGCACTGTCCCTGAGCTCTTCAGCTCAAGGCTACCACCCTACTTTTCAGCCAAGCCCCACTTCCTATTTTCTAAAGGTTAACTAGAGATAAGAGTTTCAGGTTCTTTTGTGCTGTGGTGGCTTTGAACTTTGATCCTCAGATCTTAGCCTCCTGAGTTGCTAGGATTAGAGGCTTGAGCCACCCTGCCGGCTCAAAGCTAGACTTTGAGCTGATTTACCACCAAAAACCTGGAAGTGGAGCTGTGGCTCAAGTGGTACAGTGCTAGCCTTCACTGTCAGAAGAAAAAAAAAGCTCAAGGACATCTTGCAGGTCTTGAGTTGAAGCCTCAAGACTGGCACACACAAAAATTTAGATGTGGAATGATACACAAGAAATTGTTAATAGTGAATGACTTTGGGGAAGGATATAACTTTGTGATAGGCAATAGTTTATTTTAAACTGTTTATGTGTGATACATAGCACATTTGGAGAAGGTGGAAAACTTCCTTTTTCTGTACTTTTTCATTTATTTTCCATTTATCTATTTTGTTTTTTCCATTTTGATAAATATTTTATATGATCAGAGGCACAGAGGCATGATTGTTCATTTTTTATGTGTCCCAGGACTGAACTTGAACTCAGTGTCTCATGTTCTTGCTTGGCTTTTATGCATAAGGCTGGCATTCTACCACTTGAGCCCTACCTCCACTTTTGGATTTCTTTTGTATTGGTTAATTGGACATAGGTGTCGTAAAGGCTTTTCTATCCAGGCTGGCTTCAAACCTTGATCCGCAGATCTCATCCTTCTGGGTTGCTAGGATGCTATTTGTGCCCAGTTGAAGTTTTTCAAACATTAAAAAAAGGAAATAAGGACTGGAGGTTTGGTAGAACCTGCCTAGCAAGCTCAAGGACTTGAGTTCAAGCCCCAATACCACTTAAAAAATAGCAAGATTAGCAAGATCACAGATCACTAAAAGTTTTTAAAGAGGTCGCCCCTCTTTAACACTGAAGAATTTATGTTTAAATTATGGAAAATCATCAGAAGGAAATGTAACTTCAGTGGAAGAACTAAGGTAACACTAAAGATAGAGAAAAAGCAAGGGAGAGACACTATACTTGTTTTACACGTATGAAAACTCAATGACCCACTGGGCATCAGTGGCTCATGCCTATAATCCTAACTATTCAGGAGGCTGAGATCTGAGGATCACAGTTTAAAGCCAGCACAGGCAAGAAACTTCACGAGACTCTTATCTCCAATAAACTACTCAGAAAAGGCTGGAAGTGGTGCTGTGGCTCAAGTGGTAGAGGGCTAACCTTTAACACAGAGAATCTTAGGGACAGCCCCCAGGCCCTGAGTTCATGCTCCAGGACTGGCCAAGAACAGAACAAAACAAAACAACAAGAAAAACCTCACTGAGTGGTACAGTTACAAAAAAAATTAACTGATATAATGATACCTCAAGAAATCTGACAAAATGAAAACACAAATCCCCAAGGGTGCTGAAGCAGTGAGAGCTGCATAGCTCAAACCTCCCATGTGACAATCTGCAACCAAGTTCTTACCCTTTTCTTTCTTAGGTTTTTGGACTTCACAGTCAGGCAGGACCTGCGGCTCTGGCACTGCTTTGAGAGAAGCTGTTTCTTCCACCGGAGATTTGTCTTTTTTTCCCTTGTATGTGTCCTAGAGATAATTAGGTACATGTAGACACCATCAGATACATGTAGAGATAATGAAGTACATGTGGGTTTAGGAATCTTACTTAAAACAAAAGGGCTCCAATGATAGAAAAGAGAACAAAGAGAAATGTCAAGAATTGGGAGCATGTTTCATTTCTTCCCAGAAGAGGTCAGGTAGATTAAAGAAAGACCTTCAGAGATGAACACTCAGACATGTAAGAAGTTGAACCTAAGCGTGGCTATTTTCTGCCCACTGTTGCACTGAGGCATACCTGTCTGGCCAGACATTCCTGCTTCCCTGTAAAAGAGGACATTTGACCCTTACCTCCTGTTTTTCTGTCTCTCCATGTTTCTGCTGCAAACCCTCCAGTACAACCACCAGGTCTTCTGTAGTCTCTGGATGATGCTCCCATACCTGAGACTGGAGCTCCTCAGGCAGGATGGTCAGGAACTGCTCCAGCACCAGAAGCTCCAGGATCTGCTCCTTGGTGTGGGTCTCTGGCTGCAGCCATTGTCGGCAGAGCTCTCGGAGTTGATGCAAAGCTTCTCGGGGTCCTGCAGTTTCGTTATAGCGCAACTGTCTGAACTGCTTGCACAGTGGTTCCTGTCCATCCCCTCTGCTGTTGCTGCCCTGCAGTGTGAATTCCTGTTTCCAAACAGAGTAGTTATAAAGGACACATAACAGCTGATTTTTCTAAAAAGTGCTGGCTCTTCACTTGGGCCTGTAGCTATTTCCACCTTAAACTTTGAGTCAACTCTGCACATAGTTATGTTAAGAATTTAACAAATATCTATGTAAAAACTGTTAGTTTAGGCCAATTTAGTTTGTGTGTGTGTGTGTGTTAGCACTAAGTCTTGAACTCAGGGCCTGAGTGCTGTCACTGAACTAGGGTTCTATCACTTGAGCCACAGCTTCGCCACTGGATTTTTGGTTCCTACCTGGCTTCAAAGTAATATCCTCAGGTATCAGCCTCTTAAATAGTTAGGTTTACAGAAGTGAGCCATTAGCACTTGGCTACCCCTAAATTTATCTAAACTCTCGTCTTCCCTTTCAAAACTAAGGACAACTGGGCACCAGTGGCTCATGCCTGAAATCCTAGCTACTCAGGAGGCTGAGGTCTGAGGATCAAGGTTTGAAGCCTGCTCAGGCAGAAAAGTCCATGTGATTCCAATAAACTCCTCAGCTAAAGCTGGAAGTGATGCTATAGATTGCTCAAATAGATTGCTAGCCTGGAGCATAAAAAAGCTCAGGGACAGTGTCCAATGTCTAGGCCCAGAGTTCAAGCCCCAGGACCAACAAAACAAACAAAAGCTAAGGACAGATAGGAATAACCAAGGTAGGGTGCTAGTGACAAATCCAAGAGATTCTTCTCTCTAACTAACCAGCAAAAGACAGACAGAGGGAGGGGGGCGGGGAGAGAGAACTGCTGACACTTTCAAGCCTTGCAGGCACACTACCCTATAATACGAATCTGTTCCCTAAGTGGGAGCAATTATGCCCGGAAGGCAGAGAACTGATAGGACTCTTTAAATGATCATGACTTCTTTGGAGCTAGCAGGACTTGTAGAACTAGACCTGAGACAAAGATCACCCAGACTGCAGTTTGTCAAGACTGCTTGATTATGAGTATGCATAGTCATATCTTGCCCCCTCAACCCTAGCTTTTGTCTTTCCCCAGTAAATCCTGAAGACAGTGCACCTCCAGTTTCTCCTGAGTGAGGCTACTCTGAATAATACATTTCTTTCTCGCTTTACCACCACATATCTCTGACTGGACACCTGAGGCTTTGGTGTCCACATCTGGTCTATTGGTATCCTCACAGTCAGACCTCTGGTCTAGGTTGCTGGTGATATTGCTCCTCTCTATTCTGATTCAGAGCAGGCAGGACACATCACATGAACACTCACCAACGTGGTTGCCATCCCCAGCTTGATTGTTCTCTATGTTTGGAGTACTTTGACTATATCCTCAAGGATGCTCCTAAAAATATAATAACAAAAATTACAGAAACAGTTCACACTGATACAAGTAGTAGTAATAATGGTAATAACCTTTCTCCCAGGCCAGCCTCAGCCTCTTGTGTTCAAGGGATCCTTCTATCATGGCTTCCTAAGAGGCCGGGGCTATTGGAATGCCCACCATGTCCTGTTTAATGCTAGTATTCTCAGTGGAAGGGAAAGGGTCCAAGAAAACAATGACTATGAGCTAGAAATTGGGTGTTGTGATGATTAATCCATATGTCAATTCTGGGTCATGGAATATTGAGATATTTGGTCCCACATTATTCTGGATATTTCTGTGCACTTTGGGATGAGACCAATGTTTAGACTGAAGAGTGAGCAACAGTTTTTAAGTATTCTTGACTTCATTTTCATTTCTGGACAGCCTGTTCTCATCATGTGTTATCAGCTAAAGATGCTTTAAAACTGAAGTCAAATCATGTCTTTTCTGGTAAATTTCATTGGCCATGGTTGCTTTTGTCTTGAGACTCCAGACCAGTATTGTGGTTGGCAAGCATCTAGCCTTACCCTACCCCTAAATGCCCTTCAGGCTGTGACCCAGTTAATACATTATCTGGCTCCATCAGCCCAAATAACGTTAATCTCCAAACTCCAATACCCCTTCCAGGATTTCCCACTCATTCACTGGATATACCTTCAGCCTGTAAGGTGGCCGGTCATCCTCAGAAGGTTTTTCTCTCAAGTAAACCTGTGTTAGTCTTGAGCCTCCTTTTGCCTATTTTCTGTGTCTTTTGAGTCTAACATTCTTTTCTGCTTAAAATTTTTCCAAAAGCCAGACAACAGTGGCTAGTGCCTGTAATCCTAGCTACTCAGGAGGTTGAGATCTGAAGATTCTGGTCAAAGCCAGCTCAGGCAGGAAAGTCTGTGAGACTCTTATTCCCAATTAACCATTAAAAAGACAGAGAGGTAACCCAGACTGGCACAAAAAGAAGGGGGAGGAGGAAGAGGAAAGGAAGGAAGGAGAGGAAGGCAGAAAGGCAGGAAGGCAGGCAGGAAGGAAGAAAGGAAGGATGGGAAAAGTCAAATCGGTCTTGGAGGTTGAGATCTGCAGATTGCAGAAAAGTTTGTCAGACACTGGTTCAATTAACCAGCAAAAAGCAGAAAGTGGAGGCTTAGCTGAAGTGGTAGAGTGCCAGCCTTTCAAAAAGAAAAAAGGGGTGTGTGTGTGAGAGAGAGAGAGAGAGAGAGAGAGAGAGAGAGAGAGAGAGAGAGAGAGAGAGAGAGAGAGAGAGAGAGAGAGAGAGAGAGAGGGAGGGAGGGAGGGAGGGGGAGAGAGAGAGGGAGGGAGGGAGGGGGGAGGGAGAGAGAGAGAGAGAGAGAGAGAGAGAGAGAGAGAGAGAGAGAGAGAGAGAGAGAGAGAGAGAGAGAGAGAAACGAGAACCTTGGAGTTTGAGCCCCCAAGTACCTGTAACAACAACAACAACAACAAAAAAAACAACCCAAGAAACAAACAAAAAAAACCCCAAAAGAAACCAAAAAACAACAAGAAATTGTACTAAAATTTACACCAAGAAAAGACGAATTCTTTATACAACAGAATGTCCACTTTCTACATGCTATCGCGCTATCCAGTTACCCTCTTTGGCTGCATTTTAACCACCCTGGTCTCCCTGCTATTCCTCAAATGTGACAAGTTTCATTCAGGTTTGAGAGCTTCAATCTCAGGCACTCAAAAGCCACCCCAGAGTTTTCCTCTCGCTCTCAGTTTTCTGTCACCATTATCTTCGTATTAGGACCTATCTAAAATTGCATTCAATGGAAAAAAAAAAAAAAATATATATATATATATATATATATATATATATATATATATATATATATATATATATACAGCAGAAGGTTGTGCCAGTGAACTAGGTTGTCGGCTCCATTCTTTTCACAGGCCCCAGGACTGACCCTTCCTCTCCCGCTACCGAGACTGGGGAACGCTGCACTGCGTCCAGGGGAAAGCCACCACTCCCAACAGGCCGCAGCTCTGCCCTAACTGAAGCCCACATATCACTCACTCACTTGGTCCCAGGCCTGGCAGGAGCAGCCGACGCTCGCAAACCGGATGGTAGCTGTCCTCCGATGTTCAGATCCCCACGCACTTTGGACTCTAGGACGCCGCTGCTGGCGGTCCAGCTGCCTCTGGGCGAGGGTAAAGTGGTTCCGCCCACCGAAACCCAGAGGCAGGGCAGGCAATGAGCATGCGCGCGCCAGACTCCTGACCTGTGCCTGTTTTCATTTCAAAGCTGGAATTTTATTCATTTCAAAACCAAGTCAGTTTAGGTGAATGTTATCACAAGTAGCTGCCTTCCCATTTTACTCACCCACATAAATAAAAGCATGCTATCCTTTGCAGTTAAATCATAAAACACAATGACAAAAATAATTGTCAAAGTATTGGGGGAAAATTGACGTATTTGAAAATTGGAAAGGTTTGAAGTGACCAAAAAAGTCTATTATTGTAGGAGAGAATAATAAAACTTATTTTTTTGTTTGTAATAAGCGAAAAAAGAAAACATCGTGTACGAATAGGAAAACAACTTTAGAGCGGGACACTGATAGCTCACACCTGTAATCCTAGCAACTCAGGAGGCTGAGATCTGACTCATGGGGAGTCAGCCTGGGCAGAAAAGTTTGAGAAACTCTTATCTCAATTAAACACTAAAAACAAAACAAAATAAAGCCCAGCAAAAGCAAAAGAAACAACAAAAGTCATGCCAGAAGTAGAGCTGTGGCTCAAGTAACAGAGCATTAACCTTAAAGGAAAAAAAAAAACTGAAGGGGCAGTGCCCAGTCCAGGAGTTCAAGCCCCAGTACCAGCACTAAATAAATAATTTTTAGCAAACAGAAATAGTGCCTTTTGACAACCTTACCACAAACTTTAAAAAAAGTTTTTCAATAATATAAACTTAAAAATCTGAACAATTTTCTATTTATCAGCTGATAGTTTTGAAATATTATTAAGTAGCACAAGAACAATTATAGTGACATATGTCCATAAGTAAAATGAAAACATAAAAAATAAAAATAAAAACAAGCAGTTTAATTATAACAGGGAGAGTTGTCTTTTTCTTTTGGGGTGTCAGAAGCTTGGGAGTACCTTTTAAAAGTTTAAAAGTTTCCCCACCTTAGGTAAGCAAATCTACTAAATACATTCATTTTATCATTAGAAACAAGTTAATTCATTTTTTTTTTTTTTTTTTTTTGCCAGTCCTGGGCTTAAGCTCAGGCCTGAGCACTGTCCTTGGATTTTTCTCAAGGCTAGAACTCTACCACTTGAGCCTCAGCACCACTTCGGCTTTTTCTAAATATATGGTACCAAGGAATCAAACCCGGGTCTTCGTGCATGCTAGGCAAGCACTCTACCACTAGGCCAAACTCCCCGCCGAGTTAATTCATTTTTAAGGGTAACTCATACATTCAATTTTTGAGCTGAGGGCTAAGAAAGAATACAGGTAATGGAAAAATTTTCACCTAACAGATTAACATAGTTTTTTTGAAAGTAGAGTATCAGTGATGATGTTGGTCTGTAAACTGATGCATCTTATTTTTATTTATTATTTTGTGGGTCATGGAGCTTGAACTCTGGGCCTGGGTGCTGTCTCTGAGCTCTTCAGCTCAAGGCTACCGCCCTACTCCTGGAGCCACAGCCCCACTTCCCGTTTTCTAGTGGTTAATTGCAGAGTCTCATGGTATTTAGTGCCCAGGCTGGCTTTGAACCTTAATCCTCAGATTTCAGCCTCCTGAGTAGCTAGGATAACAGGCATGAGCCACTGTGCCTGGCTTGACAAATCTTATTTTAACAGGTAGCAGTAATATCTATTAAAGATTAAGAGCACAGAGCATAAATATGATATTCTTACCATTCGTGGCAGTTGTGTGACGAAAGTTTTGGCTTTCATCTCTAGCCTCATGTTTTCGTCATAGTATAGTACAATCTGCAATGACTTGTTAACCTTTAAAACTCTGTCTTCTGCTAGAATGTAAATTTCTATTATGTCCAAGATCAAGGCCAATTTATTCTTTGGTTTATCCCCAGTACTTTCCACACATGTTTTATTGCTTATAACATAGTAAGCACTTAATCAATATTTTCCTTTAACTCAATAATTCCACTTCAAGGTGACCATTTCTCCATTTAGGAGACTCTTTTTGACACAGTAATTTCATTTTAGAAAAATATGCTGTATATATTGTCACATATCCATGGAAAGTTTCACTGCAGTACTGTCTGCAGAACTGTGTTGGTATCTTTCAACCAGTCATGCTTCCGATTCCTCATCTCTTTGATCTAACGTTCCCAGGCTTGATTTCAATTCCATTGTTATTAGCCAAGAATACCACATGTTCAGTAACACTTTCATACTATGAAGTTATGTAAAGTAATATTTGTATGTACTATTATTCAAAATGTGCTGTAAGTGGAAAAAGGCAGTGCCAATCCCTGTGTTTAGCATGGTAAAAATGGCTTACTCCTAAAAATAAAAAGACGCAGATGTAACAGTATAGCTTTCACCAATGTACTCTAACCCTATTTAGGAAATCCTGAACCTATTGTGGGAATATTTGCTGTGAAACCCTGGAGTAAAAGAGCCCCACATCACCTTGCTCTGAAAAATTTCTAGAAGCTTATCCTTTTACACTTCAGCTCTATGGGGTTTGTGGGTATCTTGGGCATTGAAAAGGAGGTTTATCCAAGTGAAATAGTTTGGGTAGTATTGAGCAAAAAAAAAAAAAACTTAGGGTCAGTGAGTTAATTAGGTAGTTATATTTCAGTGATTCTAAGTGGACCTTACTCTACAGTCCTCTCAAAGTAATAATAAACCAATCTCTCCACACTAACTCATCCAAAAAGTACTTGACAACTGTATCCTCCTTTTTTTAAAAATGTAATTTTATTGTCAGGGTGATGTACAGAGGGGTTAGTTACATACACAGGGTGGTGAGTACATTTGTTGTCGAACATTGTTACCTCCTCCAATGTTTTTCTCCCACTTTCCCTCCCCTACCATGCCTCTCCCAAGTTGTAAAGTTCATTTCCAACATATTTTCTTGTGAGTATTCCTTCTAATATCTTTTTCTGATAGTCTAGTGACCCTAACCACTTGCTGCTTGGTAGACTTGTGTGTGTACATAAATATGTGTGTCTGTACATATATAACACACATATATGCATTATATACATATATATGTAACACAAAATTATATATATTCTATATATACTTTATACTATATATATATGTATATATACACACAAAAATCAATCCCTAGCCCACCAGGGACTTACTAACAATAAGTACAACATCACTGCAAAGCTTCTGAATAATATTTAGTCATACAAAACTTCTGTTGTTCAAGAAATCCTTCTGTGAACAAAATCCTTACTTGTCCTCTTTCCCTTTTGTCTTTCTGTATACCATCTCCCGGAAACTGGCGAGGATCTTATTCTCTCTCTTTCTCCTCTCTTCTTGGTTGAAGGAGGCCAGTGCTCTTTTCTCATCAGCACTGTAAATCTGGTTCTCTTTACGAAGTCGTACAGCCTCCATTCTGCGATGCCTGCTACCACTCATGACATAACCTGAGCATTCAAAGGAGGCAATCTCTTCACTTGTCAACCCAATTTCACCTCTTCGTGGGATTCGCTTTCCAGCTTTTACGTACTCAGCCATGGCTGCCCCTTCACCCGGGAGCAGAGCGTGGCCATAATTCAAAGGTTTCTCATCTTGACAGGTATGTACCACAGGTGCTTCTGGACCTATTAACTTCACTGTATCTGAAGTCTTCGACTGGTCAATCCAGATGCCTTCTGACAATGCCCGTTCTGCAGCTTTACAACTTGTACTGCTGGTTTCTTTTTTACTTCTCTTATTCTTCTTTTTCTTGGCTTTTTTGGCCTTATGTTTCTTTTTCTTCTCTTTCTTCTTGGCTTTTTTGGCTCTCTTTTTATCACGGTCAGTGCTTGAGTTAGTCTCAGAGTCCAAATCACTGTCGTCCTCAGAATACTTTCTGTGTTTTCTTTTGGAGGATTTTCTCTTTTTTGAACTGATCTTTTTCTTTTTGTCCCCGGAGTTGGTATCTGCACTAAGGCTCTTTGGATTCTTGGGTTCATCCTCCACGGGTGTGTGTTCATCGGAATCTGGCTCGGGGAACTTGGGTGACAAACCCCACACCTCGGGCGCTCCCAACTCACCAATCCTCTCTCTCTCTTTCAGCCTCCTTTGCCGATAGCTCTCTTCCTTTTCCTTCTCATGGTCGACGGCCCGCTCACCAGCATAGCAGTGGTGGCGGCGGTATGGGCCACAGTAGACTGAAGAGGAAGACGAGGGGAAGGCACAGTCGCGGAGCGCCGAGGGCCTCGCTCCACACCCAGCGCGGCCTACCCGGTACGAAGCGTGGACGCTCATCCCGACTCGAGAGGGCGCCTGGAGGGTCTCACCGCCACGCCAGGGAAAACATCGGGGCTGTACCAACGACGACGACGGACGTGGTGGTGGACTCTGGGACTGAAAGTCCTTGGAATATTGCGAGCCAGACACTGGAGCCATGAGCGGCGTCGTCAATGGCGGTTACTAGGGCCTGCGAGGTGGGGCGGGGCTTCTCCTGCCTGCGCAGGCGCACTAGGGGGGATTCCCCGCGCCTGGATTTGGATTTCACTTCCGGCTCCATTGCGTTGCTGGGTGAGGGCTGAATTCACCCGTGGCTTTTTGGGAAGTTGGTTTTCGAGAGTGGTGGAGGGGAAAGGTAGGCACCCGTCTTCACTATTTCCTAGCTTTGTGCCTTGAGGGGATGTGGATGGGGAAGTTGCCACCAATTATGTGGAAACAACGCCTTCACGTGGATGACCGCCTTTTACTTGTCTTGCCACTCTTTCTTCCTACTCTCACTTTTGGCTTCTTTTTTGCACTTAGCTTTTCCATAAAAGGATTCCTGTGCCTCCATTTCCCCCCCCTCCCTTTCAAAAGGGACTTGCCGCCGGCCTCTGGTGTCTCACACCTGTAACACCTGCAAGCTGAGATCTGAGGATCACGGTTCAAATCCATCACTGACAAGTCCATGAGACTCATCTTCAATTAATCACGCCCCCCCCATAAAAAAACGAGGGTGGAGACATGGTTCAAGTGGTAGAGCATTAGCCTTGAGCAAAACCGCTCTGCCCATACCCAGAATTCAAGTCCCAGGTTCGGCGGGAGCAGGAAAATACTTGGTGACTTGTAGCCATCATCATGAAACAAATACTTTTACTGATTTCTGAACCCTTTTTGTTTCTACTGGAAACAAAGACTAGAATTATTTTGGAATTGTTAGGTTCGAAGGGCCACAGTACCAGTTATTTTGGTTGGGACACATTCCACCTTGCCACCCCCCCTCACTAAACATGGATTGTTTTGGTAAGCATGAGATTAATAAAGCTACCTTGAAAGAGATTATAAGAACAGATACCAGATTCTTTTTTTCCTTTTGTGTTTGCAGAGGGCAGAGCCCATGCACCTTACAGCCCTTCTGGTTTCTGCATTTGCAGCAACAACTAGTACTGCAGTCTTAAATCATTCGAAGTATGCTAGTGTGGCAGCTTCACTGCTACTACAACCAACCACTTTCTTGGGTTCTTGCTTTTTATACTCAAAAAATGAAAGACTGACTCAGAACATAACTTTGCTGGCCAGACTGTGGCTGAATCTGAAGGGTTTTATACTTTGGGAAGTCATGCTCTATGCAAATGAGGGGTAGTATAACCAACCAATCAGAATATCCCTGACAGCTGTAGCTGTGGCTTATTTTTTATGATAATTAGGTGTTTGGGAACGGGATTCTCATTGGTCACTTCTTGTGACATTCTGAATGAGACCTGAAGATAACAGAGTCCTCACCGTTAGGGTTGTGGGAAAGATAATTTAACTTGAGAAGGAACAACTAAGAAGGCCTTCTGGAGAAGCAGAGGTGAGATGTTTCCTGCTGGGATTTTTGAAACAATCTTGTATTTTTTTCGAAGTTTAGCTCCACTAGCCAGGCAGTGTGTGTGTGTGTGTGTGTGTGTGTGTGTGTGTGTGTGTGTGTGTGTGTGAGTGTGTGTGTGTTGGGGGCAGGGTGTCTTGGGGCTTGAACTCAGGCCCTGGGTGTTGTTCTTTTGCTCAAAACTAACGATCTACTACTTTGAGCCACAGCTCCACGTAGGCCTTTTTGGGAGGTTAGTCAATTAGAGATCATAGTCAGGCTTTCCTGCTGAGCCTGGCTCTGAACAGCAATCTTCAGATCTCAGCCTAAGTAGGTAGAATACAGGTGTGAATACACTGGCGCTTAGCTTACAGCAATTCCTTCGTAACACTGTTGTAGTTTTTCCAATTATCTTAAATGTGTCATTTCAGTTTTTCTCTTCTAATAAGGGTCCAAATAAAGATTTCAGTTGTATTTGGTTGATGTCTACTCAGTCTCTTTTCAGTCTCTTTTAGAGTATGGCGAGTCTTCTTTCTCCTGTATTTTCAAAATGCCATTTGCTGAAGAAGCTGAATCTTCTGTCCTATATAATGTGTCGCATATTCTGAATTTGGCTGATTCTGTCTGTCTGTCTGCCTGCCTCTGTCTCTGTGTCTCCCCCCGCCCCAACTCCAACAACTTTCCTGTGAATGGAAACAAGGCTAGGATCTCTAATGGGTTAATTCGGAGAAGACTATCGAGAGGAGCTTCCTAGAGTGCCCAGGAAGTGATTTTGGTCCCACTGAGGTTTCCTATGCTCTAGCCTCAACTTCTCTCTGTCTCTGTTTAGGGTTCACATTGTAACCCTCCCGAGGATATCCTTTGGGAGTATTTATTGGGAATGCGGAGAACGCTGCAAAGGCAAGTGGAGATCGGCACTGCCGCAGCTCCGGGGGTGTCCTTGCTACCCAGTTTTACTGGCAGATAGATGTTCCTCATCTTGCAATAATCCTATGAAGATAAACGGCACGCAGCTAGAGGTGAGATCCAATACTGCCTTCGCTCAGGATGGCTAGAGAATTGGGACGAAACGCAGCGCCGGATGCCCACTCTTCAGAGGACCAGACGGAGATCGTGACTGTGAAGGTGGAGAAGGAGGAGTTGTCCGCCGTGGCTGCAGACTCGGGGACACCCCGCAGTCCCGTCCCGGGCCCGGAGTGCTCCCGCCAGCGATTCCGTGCATTCCGATACCCGCAGACTGCGGGCCCCCGAGAGGCGCTGAGCCAGCTGCGGGAGCTCTGCAGACAGTGGCTGCGGCCGGACCTGCGCAGCAAGGAGCAGATCCTGGAGCTGCTGGTGCTGGAGCAGTTCCTGACCATCCTGCCGGAGGACCTGCAGGGCTGGGTGCGGGAGCAGCGTCCCGAGGGCGGGGAGGAGGTGGTGGCGCTGCTGGAGTATTTGGAGAGGCAGCTGGCTGAGCCCATGCCGCAGGTAGAAAGAACAGCTTTAGTGCCTGTGCATCCTGAGCTCTCCCAGCGGGGGCCAGGCCTTTCAGGTCCCGGGGATCTCAGTCTCTCTGTACCGTGAACCTGGTGGGCAGTCAGGCAAACACACCTTGACCTCAGAAATCAGATCTCTACATACATCAAGGTGTGCAAAAGGCCGGGGAGAAAAATCTGGAAAGACCCGTCTTCAAATTAGCCACCACAAAGCCAGAAGTGGAGCTGTGGCTCAAGTGGTAGAGGGCACCGGAGGAGGGTGAGCGCGCGCACACTTACACACACCAAGAGTGTAAAAGCCGTCAGACCTGCTGATGTGATGATAGTCAGTTAGCAAAATGCGAAACAAATTTGTGACACAGTACACTTGGGCTTTTAAATGAACATGCCAAAGAAAATAGCCTAAGTGAGGAGGGTTAAAACCTGGTCGTTTCGAAGTGATGATTGGTAAATGACACTTTTTTTTTTTATTTTGCAATGTGCACAGAAAACAAATGGAATGATGGAGTCCAATTTGGCCACATTGGCTTGTGGCTTCCATTAATAATGGACTGACTTCTTAGAAACTAGTAAAACATAACATTTTTTCCTCCTAAGTTCCTAGAGCATTGATTTTTGAACCTGTGGTTAAAAAATGGATTGGTTTTTAGTTCCTCTGCCTGTCTTTTTTTTTTCTTTTAATTGTTTTTGTAATGGTGATGTACAACGGGGTTACAGTTAGGCAAGACAGGTAAAGAGTACATTTCTTTTTGAATGATGTAACCACTTCCCTCCTCTTCTTCTGTTTGTTTTTTGACACTGTTTTCTCTTTGCATGGTTCAGTGTCCTTGTGCACATTCAAA
Organism: Megascapheus bottae; assembly: GCF_031878675.1. Taxonomy (NCBI): domain Eukaryota; kingdom Metazoa; phylum Chordata; class Mammalia; order Rodentia; family Geomyidae; genus Megascapheus; species Megascapheus bottae. The sequence continues at coordinate 16,161,250 of NC_143530.1, forward strand.
TCCTCAGAGGACTGAAGTCCAGAATCTTGTAACCAGTGACCAGAAAACCAAGGCTGTTGTATTGGGTCTATTTAAAAAAACTCTATAACACTGAAAAAAACAAAAAAAACCAATCCTAAGTCTCAATGCTCTATAAAGGTTGTAAATTCTGAGCTGCACATGAGAAAGTAATTTGAAAACAAATTTAACTATAAATACCTAAAAAGGAAAACTGCATTTAATGAAAACACACCATATGTTCAGCTCTGTGTTGGATGATTTGTATTTACTACTTTCCCAAGCCCCATAAGTTAGAAATATGCCTTTTTTTTGTACATGCTTGGACTTGAATTCAGGGCTCATGTACTATTCCTTAGAATTTTGCTCAAGGCTGGCTGGTGCTCTTCCACTTGAACCACAGCTCTACTTGTCTTTCTGAGGATTAATTGGAGATAAGGATCTTTTGGACTTTCCAGCCTAGGCTAGCTTGGAACCATGAGTAGTTAGGATTACAGCCACTGGTGCCCTACTTCTTATTTCTCAGGTAGCAAAAGATGTTAGTATTGTTTTGAAACTAACACCGGCTTCCAAAGGATTTTATAAGAACAAGAGAAAGCACACAGTACTGATGATTAAGAGCCTGTATGATCTCCCATCTAGTATTTCTACTTATAAGTTGAGTGACTTGGAAAAATTTTTAACACAGGGCTTCTGTTTCCCAATTGCAAATTTCATACAGTAATGGTTGACATGAGTCAATATTAATAAAGCTTTTTAGAATCAGTGTCTGGAAAATAAAAAAGCAGTAGCACCTAGAAAACATGGACATATTTGATGAGTACATAAAAGCCAATAATTGCTTTTAGGTCTCAACAGGAGACCCAAGGCAAGAGTCAGTCTGTTGTAAGGTAGCATTGTTGACACCAGCTGAGAGGTCCCAAAGCAGCCAGTTGTGGCCAGTGAAGGCTCTTCTCAAGCAAGAATTTCTGGGATTACAACCCTTAGAAGAAAGAGGTGAGTACTATCCTCTAGGCAGAAAAGCAGACTGCTTTATCCTTTATTTGCTTATCTTTATCTGACTCCTCTTAGTTTTTCAGAACCAAAGAAGAAAGGCCACTAATAGCTCTGCAAGCCATTTAGCCACGCAACTAAACCATTTCTATTACTTCCCTCCAGCAAAACTTGAGGGAGAGAGTTCTAGAAACATAAAGCGTGTTTTCTTTTTTATGTTGTATTCATTTCACCATTCCCACAAAGGATTCTTCCTTCACTGTTTTGTTGTTGGTTGTTTCTTTTAATAAAGAATTTATTAACATTAATTTTTACATCATATTTCAAATGACACATTTAGCAAACAAGTATTCAAGAAGGGAATCTCTATATACAATCACTGGCACTTAGATTTTAGAACATAATTAAAATTGGGCTGAGGGTTTGTATGTCATAGATACATATTAATCTATGTAATAAAACATATCTATAGAGTCATATTTCCAATACCATGTCCATAGTGTTGGTTTTTTTGTTCGATGTATATCTGCAGGAGCAAACCTGAATTTCTTAAGCCCTAGAACTGGAGTTGGAAATGATCTGAAACTTTAAAAAGGAAAACACTCTGTATAAAGGTCACACATTTACTAAGCTAATTTTTACCTTGATTCCATAAAGCAGGGAGGCTGAAGGCTAGGACAAATCTCTCCTTTCCTTCCCTCCTTAGTTCTCCAGGTTCCTGGACTTGCTGGGAGAGGAAGTTGCAAAGAAGATGCCACAAGAGCTTCTAAGTCCACTGTACAGGCCCAGGTGAGCTGGAACCCCTTTTTCTCCCTGGAACCCTGCACCTTTTAATATTGTTGGGCTTTAGGTTAGATTCCTTCCACCCAGTACTACTCCACTCACCCTAGGTTTAGATGAGATTTGAGTTTTCTCATCTGACATTGCTTACTGAGTATCCATTTGGCTTTCCTTTAACAGGCTTGCTCCTCTATCTTGGAAACTTTTTTCTGCTTCTCAAATCTTTCTTACCCAATCTTTTTGGTCAGCCTTTCTTCAGTGGAATTTCTTCAACAAGGGCAATTTAGAAAATGCAAATTGAATGTTTTGTTACTGTGGTAGTTTAGGTTTTTTTTTTTGTTGTTGTTTGTTTTGGGGTTTTTATGGTGGGTGAGGGGACTCATGCTGAGGTTAAACATAGGACTTCATGAAGTCCTTCTTCTTCTGCCTTGTTTTGTTTCTTAAAATATACTATACTATATTCATATATATATGAATATAGTATATATAAGTATATAGTATATATATGAATATAGTATATATATACTATATTCATATATCTCCTTTTTGGGAGTGATTATAAGCAAGCAATACTAGGTGGGGGTCCTTATTGCTTTAGGGATTGCTGAAAATGGAAGATGTGGCCCTGAGCCTTTCCTCCAGCTGGACACAACAGGATTCATCTCAGATGAACTTCCTCAGAGATGAGAGACAGAAGAATGGTGGTGGCTTGCTTTCCTTGGGTAAGACTGCTGGGCACTAATTCCTTTTGTGTGTCTCTCCCCTGCCCCCTTGTTTTTATTAGAAGTTCTTGGAAGCTTTGCATCAGAATCTGTTTGAAGTTTATTTTGATACACCATTTCTGAATCCTTGTTAATGACAAACTGTGTAATTAGCTGCTTAAAACCCCTGATTTGCCAGGGACTGCTGTCTTATGCCTGTAATCCTAGCTGCTCAGGAGGCTGAGATCTGAGGATCATGGTTCAAAGCCAGCTCTGGCAGGAAAGTCTATGAGATTCTTCTCTGCAGTTAGCCGGCAAAAATATCAGAAATGGAGTTGTGGCTCAAGTGAGAGTGCACCAGCCTTTAGTGAAAAAGCCAAGAAACAGGGCCCATCCCTGAGTTCAAGCCCCAATACTGGCACAAGCATGTTCACACCACGCATGCACGCACAAAACCACAAAACAAAATCCCCTGACTCTTGGCTTTCTTTTCTAGCCGAACAGTATTCTAGTCCGTTTAAGTAATATGAAACAGAAATAGCTCTAACAAAGGTCTGCTTATTACTAGTTGCTCCCTTTAAATTTCTAGCTCTGACAAAAGAGCAGAAGTTGATGAGCCTTTTCAGGAAATGGGCCATGACCTCATAGAGGGTAGGAGTTAGTAATGACTTTAAACACTGACTGTAGATTCTGTCCTTGGAGGTGAGAGCAGAGGCCCAGAGGGTACCTGACTGTGCAGAGATTACATAGCTGACTGGTGGCCTGATGGGGGATTCAGTTTGGAATTTTCTATTCTGCTGCTGATTCTATTTGGGGACCTTGCCTTTGAAATAATCAGCTTGATAACAGCTTGAATCATCCATCAGTGATCAATTTCTTTCTTTCTTTCTTTCTTTCTTTCTTTCTTTCTTTCTTTCTTCTCTCTCTCTCTCTCTCTCTCTCTCTCTCTCTCTCTTTCTTTCTTTCTTTCTTTCTTTCTTTCTTTCTTTCTTTCTTTCTTTCTTTCTTTCTTTCTTTTTTGCCAGTCCTGGGCTTGAGCTGAGGGCCTGAACTCTGTCCTTGGACTTTCTCAAGGCTATATAGTTCTACCACTTGAGCCTCAGCACCATTTCTGGCTTTTTTTTTAATGTATGTGGTACTGAGGAATCTAACCTGGGCCTCTGTGCATGCTAGGCAAGCACTCCACCACTAGGCCAAACTCCCCGGTCCAGTGATCAATTTCTTAGTCCCCACTTTCTTCACTTCTAGAAAATCTCAGAAATCTTATGTCTCTGTTTAGTGTCTCCATCTGCTCAGTCCTTTTAGTATCTAAGTACAGGTATATGGCTCTGCTCATTATTCTTATCACTTGCACCCCAAGCCATGAATCTTTCTTTTGTATAGTCTTTGAATCACCACCTTCTTTCTCTTCCCTCCCTTCCCAGTTGTAAACTGTCCAGTGTCCCTACTGTCATTGTCAGGCTTCTTTTATTTCCCTTTACTCCCATCCTCATTTTTCAGCACTTAAATCTTCATCATGGCTTGCAGAAACCTCTGTGGTTCTTATCCCCTTGCTCTTTATTGCAGGCTTTTCTTTCATTGCAGGATATAATTGACAATCCCTGACATTTGTGGTTTCAGATCCAGAAGTGCAGATTAAGACCAGTGACATGACTGTACCTGGAGGACATTCAGATAGAGAGCCTAGTCAGAGACCAGGCCCTGTGGGTGAGGACATTGCACAGGCTTCTCCAAATGCAGAAGCTGCTGAGCCCCAGAGCAAGTTACAAAGAAAGCCGAAAAGTGCCACGGGAACTAGGCGGCACTATTGCCGTGAATGTGCAAAGAGTTTTGCTCAGAGTTCCGACCTGACCAAGCACAGGAGAAGCCACACTGGAGAAAAACCCTACGAGTGTGAGGACTGTGGGAAGACCTTCATAGGGAGCTCAGCCCTGGTCATTCATCAGCGAATTCACACTGGCGAGAAGCCATACGAATGTGAAGAATGCGGCAAGGTCTTCAGTCACAGCTCCAATCTTATCAAACACCAGAGAACCCACACTGGGGAGAAGCCCTATGAGTGTGACAACTGCAGGAAAACCTTCAGCCAGAGCTGCAGCCTCCTTGAGCATCACAAAATTCACACTGGGGAGAAACCATACCCATGCATATGTGTGGCAAAGCCTTTCGGGGGAATTCACATCTCCTAAGACATCAGAGGATCCATAGTGGAGCTAAAAATATTCAGGAGCCTCAACATGGAGAAGTCTGGGAAAGTGACGGTAGAATGGAACACCATTGGGAAAATACTGAAACTCCTGTGTCTTATAAATGTAATGAGTGTGAGAGAAGTTTTACTCAGAGTAGAAGCCTTATTGAACATCAAAAAATCCACACTGGTGAGAAACCCTACCAGTGTGACACATGTGGAAAAGGCTTTGCTCGAACATCATACCTAGTTCAACATCAGAAAAGTCATGTAGGGAAAAAAATTCTGCCACAGTGACCTGTTTCATGTCTGTCAATGTTGGTGCCCATTTGTCAGTTGAACTGAAACCACCAGGGAGCCTTTACTGGACACAGAAGTTATGGGCTAGAGCCATACCAGTATACATCATCAGGGGTTAGACAGTATAGTCTGGCTGAGATGAAGTATGGTCTATGTTCTAGAGGATGACTGGATCAAAACTCATTTGATGAAAGACCACAGGAGTGTTGTCTAGATGAGGCTTTTGTTCTTAGGCATTTGACTTGAGTGGCTTCCCAGAATAGCTACTTGCCTTCAGCCAGCACTTGTTTTCTCTCTTGATTTGAGGATTGCTGCTTTTATCATTTATTTTGGCCACAATAAATTCTACATGAGTTGGTCAGATCTGTGAAGTCTTTTTTACCTTACTGTGCCTTGCATATAGGTGCTAATTTACTAAATATGCCAGTGAAGTGAATTTTATTACTCTGAAAATCCATCTTTAGATGTCTGAGGAATTGCTAAGGTCATTTGTGTTTGTGTCTGGGGAGACTGTTATGTTTGTTTACATTACACCTACCCATGTGCATGGTAGGAAAATATTTGTTTTAAAAATATTAAGGTCTCATATTCTGAGTTCTTTGAGGTCAATGTGGGTAGTTAGAATGCCTTAAACACATTTTACTCATTAAGATACTGGGAGATTACTCATTTAAGAGAGCTCTATTTTTTTTATGGGAAATTTTTTTCACAGGTAAATAAAAATCAATTTATTGTCATATAAAAGTGATTATGATTTTGATGTAAATTTTATAATGTTCAACATCTTGTTCATTACATTTTATATACCTTAGGCCTATCCAAGTTCTGTAACCGTCTCCATCTGAAACAAGGGTTATAACAGTTAAACTTAAATTTCTTCCAGGTTAGACGAATCACACAAAACATTTATCATTATTATTTCTGACTTCCAAACTGTCCTGTGGTTTGGGAATAGGAAAATTGAGTTAGTGACTTGGGTTTCCAAGTGTGTGTGGTGGGAGAAAATGTGTTTGTTCAGAAACTCTCTGAGATAATTCTCAGTGAAAAGGAAGCCATGGAGCTGGCTCACGCCTGTAACCCTAGCTACTCAGGAGGCTGAGATCTGAGGATTGTGGTTCAAAAGACTATGAGACTCTTATCTCCCATTAATCACTAGAAAACGGAAAGTGGGGCTGTGGTTCCAGGAGCAGGACAGTAGCCTTGAGTTGAAGAGCTCAGGGACAGCACTCAAGCCCAAAAGTTTAAATCCCATGACTCCCCCCCTCCCAACACACACAAAAAAAGGAGCCCACGAAAGTATCAGCTTGTGAAGTCAAGACACAAAATCATGAAATAAGGCTTTTGTGATAGCTGATATTTTTCGTTTGAATTACCTATGTTCTTCAAAGTGAATAACTTCTTTTTAGAGGTTTGAGTGCAAATACCAGCCTTCTGCTTTGCCAGACTCTGTCGTGGATGGCTCATATCATGTTCTAGTGGAATCCTTGACCAAGTTGCTTTGGTTTTTTGTTTTTTGTTTTCTCCTGATCACCACCATAGTGGATGTTCTTAGGTACATTTTCTGGATTCCTGCTCTGAAGTACTACGAGATGACTTGCTGGGCACTGATGTCTCTCATCTGAAATTCTAGCTACTCAAGAGGATGAGATCTGAGGACTGTGGTTCAAAGCCAGTCTGGGCAGGAAAGTCCATCAGACTCTTACTTCCAATTAACTACCAAAAAAAGCCAGAGTGGAACTGTGGCTCAAGTGGTAGAGCATGGAAATGCAGGGACAGTGCCCGATTCTTGAGTTCACGATTCAGGATCTGTGCAGATTCATCAAAACCAAAAACAGACAACACCCCCTCCTTCCCCTCTCCCACCAAAGGCTCTCGCTTTGAAAATTCCCTAACACCTTTAATGGCCTTCAATATGCTCCCATTTCAGTCTAATTTAAAACTTCAGCTTTGAAATGCTCTCTTGACTTTTCTATACTTCATTTTTTTTAGCCTTTAATATTTCCTTTTAAACTAGCCTATTTTCTACTAAACTAGCTTAACTATTTCCACAAAGCTAACCATCTTTTCTCCCCTTAAACTCTACATGTCTAAATAGTTGCTAGCAGTTTCAATCTAAATCACCAAACTCAGCTGAGTGCTTGTGGCTGACACCTGTAATCCTAGCCACTCAGGAGGTTGAGATATGAAAATTGCGATTTGAAGTCAGCTCAGGCACGAAAGTCCATGAGAAAATCAGAGGTGGTGCTGTGGCTCAAAGTGGTAGATCACTAGCCTTGAGGGGAAAAAAAAAAGCCAGGTCCCAAGTTCAAGCCCCATGACCCCCACACCCCCCAAAAAATTCAAACTCATAACTGTTACCATCTGTCCATCTTTCCTTTGGTGTTTATTTCTGATATTACATGAAGAGATTTATATGAAAGCTTTTTACATACCAGAAAGTATTATGCAAATTTATGCAGGCATAACTTAATGAGATTAGTTATGAACCACCGTATCTCCTTTCACTTTTTTTTTTTTGGTGGGACATGGGGCTTGAACTTGGCCTGGGCACTGTCCCTGAGCTCTTCAGCTCAAGGCTACCACCGTACCCCTGAGCCAAGCTCCACTTCCTGTTTTCTAGAGGTTAATTGTAGATAAGAATCTCAGGTCCTTTTGTACACTGATGGCTTTGAACTTTGATCCTAAAATCTCAGCCTCCAGAGTAGCTAGGATTACAGGCGTGAGCCACTGGCGCCCTGCTCCTTTTACTTTTGTGCATATAAAATTTTCTCTGTAGGAAAGAGAAATATTGTAGAAAAGTATCTTTAATGCTTATTAACATTGTAAGGAACAGAATTAAGTACTTGTTTGTGTGTGTGTGTGTGTGTGTGTGTGTGTGTGTGTGTGTGCACATATGCACACATTCCTACAACCTTTGGCTTAAGCTTTGATATGGTAAAGTTGATAAGGCTTGAACACAGAAAAGGCAATACAATAATAAGTGCCCTATGAGTGGAAACAGACCTGTGGAAATTCAGAAGAAGAAAGATTACAACCTGATCTGAGCCATTATTTTCACACAAATAGGGTAACTATTAGAGAACTGAAAAGATTGCAGTGATTTTTGTCCAATTAAGAAAAGACAAGTTAGAAGAAATACATGTATTATGGGGATCTTCTCTACCAAGGTAAGAATCTTAATTTTTTTTTTGGTAAGCAATGGAAAGCCACTGAATTTTAGGATCAGAATATTATCTAGGATATGACTTTGTGGTTGAACACCTGTCGAAGTTGCACAAGGCATTGATTTGAAAACAAAATGTTAGCAAAAAATTGTAGTATTGAAAATTTTTCAAATAAAAAATAATTTTGCTGGTCTTCAGATATCACACTTTTGTCTAAAATTATTTAGACAAAAGTTTATTTGTAAAAGAGTGAATTATAAAAAGGGGTTTACTTACAGCCTACTGACATAGTTCAATGAATTATTTTCAAGTGAAATTAGAGCCAATAAACTGTTTCATTGAGAAATGGTTTCCTGCCTTTGGAAGTAACTTTCTGCCTCCACTTCCACTGTCAGATGCCCTTTTCCTACGCCAGGAGCTAGAGTAACGTGGATGAAACCTTCTTTGAATCTGTACTCATTCTGATCACCAATAGCTTTTAAGATAGCCTCCAGTTGCATCTCCTTCAAGGCATCTTCTTGGAGGCTGCCTCTTTAGCAATAAAATAATAGAAAAATGGCAATAACTGATGATAGAGCTGATAATATAAGCACATGTCATAGACTTGAAGTGATTTAGTAGTCAAAGGGCTAGAAATAATAGAAAAATATTGGGCCAGGTATGCTGGTGCACATCTACTGCATCTCAGCTACTTGGGAGATACAGACCGTCTGTGACTAGATCACAATTTCAGACCAGCCTAAACAATTGTCTTGAAAACAAAACAAAACACCACTAAGAACAAAAGGAGTGGAAGTATGAATCAAGTGTTATGGAAGGACAAGATCCGGTCACCCCACCCCCCCAACATATCCACAAGGAAAGAAAACAAAGATATAACACCATAACCTTCAAAATATAATATAGACTTTCAAGTTATTCTGACATGGGTTTTACTTTTTTTTTCACTGATTGTGTTATCTTCTGCCAATTTCCTATGTTATTTCAAATCATAGCCTCTTTATGTGTAAATAAACTATAATATCTTGCCAAATTCATGGAGAGGGTTAGGAGTACAGTTTAGTGGTAGAGTGCTTGTCTAGTATGTGGGAGACCTTGGGTTAAATCTATAGCAAAGAAAGAAGGGGGTGGGGGCTGGGAGCATGGCATACTGGTTGAGTGCTTGCCTAGCATGCACAAAGCCCTGGGTTTTGATTCCTCAGTACCACGTACACAGAAAAAGCCAAAACTGGAGCTGTCACTCAAGTGGTAGAGTGCTAGCATTGAGAAAGCCCAGGCCCTGAGTTCAAGCCCCAGGATTGGAAAGAAAGAAAGAAAGAAAGAAAGAAAGAAAGAAAGAAAGAAAGAAAGAAAGAAAAAAAGAAAAAAAGAAAGAAAGGAAGAAAGAAAGGAAGAAAGGAAGGAAGGTAGTGGGGAGTGAAGGAAAATTCCCTTGCTTAACAGTTCATGCACATTACTGAATTTCTGTATAAATAATTTGAACTCAGTGGGTTGTGCTAGCACACTCCTATAATCCTAGCAACTAGGAGAGTAAGACAGAAGAATGGGAATTTCAAGGTCAACCTGGGCTACATAGCCTGGAAATAAAAAGAATGTTGAACTCATTGCATAAAAATCAAATTAGAAAAAATGAAATTAGTACTGTGCTTATTCTTAACTAAATGAACAAACCAACATTTATTGGAATCTTGAGTTTCTTAGCCTTCCAAACAGCCATTTAAGGCTGGTAATATTTTTGCCAGGATAGGGATCTGTAGACCTTTAAAAGTTAGCATGGAGTGGAACATAGTGGCCTGTAACTGTGGCCTCAGCTACTCTTGGAATTGAGGCAGATCCTTTCAAACCAGGGATTTAAGAAAAACCTGAACAAGATTGTGAGATACTGTATCAAAAATAGTAAAAAAAAAATAAAAAAAAAATATATATATATAATCAAAGACATTAGCCAAAAAATGGTAGCAGGGATAAGCCTTATGAATAAAATTATCAATTAATAATTAATGAAGTTCGAGATACATTGTTTTGTGCATATAACTCTATGGAATTAAAATTTTAACAGTTACTTTAGGTTGGCTAGGCAAAACTTTTCTGTAGTTCTCAATAGACTCATATTTACTTTAGTGGGGAATATCTGCTGAGCAAATTTATAAGGGACGGAGATTTTTGGTATGGGAATGAACCAGGAATCGAATAAATCTAACAAATGAAGTTTGAAGCTGGAATAAGAAAGGATCAAAGGGTGGGAAAGTTTAGAATTGCTCAGCTGGGTGGTGAATAAGGAATTAGCTCCCTAGGAAAAAAATATACTCATTGTTTTGGATTTAAGAAAAGATTCTGTATCCCGACGAGGATGGGATTCGAACCCACGCGTGCAGAGCACAATGGATTAGCAGTCCATCGCCTTAACCACTCGGCCACCTCGTCACATGGGATCGTTGTCAGCTCAATCTGTTCCACCCTGCAGGGCTCCCAAGAACTTATTTACAAAGCACTTAATAGCCCTTCCCTTGCTTAATCATCACAATCACTGTCTGAGTCAGGCGCCCGACAGTGCAGTTGCAATCATCAGAAAACTTCAGTGAATTGATTTGGCAAGTACTTGATTGGTTGGACCCTTGTTCAGCACACTTTGCTGGACGCAAAGCCAGGTGTCCTACTAAGGCAGAGCTAGCAAATGTCTTGCTGGCCCCTAATGAGAAAGGGGGATCTTCACCTCTTCTCTCTGCAGCTACATTTGCATTCTGCATTGGCGGTTGATTTTCCAGTTTTGGCGATCAGAACTTCTCACGTTTCTCTGTTTTCTGAAAGGTTCTGGAAATGTCACCCAGAGATTCTTCTTCTTCTTCTTCTTTTTTTTTCCTTTTGTTGCAAGCCGGCCCGCCAAGGAGATGCCCCCCCCCCCCTTCTTGGTTAACCTTCTCTTTGACTTGGCCATTAACCAGTCTATGACAAATCAGCAGCAAGTGTGGACATGTTTTGAAAAGCAACAGTGAACTGGCATCACCCTGATGGGCTAGACTGACCTTGGTCAGGACAGTGGAAAAAGAGCCTTTGTATCAAGGGCAAGATTGGTCCCACTATTCCTATTTCTACTATTAACTGAATAAGAGTTTCACTGACAGTTTGACTTGGACAAGTTGCAAGGCAGGGAATGCATGTGTCTTGGTCAGAATATTACACCAGTGTCAGAGTGAGCAGACATGTTAAAATGAATTATGTAGTGAAATATTTTAGGTTTAACTTAAAAATCACCAGAATGAAGTTATTTTCTATTAATTAAAACTCTTAGGTTAATGAATCTTATTTTTAAAGGAAAAGTTTATGAAGTTGTGATATTGGATGAGTTAAATTTAGCAATATGCTTAGAAAGTTGTCTGGCAAGTAGTAATCAGTGTGAGTCATTTAGCATTATCGCAAATTGTTTTTTATTATTATATTAACAATAAATAATACACTACTAGCTAATTTTCTGCAATTCTATCCAATAAGGAAAGGAAATCTAGAAGAAGAAAAAAATCTCCCTTCCTTCTAAAACCACCTTTACTCAATTCACAGGAGAAAAATCAAATGGTGGACAAATGAATTTGAAGCTAGTTTATCTAACTAATACATAAGGATAGTTAAAACATTAATATATTATTTGTCTTTCCCTTTTCCTTTACATTTCTGAAAATTTGCCCATGAAAATTGAAATTGGCTCAGCCAAGTTGATGCTTCATTCTATTAAGACCTATTAAAATGTACAAACTTCAGGGTCTGGTGATGTAGCTCAGAGGTAGAGTATACTTAAGCAGTATGCATGAGGTTCTGTGTTCAATCCTCAGCATTGAAAGAGAAGAAAGAATGATGAAGTTCATCCCCTTTCTTAAACCTGATACCTATACTTGGATGGAATATACATATTGTATATCACTACTTTTACCAATTGAAGATTAATCAAGATGGAATACTTAGTAATGTACAATTAAGCAAACTAGGAGATGTGATTAAATTTTCTATATAACCTTCAATTATTTTTCTCTGTTTAGTTTGGAAGGGTAAGCTGTAGAATAGAATGCACAGTATTTTTTGTTTTAGATGATAGACAGCCTTAACATCCATGAGGGCCACTTAGATTTAGCTTAATGGTCTTAAACGTTGGGCTTCCATATTGTATTCAAAGGCATATTTATGGATGCATGTGTATATATCTGTGTATATTATACATAGTCATTGTTCATGTAGCTCAGTATGAGTTCATCATAGCTCAGTATTTTCCAGTCTTACTTGACACACACACACACACACACACACGCACGCACACACACACACACACACATTCACGCACGCATGCATGCACGCACGCACGCACAAATACATACAGAGAATGAAGACAGCATGAAACTTTTGCAACTTCTGGAAGACATTGATGACGTAAACAAAAAAATACTGATAGGTAAGACCAATTGCTGACAGCTGGTAGATCTAAAAATAGGGCTGCCACAGACCGACTCAGCGGGAGTGCAGGGAGACCAAGTCTGGATTCACAGGTCAGGAATGGATTCGGCGATGACAGACAGACACAAACGCAAGGGAGGTTTGAAGTCTGCTGCGAAGTTTTACTTGTTGAATGTGAGATTATATACAGTCAAAGTAGGAGCATTTTCTTTCAGTTGGCATAAGGTCAAAAGATTACAATCATGTTTAAGAATGGTTACAGGGTACATTTTTCTGAGTAGAAAAGAAACTTCTCCCTCCCTTCTAAGGAGTTATGGTTAATAAGTCAGACATTATGGTTAGGCGTCATCCGCCTTGGCATTAATCACTATTAGCTTTGTTTACCATCTGTTTTCTAGTTCTTCCTATGATTCTGTTTCTAAGTTAGTAATTATTACCCTGTGCCAGGAATTGTAAAACCTTAAACCTAAGAGTCCATTGTTGCTGTTCAGTTAGAGCACACCACGGTGCTCTAGCCCTTCTAATCCTTTCCCATGTGATTCATTAGGTACTTGTAACATTTACACAAGTAATGCAGACGCATTAAAGGCATATTCAGGTAAACTAACATTTATTACTAATTCAAAGATCATGTTTTCCGTTTTAGTTTCTAATTCTGTCTTATTATTAATAGAATGCATTGAGGTCATTAAGGCTGCTGTGGGTGTGTCTTGCGCCAGAGTAGCCAGGCATGCATTTTTAGTTCCTGGAGCATCTAGTCGCTCAATTAATTGTTTAGGCCAGTAGCTGACACAGAATATTACTGCCATACCATCAACTATCAGAAATGAAAAGAGTGATAAAAGAATCCCAGCACCCAGTATTATGAGCATTCCACGCATATGTCCCGGTCTCTGCCAGGCACCTCCAGGAGGCCTGATCACCGTTGGTGCGAACCTCAGGACTGGCAGCCATTCAAGCTCTTTCTGCTCCATGCTGCACAGACTCCACTGGAGTGGGTGTGGCATAGGGCTATGAAACTTTCAAACTTTCTGTATAAATATTTTTGCAACTTTTTATTACCCTTTATTTGAGTATGGTTACTAATGATTAAAATTTTAAGATAAAGATAAATTCAAATAAATTATTTAAAGTCAGAAGAGTAGTGACAGCCAGATGATGTTCTGAAATGAAGATACTTAGAAGTCACCAGTAGATTTAATAAACCAAGTAACATATTATCAAGTAAGGTATTAATAATAATCTCCCCCCCAACCCGATGGTACTGGGGTTTGAACTCAGAGCCTTGTGCTTGCTAGGCAAGTAGTTTACCACTTGAACTACACCATTCTTTACATGTGAGTTCCATCTTACATCTAGTTGAAAGTGGCTAATACTACACATAAGCAGTCTGATTCCACAAACTATTGCAGGGCAGTGGAAAACAGTTCTCTTATGTATATTGTATACCACAGTGATTGTAACTATTGCTCCTTCCTCAATTGAGTAAAGTGCCTGGGTATTCTTCCTACAAAAGCTAAAGTTCTGGCTGAGTGGTAGATTGTTTGCCTAGCATGCATGAAGCCCTAGGTTCAATTCCTCAGTACCACTTAAAAAGAAAAAGCCGAAGGTGGTGCTGTGGCTCAAGTGGCAGAGTGCTAGCGTTGAGCACAAAGAGGTTCAGGGATAGAGCCCAGGCCCTGAGTTCAAGCCCCACAACTGGTAAACAAAAAGCTAAAATTATTTCTCAATTCTTGCTGAATTATAGGGGACCACAACCCTTCCCAATTTTCTTTCTTTTTTTTTTTTCCAGTATGGATCTGGATTCCATTTTCCATTTCCACACAGAGAGCATAAACTTTTTAGGAAGACATTTGATTATAACCTTTGAATCAGAGTCTGAGAAAAATTATCTTTTGATGCCTTGCCTTTGTTCCTCTGTATTTATCTGCCCTTCAGCTCTGAGGCCAATCAGGTGACCTTACATTCTAGTTTTTCCTCTCCTGTCCCATATGAATGGATATAGTTAAAACAATGAGAGCAGTCTTGGGGAATTTAGCTAGGTATCCTTTTGGTTTCTCTTCCTAAACTTGACCCTTGATCCTCCTGAATGGCTAGAATTACAAGGCCACCATACCTGGGCCACAGAAGCCTTGTTCTTAAGAAAGTAACTAGACAAAATAAATTTTAAAGTATTTTAATTATCATTAATTTCAAATAAAAGCGCTCATGTGACAAATGTTTCTGTTATCCATGGTTGTGATAGTACTTATCACAATGAAATGAAAATGAAGAGAGGTGTCATAAATATCCAGAGATGTCACTGAAGTCCAATTCCTCAACTCAGCTCGTATTTATATATATTCCTTTTTCTTTTTTGGGAGGAGGGCAATACTGGAGTTTGAACGCAGGGCTTTAGTGCTGTCCCTTAGCTTTTTTCACTTAAGGCTAGCACTAGATCACTTGAGCCACAGCTCCACTTCTGGCTTTTTTTGTAACTGGAAAAAAGTCTGATGGACTTTCCTGTCTGGGCTGGCTTTGAACTGTGATCCTGGGATCTCAGTCTCCTAAGTAACTAGAATTACAGATATGAGCCACTGTGCTGAGCACTTTGAGTTTTCTTAATGGCAATGGTTGATATTCAAGAAAATTTTTATATCATTGTTATGTACTTGATTATTAAGTTTAATGTCTTGTATATTCTCTGACGTTTGGTTAGGGATAATAGATCAAAAAGTCTTCACACATTTGACCCCATTATAAGGCTTCAACCCAGGGTGGACTCTGATGTTTGATAAAGATCTGTTTTTTTGACTGAAGGCTTTCATTAAAGGAGCTTTTTGCATGGCACAAGCAGCTTGTGCCTGTAATCCTAGCTACTCAGGAGGCTGAGATCTGAGGATCAAAGTTCAAAGCCAGCCCCTGGCTTATCTCCACTAAATTACCCCCCCACCAAAAAAAAAAAAAAGAAAAGGAAAGGAAAGAAAAGCTGAAGGTGGAGCTCTGGCTCAAGTGGTAGAGCACTACCCTTGAGCTAAAAGAAGTTCAAAGACAGTACCCAGGCCCTGAGGTCAAGCTCCAGGACTGGCAAAAATCAAGAAAAAGAGAGAAAGAAAGAAAGAGAGAGAGAGAGAGAGAGAGAGAGAGAGAGAGAGAGAGAGAGAGAGAGAGAGAGAGAGAGAGAGAGAGAGAGGAAGGAAGGAAGGAAGGAAGGAAGGAAGGAAGGAAGAAAGAAAGAAAGAAAAGAAAGGGAAAGGAAAGGAAGAAAAGCAAGCAAGCAAGCCTTTTCCAATGTAGAATCCTGATGGACTTGAAGCACTGAATCAACACTGAACGATTTGGTATAGCAGTCACTGGTATACAGTTTTATTCCAGTGTGGTTTTTCTGATGAATAAACTGAGCCTTTTAGTGACACATGCTTTTACATTTGCAGATTTTCTTTTAATAAGTGCTGGCTTCTGAATACTTTCCATAGCATCGTTAATTTTACTTCATATAGGTGTGAACTACCATGGATCCTTTTACTCTTCACACACCCAGGTTTTATTTTTTCCAGTGCAGAGTTGGTGGTAGTTAGGCCAGCACAGTACTTCAAGGCTTTTTACCACACTAATGACATAGATAAGACTCCTGTCTAAAATGAACCTGCTATGTTTAGTCCATGTAGAAGATTTCTCACACTGAAGATATCCACAAGAGGTCTATGGTTCTGACAAGATCGTTCCAGTAATCTGAAGGTTTTGCAACATTCTTCATTTTTATAGGATCTTTTTTTATTTTTTCTTCTGGGAAGACTTCTGTGTTGTTTGGTGGGACTAGCCCATACACTGAAGGTCCTTCTGGGCTAAGGATATTCACAGGGCTCTTCTCCAGTTGGATACACAGGGCATCAGTCAGAATTTCTGTTGTGGCAAGGCTTAGTAGGGAAGGATATTTTCGGACCCATATCTTTTCCACTCTATTTACAGTGGTAGGCTGCTTTTTTTTTTTTATTAGAGTTGAAACTGAAAATGTTGTGCAACGTGAGTAGAGGGTGTTTTACCAGCACCAGCAGTCAAATTTTACAGTGAATCCTCTGAGATGTCTAAGTTCCTTTACCCGATAGAAATATTTTCTTTAGCTTGAGTCAATATATCTGCTAACTCAGAAGGAGTCTTGGATAAATGATTTAGATTTATGCGATATAGGGCTGCTAAAAAGTTTTCTTATACAGTGCCCTAGGCATCATCCTCTGAGTTGGGCTTCATCCAGAAAGTTTTTAAACAGATTCCATGTTTGAGGTCATGAGTCACTCCCTGAAAGAACAGGTGAATCACACAATTGGCTTCTTTTTCTTAAAGGTAGAAAGGGAGATCGAAATGTGACATCCAAGAGAACAGTCTACAGAGAAAGTCAACCTGAAGTCCAAGTGTTTGTAGGTGAGAGCTTTATATAAGTTGTACGTTTGTTTTTCCATTAATATATGCTCTTAAATCTTTTCGTTTTGTAATTTTTTTTTTGAGACAGGTTTCACTATGTAACCCAGGCTGTGATTCACGACTGTGATTCACCTGTCTCAGCTTCCTCTCTTGGGATCACAGGTGTGTGCCACCATGCTCAGCTCTTTTTTCTGCTTTCTGTTCTTTTTTGCTAACATTCTCAAAATAGAACTGAAGAGCATTACCTTATTCTTTCCTATTGTATCTGAATTTTTTTTTTTTTGCCAGTCCTGGGGCTTGAACTCAGGGCCTGAGCACTGTCCTTGGACATTCTCAAGACTAGAGCTCTGCCACTGGAGCCACAGCGCCACTTCTGGCTTTTTCTGTGTATGTGGTACCAAGGAATCAAATCACGGCTTCATGCATGCTAGGCAAGCACTCTACCACTAGGCCAAACTCCCGGCCTATCTGAACATTTTTTTTTTTTTTTTGAGGAAAAAATACCTGGAACAGAGTAGTTCACATCAAATTACAGCTATTAGTAGGAATGGTATTAATAGTATTAATATAGTAATCTCCTGTATGGAGGAGATTCAATATGAATCCATGATCCTCTATGAATGTAATATAGAGAACAGTAGACCCTTACATTAGCAAGGTTATTTTATTATGTATTTGGAGAGATTATAAAAATTTGAAAGTTGGAAAGGAATTCAAGTAAATATCTGGTATATTTCCTTTGCTTTTTAAAGAAATCACAAGCAAGCTGGGCACAGTGGCTCATGCCTGTAAATCCTAGCTACTCAGGAGGCTGAGATCTGAGCATTAAGGTTCAAAGCCAGCCCAGGCACAAAAGGACCTGAGATTCTAAGTTCCAATTAACCTCTAGAAAATGGGAACTGGGGCTTGGCTCAAGGATAGGGCGATAACCTTGAGCTGAAGAGCTCAGGGACAACATCTAGACCCTGCAATAGGGTGGCAGCCTTGAGTTGAAGAGCTCAGGGATAGTGCCCAGGCCGTGTTCAAGCCCCATGACCCACAAAAAAAAATCATAAGCAAATTAGATTTTTTCTTAGTTGTCAGAAACTTCAATTCACTGCTCAAGTGTCTTAAATTTAATCTCTGAAAAGAGATATTCACCATCTATAGTAGGTTACAATGCTTGATATGTATAAAAACAAAACCTTTTTTAGAGACCTGTTTATATAGAAATTGAACACAAAAAATGATTGCCCTTACAAATTACATGAAAAAATACCAACTAGAAATAAAACCAACGATTATTAAAGACATCTACACAGAAAATAATAAAATACTGCCTATCTATGTATTTATGTATCTATGTATCTATGTATCTATCTGTCCATGATCCTAAAGAAATGAAAGGCTATACCATGTTTATGGAATGGAAGGCTTGCCAAAATGTTGATTCTTTCTTGATTACTATAAAAATTTAATTCAATTCTAATTAAAAACTATCTACTTCTCTCTATATACACCCCAAAATACATATTTATATACATTATACACACACACATACACACATATATATGTTTGTTGTTGCTGTTGTTGTTTGTTTTGCTGCTCTTGGGGCTTGAACTCTGGGCCTGGGCACTGTCCCTGGGCTCCTTTTGCTCAAAGCTGGCACTCAACCTGTTTAGCCAGAGTGCCATTTTCTGGCCTTTTCTCTGTGGAGATAAGAGTCTCACAGACCTTCCTGCCTAGCCTGGCTTTGAATTGTGATTCTCATATATTATATTTTTTTGAAGGCTGATTCTAAAATTTATAGGAAAATGTGCAGGGCCAAGAAGAGCCCAGATATTGTTTTGTTTGTTTGTTTTTTCTTTTCTGCCAGGTGTGGGGCTTGAACTCAGGGCCTGGACACTGTCCTTGGACTTTTTCCTCAAGGCTGTCACTCTGCCAATTGAACTATAGCATCACTTCCAGCTTTTCTATATATGTGCTATGGAGAAATCAAACCTGAGTCTTTGTGCATGCTAGGCAAGCACTCTACCACTAGGCCAAACTCTCCTATTTTGAAATAGGAGAGAAGGTACTGCCAAGAGCAGAACCACCAGGAAATATGTTAATGTAAATCAGGTGTATTCTTTTTCTTTTCTCCTTTTATTATTTCTATTCTTTCTACTTTACTGCTCTATTCTCTAGTCTATTTTATCTTCTTGTCCCTAAACAGACAGTAAGTTCTCCAAGAGTGGGGTGTTATTTCATTTATTCTTGTATTCCTTACTCCCTGGTATGAGGCTCAGCCTTATACTCACTAATTTCGTCTGTAAAATAGTTTTGCTCCTTCAAGGCGTTCAGAATACTTACCACTCACTGTTTAGTATTTACAGTTTGCTGACTTAGGGTAGGCTATGACACTACTTCAGTGCTGATCCCAGAAGGCTATATTTTTTATCCAAAGGATTCTATGTGCAAACTTCTATCCTAGAAACAAACCAAGATATCAGGGGTAAGAAAGGTAAACACTGGAAGCATCGATAATACTGCCAAATAAATGGACTGATGGTCTCAAATACTCAATCTCTTTCAATTACTAAAGGCAGGAAATAGAGTAGAAGACATGCCTACACAGCAGAGATAATTTTCTGGTGTTTTGCTGAAGATCTTCCTTTCTGCTTGTAAGTGTATACATTATGTTCTCTAACCTGATTCATGTCCTGGGTGAAGATTTATCTCTTCAACTTGAGCTTCAGCTAGGAATGCAGTTAAGTACTGCAGCACTTGCTTACCATATATGAGGTCCTGGGTTTAATCCCCAGCACAACAGAGCTAGGACCTTGACTTCTGATGTCTTTATATCTAGGCCTAAAGTTACTTGGACATAAGGGACAGCATTCTACCAATGCCAGAAAGAAGCTTTATAGAGCCAAGAGTGTTATATAGCTGGCCTGCCTGAAGTGCTGACAGAATTTAGAATACATTGTGCATCTCTTTGCAACACAGAGCCTTCCTTCAAAAGTGAACACCATTTCACCTTCTTAGTGGTCTTTCCTTCTTGTCCAGATTGTGGACCAAAGCCATCTGCAATTTCTATCAATGGGTATTCATCTTACATGAGTTAAATTTCAATGCTCAAAGGATTTCAAATCTGTTAAGTAGAAGAAATTAAAACAGGAAAACATGAACAAAGTAACATTTTCTAAGGTAAGTTCATTAGTTTTCTACAATCTCTCAGATACAAGCTCTCCCAGTCGATGTGTGGTGTGATGCTTCACATAATTTCCTTGAAAGTTGCCTTAAAACCCAAGGCTAACCTCAACTCAAAAACCACTCTCCAAGCTTGTCTCATTCTCATACCTATGAGCCTTTGCCAGTACAGTTAGAGAAACACTGAAGGCAAAGGGTGAGAAGTCAGAAGCTCTGGCCAAGAATCTCCTTAGGCAACTGTTTTTTTCTTTGTTTTGGTTCAGGAATCTCAGTCAGGTTTAGGGGCTTACTTTGATCAGCAAAGACTTAAGGCTTTTTCTTCCTTCCTTTCCTTTTTCCTTCTTTCTTTCTTCCATCTTTTCCTTTCCTTTCTCCTCTCTTCCCCTCTCCTTCCCTGTTTTTCTTAGAGGTGGTACTGGGGTTTTGACTGAGGGCCTGATGTTCTATCAGTTGTTCCACATCTTGGTAGTAATTGTCGTGATGAGAATCTAGCAAACTTTTCAGTAGGCCAGGCTTGAATCATGTTTCTCCAGATCTCAGCCTCAGATCTGATTGTTAGGATTATAGGCATGAACCACAGGTGCTTAGTTATTTGGGGATTTTCTTTCTTTCTTTTTTTTTTGTGGGTCATGGGGCTTGAACTCTGGGCCTAAGAACTGTCCCAAATTTCTTCAGCTCAGGGCTACCACACTACCCCTGGGCCTGGATGTGGTCCCTGAGCTTTTTAGCTCAAGGCTACCACCCTATCCTTGAGCCACAGCCCCACTTCCCATTTTCTAGTGGTTAATTGGAGATAAGAGTCTCATATTCTTTAGTGCCCGGACTGGCTCTGAACCACAACCCTCAGATTTCAGCTTCCAGAGTAGTTAGGATTACAGGCATGAGCCAATGAACATGGCTTATCTGGGGCTTTTTTTTTTTTTTTTTTTTTTTTTGGTCTAAGCAAGGCAAGAACAATCATAAAGAATTATGTACCTATGGACTGGGATGTAGTTCAGTGGCAAAGTGCTTGCCTAAGAGGTATGATGCTCTGGGTTTAAAAGAATTATCTACCTAAAGAGATAGTCTACTTTCTACTAATAGATTCCTTAGAGAAATAAAATGTTGAAATTATTAAATTCCATCCTTGCTAAACCAATACAAAATTCATTATGGAATTATAATTTTTTTTTTTTGCCAGGGCTGGTGCTTTGAGCTCAGGGCCTGAGCACTGTCCTTGGGCTTTCTCAAAGCGAGTGCTCTACCATTTGAGCCACAGCACCACTTCTGGCTTTTTTCTATGTATGTGGTACCAAGGAATTGAACTCAGGTTTATGTGCATGCTAGACAAGTAATCTACCACTAGGCTAATCTCCCGGCCCCAGAATTATGATTTTGAAGTGGTTTTTACCTTATGACTTATACACTTGCACCTAAGGAGTTAGGATTTCAGAGCCTTGGACATTGTGCTGATAGATTTGATTTCTGTGACTTCTTACTTCTCCAGTGTCCCCAGGAAGGAAGTATCAATCAAGGCACTTAAAAAGTCATTCATACTCTTCTTTTGGTACACTAAAAGATCTCCAGAATGTCTTCACTACATTCATCACTGGTGACCCTTTCTTTTGGTATGTATTTTCTGATGTTTGGTAAGATTAGAGCTTCCCCGGAAAGCTTTCCCACACTCATCACACTCATATGGTTTTTCTCCAGTATGGATTCTCTGGTGATGTATAAGCGTTGAGATCTGACTGAATGCTTTGCCACACTCTCCACACTCGTAGGGCTTTTCTCCGGAGTGAATCCTCTGATGATTAATCAGGGCTGAGTTCACATAGAAGGCTTTTCCACACTCTTTACATTCATATGGTTTCTCTCCTGTGTGGATTCTCTGATGTTTAATGAGGGCTGAACTCACGCTGAATGCTTTCCCACACTCATCACACTCATATGGTTTCTCACCAGTATGGATTCTCTGATGTTTGATAAGGTCTGAGCTCACACTAAATGCTTTGCCACACTCATTGCAGTCATAGGGCTTCTCTCCATTGTGGATTCTCTGATGTATTATCAGGTGTGCCCTTACACTGAAGGCTTTATTACACTCATTACAAGCATAGGGCTTCTCCCCAGTGTGGATTCTTTCATGCACAGTGAGGGTTGAACGCACACTAAATGCTTTCCCACAGTGATCACATGCATAAGGTTTCTCTCCAGTGTGGATTCTCTGATGTCGAACTAGGCCTGAACTCTGGGCAAACTTTTTTCCACACTCACTGCACTTGAACTTTTTTTCCTCGATGGGCCTACTCTCCTGCTTTTCTAACTGTTTCTCATACTGAGAGACTTTCCCATACTCAGGTCTCTGTAAAGAATCCTCATATACACTAGAAATGTGTGGGTCCATCATTATAAGAAGCTTCTCTTCAAAGACTATAACTGGCTCACAACTCTGGTCTTGATTCCTGAAATAAAGATTTTAGAAATATACTTTATCTTCTGATAGTAAGGGAATGTAATATAATACACACTTCTAAAAAATCATGCTAAATAATCCTAGGACACACAACGCATATGGGACTCTATGAGTCCCATTTTCATTCAACTTGTCCTAAGACAGAGTAAAATTATAGAATGTTAAACATCTGGCCCAAAAGTCTATTTCCATGTTGTCTATCAAATTATCTCAATATAAGAAATAAAAATTATATATATGTTGTACATACAAGCTAGGATATAATTCAGTGTTAGAGTGCTTGCCTAGCATGCATCAGGTCCTAGATTTGAACCTCAGTCTTTTTTTTTAACCTTTTTTTTTTTTATTGTCGGGATAATGTACGGAGGGTTTACACTTACATTCGTCAGGTAGCAGGTGCATTACTTCTCATACATTGACACCCTTTCTCATGTTTTTGTCCCCATTTTCCTCTCCCCACACCCTCCCAGTCATCTTGTTTTTCCCCTTCCTTTTTTGAAGCTCAGTCTTAAAAATGTACATTTCCTACTTTAGAAGACTTTTTTTTTTTTGCCAGTTCTGGGCTTGAGCTCAGGGCCTGAGAACACTGTCTTTGGGCTTTCTCAAGGCTAGAGTTCTACCACTTGAGCCTCAGCACCACTTTCAGGTTTTTTTCTATGTATGTGGTACCAAGGAATTGAATCGGGTCTTTGTGCATGTTAGGCAAGCACTTTGCCACTAGATCAAACTCCCGACGCTTTAGAAGACTTTTTATAGTCATATATATATTTATTTAAAAGAACAAAAACTGGAGAGATTTTGCAGTTTGGGAGATAGAGCATGGAAATACAATTGTCAAAAGAAACAGAAATTTAATAAATTATGTGAAAAAATGACCATAACATTGACAGATATGCTTTTCATTACTTGAACTGAAAAGACATGCAGCCAACAAAAGCACTGCTCTTGACCATGCCACAACTGCAGCTGCTGTCACTGTTAAGACAAACAGTATCTCAGCAACAGGAAGGCTTTGTATCCTTTGTAACTGAACAGAGTAAATATTTCATTGAGTCCTATCAGCCCATTTCATCATTATAGAACAAATGAATGTGTGGAGAACTTAGTATACTAATGGTACTCTTTCATCACTTGTGCATAAACTCAATTTTGACTTCAAATGTTATCTATATATCTACCCATCCATCCATGCATCCTTCCATCCATATCTCCAATTCCAGGACACAATAATTATCTCTGCCTCTTTCATGCTACAAATAGTCTCAGAACTTTTGTAAGTATACATTTTTGATGTGATGAAAATAACATTTCATCTCTGTGGCTTCCTCTCTCCAATTCTGTAACTTCTGCCCAAAACAGTAAAGTCCCAATCAAAAGACATTTTATTAAAACAAACAAAATAGAAATCAATGCAAGAATGTGAACAGAAGACTAATAAAAATTAATATCTAAATAGAAAAATGAGACAAGGTCGTTTCTGAGAACAGGAGTCTTACCATCCTTGGAGAATCTGGGAAGATTGGACCCAAATGACTGGCCCGACAAAGTCCATCTTCTCCCAGTGTCTCTGAGGAGGAAGGGGGTGTGTGTGTGTGTGTGTGTGTGTGTGTGTGTGTGTGTGTGTGTGTGTGTGTGTACTGGCCCGACAAAGTCCATCTTCTCCCAGTGTCTCTGAGGAGGAAGTGTGTGTGTGTGTGTGTGTACTGGCCCGACAAAGTCCATCTTCTCCCAGTGTCTCTGAGGAGGAAGGGTGTGTGTGTGTGTGTGTGTGTGTGTGTGTGTGTGTGTGTGTGTGTGTGTGTGTGTGTGTGTGTGTGTGTGTGTGTGTGTGTGTGTGTGTGTGTGTGTGTGTGTGTGTGTGTAGCGGGTGAACAGAAGAATGGAAGGAAAGGAAAAAGTAACGGTGACCAAAGAGGCGATAAAGAAGAGACGCAAAGGGAGGACAAGAGAAAAGGGCCAGGCGCTCCAGAAAGGGAATGGAAGGGAAAGGGAAAGAAGGGGAGCGAGGGAGGAAAGGACAGGGCTGGGGAAATCTGGCAAGAACCGTTGCGTCTCTCTTCCTTCGAGGCTGTTCATTCCAGGTGCTATGCAAAACCGTAGGACGAAGTTAAAAGGCAACTCACCTGGAAAACTGCGATTACACCCACGGAGTAAGGAATGGAGTGCAGCTGGCGGCCTAGAGAGGCCGAAGGAATCCCCCGAGCACTTGGTGATCTACTCTAGGACCCCGGAGGCTTCCTTCTCAGTGGTTCGTGAGCTAATATGAATGGAGGTGTGAAGAAAGGGATTCTAATTATTCCACAGAAAATACTTTACGCTTTTTTATTTCCTTTAATCCTGCAGGGGAGACACTAACCCTCCTCTCTTCATCTATAACACTGAGAACTAAGTAAAATTTCCAAGGTCAGATAAGAAAAAAAAGAGCCTAGATGTGATTCCTTATAGAAGACTTACACCTCCAGAAGGGTAGGGAATGCTAGGTCCAGACAGTTTAGCCTCTTCCCTTTGAGAGAAAGCACTCCCACCCTTTGGCAGTGCTGTTACCACTCCCAGAAACTGGCATTTCTCAGGAAGGAGGGTAAGGGAGTCCGCATTGTGTATCCAGCTGCTGGAGCCAGCTAGAGCAGGCCAGTCTGAAGCTTTTTTTTTTTTTTAATACCATCCTTAGGTCTGTCAACATTGACTTCTCTAAAGATGCACTCGACTTTTCTAATAATCAGAGTCTTCAATTCATTGATTCCTTTGTAAGAGCTCTTCTTTGGGAATCCTTATGTAAAAGAAACATTCTTTTACTCAAAGGTAAAGATAGTCATAGCACAATAACTAAAATCATGAGAGACACAGTCAAGTCCAGCTAATTTGCAAAAGGCTGTGAGATAACGTGCTCGTCTGCTAGGTGAATTTCCCTACTATTGCCTCTGAATGAATACGTTATGGAGGGATGTCACTAAAGGACTGCACCAAGATTGTTAAAGGCATGTCTTCTCTTTCTCACAAGTCTCTGAGGGGGAAGGGTGTGTGTGTGGAGGGTGATCAGAAGAATGGAAGGGAAGGAAAAAGTAACAGAGACCAAGGAGGTGATCAAGGAGAGACGCAAAGGGAAGACAAGAGAAAAGGGCCAGTAATGCCAGAAAGGGGACGGAAGGGAACAGGAGAGAAAGGAGAGTGAGAGAGGAAAGGAAATCATTGATCAATGAAGGGCTGACAATTTATTGGCAAGTTGAAATAAATTATTCTACATTCAAGACAAAATGCCATGGGCACAAGAAATGGAGGTGGAAGAATCTAGTCAGTTATTATACTTATGTCCAGTTATTTTCTTTTCTTTTGTTTGGAAAAGCTAGCTGAAGGTCTGATGGGCAGTGATACTAAATGTACCAGGAAAACATCTGTAATTATGACTTGATGTAGACAGCAGGAAAATCCAGGGTTAAAGTTCTGAGGGAAAAAGAAGTCTCAATTTCTTGTAATAATAAATTGTGCAAAAAACTCCCCCCCCCCCCGGGCGGGGCCCTGGTGGCTCAAACCTGTAATCCTAATTACTTAGGCTGTTGAGATCTCAGGATCACTGTTTGAAATTAGCCTCAAGAGGAAGTCTATGAGACTATCTCCAATTAACTACTAAAAGGCCAGAAGTGGAGCTGTGGTTCAATTGGTAGAACACTAACATTGAGCAAAAAAGCTTAGAAACAGTGCCCAGGGTCTGAGTTCAAAGCCCAGGATAGGCACAAAAAGAAAAGGGAAAGTAGGGGCTGGGAGTTTGGCCTAGTGGTAAGAGTGCTTGCCTAGCATGCACAAAGACCAGGGTTTGATTCCTCAGCACTCCACATACATAGAAAAAGCCAGAAGTGGTGCTGTGGCTCAAGTGGTAGAGTGCTAGCCTTGAGAAAGCCCAAGGACAATGCTCAGGCCCTGAGCTCAAGCCACAGGACTGGCAAAAAAACAAAAACAAAAAAAAAGGGAAAGTAAATTTTTCCTGGAAAGTTGCACTTGAGCATAATCCCCACCCTACTAGAATTTGCCACTCACAGTAGGCCTGCCCTGAGTCATAGAGTATAAAGGCATTACAGGGTGAAACATCTATTTGGGGTTCTACAAGTTCAGCCAGAGCCACAGGATCTATCTCTAGTCTTCAGAAAGCCACCTCTGTATGTACCCTGTGTTTTTCTAAAGACTATAGACCATACCTGAGTTCAAGATTTCCAAAACAGCTGTTATTTACTGCAAAAGCTTGCAGGCTACTCATGGGTCTTGAACTCAGGGCCTGGGGGCTGTCTCTGAGCGCTTTTGCTCAAGGCTAGCCCTCTACTACTGTTAGCCATACCACCACTTCCGGTTTTCTGGTGGTTAAGTGGAGTCTCAGATTTTTCTGCCCAGGCTGGCTTTGAACTGCTATCCTCAGATCTCAGCCTCCTGAGTAGCTAGTAGGTGTGAGCCACTGGTGCCTGGTTAGGCGTGTACTTTTGAGAATACAAAGTGATAGAAGACATCCTTGGAAATTAATTAAAATTTCTATAGATTATGCCACAAATAATCCACACAATAATTGAACAAGCATTTTATTAAACACCTACAATGTGCTCAGCACTGTACTAGGCACTAGAGGGTGCAGTGATACAAATGTCAAAGTTATTTCTGCCCTCAAGGAGCTTACAATTTAAATGTTGAAATAAATACAGATGTGAAACTACATCAGACTGCTAGAAAATGATCCTAGAGTAACATAGCAGTTAAGTGCATGGATCACAGTACAAACTCAAAAGATATGTGCTGAAGCAGCACAGAATGAGGGCTCAGTGTGAAGTAAAGTCAATCAGGGACAGCTCACTCAGGAGACACAAAGAAACCTAGGTTTTATAGGGAGGGGTGAACTTGAGTTAGCTCCAAAGAGTGATCCAAGCCAAACAGAACAGCATGAGGAAGGCACAGAGGTGAGGGCTTGTATGAAGGCTGTAGGATGCATGGATGCAATGATGAGTGAAGGTGAGAATGCTGGACCATCATGAAAGCTGACTTGGGTGAAGCATGTAAGGCAAGGTATGGGAGAACTTGGAATAAACATCACTACTTTGATAAGAATTATCTGCCAGGTGTTAAGCAAAAAATGAGATACCATAAGAATAGTTTGACTGTCATTTGCGAAGATATATCCAACACATGGTTTTTAAGAGCAAGAGAACTGAAAATAAAATAAAATACAGCAACCCAGACCTTACAGGATGTAGGCATGCATGGAAGACTGTAGGGACTGGTAACAATGTAAAACATCAAGCAAGTCGAAAGACAACTAAGGATTAGATCAACAGCAAAATTTTGGACATAGAAAGGGTAATGTCAGGATTGGAATGAAAAATATGAAAGGTACTGAATGCTCATGCTGCTTTATTTGAAAGTGAGTTGGAGGTCAAGGGAAAAATGGCAAGGTCATATAAGAACCTGTGGCAAATTCCACAAGTTCAGATATGAAACACATGGTAGGAAATATGAAGTTCCTCAAATATATAAAATAGACAAATGAATAGACAGGAATTCAGAAAAAGTAGTGGGTAACAAAAAGATATAGAGATTATTGGTGTATAAGAGGAAAAAAAAGACTAATAAAGAAAAAGCCAGATAGTTGAGTCAAATGGCCTTACAGGATTTCATAAGCTGAAGGAAAAAAGGAATCCTGACATGCAGGAGGAATTCAACAATATGAAATGTAAATGAAATTACAGAAGGCAGGAATGAAACTGAGCATGGTGGATCCTGCTTGTAATCCCAGCAGTTAGGAGACTAAGGCAGGAAGATTGTGAATTTGCGGCCAACCTGGGCTATACACTGAGTTCCAGATCAGCTTGGACTACATAGACTATATCTCAAAAAAACAACCTTCCTTTTTTTCCCCCTCAAAATCTTAATACTACTTACTTACTGGTATTCTAAGGACATTTCAATGAATGCTGAGTGTGCCTCAAGTGCCATCTGTGAGCAAGAAAGCTGAGTAGGAGCACATTGCTCTGAGTTCAAGCCCCATTCACAACACAAGAGAAAATTAGTAAGTTTTAAGAACGAAGGAGACAATGTATGAAAACATAAACTATATATTTGAAAAACTGGGGAAAATAGAGAAATAGGACTATTGTTGGGAATGGGTGAGGTGGCCAGAATTTTCACATTTTAGGCTACAAATCATCTCACTATTATTGCCTTAACTGGGTACCTGTCCAGCCTGGAAGTAAGATATTTTATGTCTTTTCACAATTTCCTTTTCTCTAGTCAGTTTCAAAAGTAAATATATTTGAATTTGTAAGTTATTCTGTTTTATCCTCTCATTACTTTTGTTTTATTTATGATTTAGCTTTCTCATGCTGAAAAGCATTAAAAGTTGAAGACCATAAACCCAAAGTGCTATTTTCAGTTATTTTCCAGTAATTGTAATGGATCTGTACTGTCTTATATGATACCTTACGCAGGGATATATAATTGCCGTCCGGAATTACATGTTCATTATACCTGTGTAGTATAGAGGTCAAGCACCCAGGCTCTAACATTAGCTCGTGTAGGTTTGCAGCTTTGTTGTACCACTCCCTAGCTGATATTGGTCAGTTCTCTAAAAAACAATAGGAGTTATTGAAGAATCACTTCATTATGTCAGCTTCTAACTGAAGATAGGAGAACAAAGTTTTGGCGAAGAGGTCAATGATAGCATAAAAATATAAATGATATAGTATTTTCCATTTAATAGGGAAGAGCTCAAATTAATGTGATATAGCCTGATCAGTAATATTCTAATACTAAAATTCTATGAACCTGTAGCCTCTTTTTAAAAAATTATTATCCTTGATACCATGTGGCTATTTATATATATATATGAATGAGCTTTGAAAGCTTTTAAGTGACAATCTTTTTTCACATTTGTCCCAAGATAAAACATACACTAACTTTCCTAGTTGTAATATTTTCATTGATTTGAATTACCACCAGATGATTAGTAATTTTGAGACTTTAGTAATCTGGCCACAATTACTGTGGGTACTAGGGCCTAAAGAAGTACTACATCCACGGGCATTTCATTATGATGCTCTGCTAAAACAGGTATCTATTGGAATCAAAGGCAAGTGTTCCTTGAAAACACAGGAGAAAGGTGGGTCTATACACACAGATGTGCACACCTATTTATTTTTCCCTCTCAAAAATTAGCCATCCTATATAATATCTGGATACAAGGTAGCAGTGGCTCCAGGCAGAATTTTTCTCTTACAGGGGTAAGGCACAACCCAAGCAGGGAGTAAGGATTCAGGCAGAACTAGTTATCTTGTGCCTGATTTCTTGAAAAGTCAAGTATGGGGAGTTAGAAATGCTAATCTATATGTGGGAGAAAGGGGGTAGCGGAAGGGAGAAATGGTTACAAGAGAAAATGAAAAAGACTCCTGTAAAAGAAACTAGGATAAGTGGCAGATAAGTACAACAGCTCGATGAAGGAGATGTAGGTATGTTCGTGATCAAAGGAGAGCCACACAGAGGTAGAAAGATGTTATCAAGATTTTATGACTCAAAAGGTAGACCTCTATGAGGTAAGAATCTATGACTGATTTTTTTTAACATATCAATCATAAAACAGCATAACTATTATCCTTTTTCGGATAATCACAGTGCAATATTGTGTTATTTCTCTTGGAGTTTTCATGAAAACCCACACAGTTTTCTTTTAATAGGCTTATGGAATAATTTCATGTGCGAGGGTCAATTTTGGAAAACAAAAGTTATGCTATTTTAAGTAAGTAAGTGGCTAATCAAATGATCAAAACCAAAATGTGATACAGGAATAGTGTTTTCTTGCCTAGTCGATGAAACAGGAACTTCCAAATGTCTGGAGGAATGGCAATACCATCAGAATAATAGCATTTTAAAGTAGGACTACTCAATTTAAAGGACACCTCATTTGCAATGCATAAGATCTGACATGTTACTGGAAACTTCTCATGTAACACTTGGAATACCTAAGACCTCAAGGACTAAACTCTATCTGGTGATGTCAAGTTTCATAGTATGTTTTTGTTGGGAGAGTTCGGACACCAGTTCTCAGGGAGTACACTGGCTCCAAAAGCCAGTAGGTAGGGATTAGACAAATGACCACTGTTGACATTAATGATATACAAATGAATGGCAAAAAATAGATGGAGAATGGCTGGTGATGTGCCGAGGCCATCTAGGAAGATAGATCTGGGTTAGCAAAAAGAAAAACCATCTAGTTATGAAATCTGTGCAACCCGACAGTAACCTGAGAGAGCAGTACTGTAGTGGCCTAAAAGGGATGATGTATATTCTTTGTAAGAGATTTTATGTCTTTTTCAATAATCCCCTTCCTCCATCTCCCTTTTCTCCTATGTGACACCACAACTGGGGCAGTGCAACTATCTTTTGTACCAGTGTACACAAGAAGGTGGAAAGCGAATCAGAGATCACCACCCTGGACAGTTACCCGAGCTCAGGAACAGCCAGGCTGAGTCTCCACTCACCTCTTTCTCTGCATCACTCTCAAAACCATCACTAATGTGTCCACTTTGCTGACACAGGTACTGGGACTGGGGTGGTGAGGGACAAGGACCGACACTTGATGACTCAGTGGTCAGTAAAAATGGTAAGTGAAGAAAAATGCTGGAATGCTGTTCAAAATATAGCATTCTGAGTTTGCATGGGAACACGGATTTTTCACAACTACAAGGAAAATTAGGATTACAAAAAAAAAAGAACACTTAAGCATAAATATGTTTAAGTGCAAAAATTTCCCTAGAACTAGGATCTTTGAAAGCTAAATACAAATATAAGCATCACTGAGAGAGGCTGCTTTGGACTCTAGAACAGCTTCTTAGATCAGACTACAAATTACAAAGACACCTTCAGGGGAATAAATGGGAGCAGGGGCTCACAGGAAATGAGAGCAGAGAAGCTAGGGGCAGCAGCTGCTCTCAAATCTACAGCTACTCACCCAAAACACAAAGTTTAGTGCCTCAAGTCATGACTAATAACTTGGTATAATGCTATTTTTAATTCTAAAGGATTCATCAGCTGTCAGGACTAGTGCTCCACCATACACTTTCAAAGAAAGTAATCAAGCGAATCAACTTTCAAGGCACTGGGCCCAAACTACTGCAGATCTATTCTTTGACACCACTAAAGATTTTGTCATTAGATAATGACCAACTTTCTGCCTTCCTTACTACATTGAAAGATCTTTCTGACAGTGTATGGTTTCTCTTATGTTAAATGATCTTGAAACTATGGATCAAAGCTTTTCCTAAACTCCTACAGTTTCAGATTTGTCTCCACTGTGGATTCTCTGATGTCGAATAAGGCTAGACCTCTGAATAAATGCTTTCCCACACTCATTGCATTGATAGGGCTTTTCTCCTGTGTGGATTCTCAAATGTTGAATGAGGCCAGTGTTACCATTGAAAGCTTTCCCACATTCTTTACATTTATAGGGTCTTTCTCCAGTGTGGATTCGCTGGTGTTCAATAAGGCCTGACTTCTGACTGAAGGCCCTCCCACACTCATTGCATTTGTAAGGTTTTTCCCCAGTGTGGCTCCTCTGATGACCAATAAGATGTGAACTCCGCCTAAAGGTTTTCCCACACTCATCACACTCATAGGGTTTCTCCCCAGTGTGGATTCTTTGGTGTCCAATGAGGTGTGAGCTGTGACTGAAAGCTTTCCCACATTCATTACATTCATAAGGTCGTTCCCCACTGTGGATTCTCTGGTGCAGAATAAGGCCTGCACTCTGACTGAAAGCCTTTCCACACTGATTGCACTGATACGGCTTCTCCCCAGTGTGGATTCTCTGGTGCAAGATCAGGCCTGTGTTTTGACTGAAGGCTTTACCACATTCTTTACAGTGATAGCGTTTTACTTTGTTGTGGATATCCTGATGGGAAAGAAGGGCTGACCTGTAACTGAAGGCTTTGCCACACACATTACATTGATAGGGTTTCTCCCCAGTGTGGATTCTCCAGTGGCGAACAAGCCCCGAGCTCTGAGCAAAGCTTTTTCCACATTCATCACATTTATGTCGTCTCTCTTGTGTGGGATTTCCCCGCTGCCTCTCTAATCTGCCCAAAGGCTCCCGGGCTTCTCCATGCTTAAGACCCCCGATAACATCCCCGTTGCATTTGCCAGCTGTCTCTCCATGTGGCTGGATTCCAGGAGATATTACCTGTTTTGAAGCTAATTCCTTGTTCTCATTCCTGGTCTCACCACCTGAAATAAAAGTAATATATATACCAGGCACCGATGACTCATGCCTATAATCCTAGCTACTCTGGGGGCTGAGGTCTAAGGATTACATTTCTTAGTTAGCCCAGGTAGGAAAGTCTGTGAGACTCTTATCTCCAATTAACCACCAGTAAACTGGAAATGAAACTGTGGTTCAAAGAAGTAGAGTGCTAGTCTTGAGAAAAAAGCTCAGGGACAGTACCCAGGCTCTGAGTTCAAGCCCCAAAACCATTAAAAAAAAAAATCACACATACATCAAGCCAATGTCACTTTCTAGTGTCCATGTTCATAGAAAATAACCGAAAAGGGAAAAGTACACAGAAATGGTTGAAATAAACAAAAAATTTCTATCTTCCAAATGGCTTCATAATGGAGAGAGATATAATAGAGGCCAAGTGGGGAAAAGGGGCCACAATAAAGGGAATTACTGAATGGGGACTAAAGTTGAAAAGGGCTCTACCTTGAAGTAGAAGCCAGAATGGGAAGGAATATGAAACTACTAAAAGTTAGAAATTTTAGTAAATTTAAGACAGAAATGGGTAATGCCTTGAAAAAGGAAAAAGCATGACAGACTTAGTGTATACATATATATATATATAAAATATATATTTTCCTCAAATATATATATATATATTTGAGGATCTTATGGAAACTATAGAGATGTCCATTTCTAACTGGCAAAGAGAATAACATTCAGGAATAAAGTGTAAGCAATCCCTGGACTGGAAAACAAAGGAACTGGTTTAGACCTCAAGAAATCTCAACTCTGGACTTGGAATTTAAACTTAACTATTTCCTCTATAAAGTTCATTTACACTAAGAACAAAAGTTCTTAAATTATAATAAGCACAGCTCTCCTTACCCAGGGAGAACATATTTCTGTAATTCTCTGGCCTGTTATCTCTACTCGGATCAAGAAGCCACTCCTCTTGAATAAGAGACACAGCCATGTCTTCGATCTTCTCCAAAGTCTGAAACAAAAGAAGACCCTCATTTGGGGCCTGCAATTGTTTCACAGTTCAAATCCAGAGTGTCAGACAAACCTACTAGTGGGAGAGGATTGAGGTATGGGACTGGAACTTGTGGAAGGATCTGAATAGCTGGGAGGAAAAGCATTTATTGGGGTTGATCTGTCACTAGGAAAAGCATTTGGGTGTGTTCTTGACTAGGTACTGCTACTGAAAGTTACACACATGGGATGGATGCCCCAAATGCTTCCAACAAGAGATGTGAGCTTTTAGTGAAAAGGAGAGTAACTCACCTGGAATCCTGCAGTGAGAAGTGTAGCTGTCACCTCCTGGTTTCCAGACCTTCCTTTCTGGGAAGGGGTAGGACTCTGAGTAGACATGGCTGAGAGGGCAGAAAGAAGCTATGAATGAGACGGACTCTGTCTGTGGTTGTAGTAGCCAGCATTCACCCACTACAAATTAATTGTATTCTAGCACATATAGACCCGAAGGTTCTGCATATAAAGTGCTGACATCTTGACTCTGGGTCCTAAACTATGGTTGCCTACAGAAAACCTCCATTCTGGTGTCCTTGAACTTAGTCTGAAGTTACAGTACAATATCAAAAATGTTCTGTTTTCCTAACAGGAACTGCTTTCCAATTTCTTCTTTACTGCCCAAACTACTATTTTTGTGTGTATGTATAATATTTCTCTGGTCCTGATGTTCTAGCAAAAGATTTCAGGAGAATAGGAGAAAACCAACTTATTTTTACTAACTTAAATTACTTTTCTGAAATGTCTACCATGGCTGCCAGTATCTCCTTCTAGTAGGTATCAGGCAACTTTTTTTTTTTTTTTTTTTTTTTTGCCAAAATCAATATTATATCCAACTATCATGTACCTTGGGCAACAAGCTTTAAGACTTCAGACAAGAATTATATTATTAATCGAAAGTGCTTTAAGCTTCTTTTTTAAAAATATTAAAATTTGACTTACATAAAACAAGTTAAACTATACAAAATGCAGAGGAAGATGAGATTGGAACATCTTATTCTATAAGAAAGTAAATCCTCAAAAAAAAGAAAAGATGAAACAAATGTCAAAAAGACACATGGGCTAATAAAACCCAAGGAGTTTCCTCTGGTCAGATCTGAGATAATCTCAGTATAAAATAAAGACAGTAATAGCCATTTATGGAATAAGGAGGAGTTTATAAACCCAATCTGATAACTAAAAAAAAATATACATAATAATTAGCCAAGTGCTGGGGCTCACACTTATAATCCTAGCTAGTTAGGAGTGGGAAAGTGAAAAGACAGTGGTTCAAAGTCAGCTTGGGCAAAACACACTGTGACATCATCATTAACCAGCCAAAAGTGTCGGACTGGAAGCATGGCTCAAGTGGTAGAGTGCCTGCCTGCAATAAGCAGGAAA
Source organism: Megascapheus bottae (assembly GCF_031878675.1). Taxonomy (NCBI): domain Eukaryota; kingdom Metazoa; phylum Chordata; class Mammalia; order Rodentia; family Geomyidae; genus Megascapheus; species Megascapheus bottae. Next base: position 16,196,474 of record NC_143530.1, read on the forward strand.
GCCAAGAAACTGACCAAGCTGCAAGTTTTTTAAGTCCTAGTATTGGCACAAAAACATACAAAAGTAACAAATAAAACAAATAAAAGAAGAGAGGAATGTTATTTCTTAAACAATAAATCACTGTAGAAGAAACCACACAGTTAGAAAATCATAGTAGCGGATTAGAGTTTTAGCAAAAGTTAGATGAGGGCTAGGGTATTTGCCAACTCTAGATATTTCTCCATGTTACTTATTAGTTATAAAGAGGAAAATGGTAACTTTACAGTGATCAACTGAGCAATAATAATATTGTCATCAAGATAGTATCGTAACAGGACATATTTCCAGTGTTTTCTTGATATTGAATCTAAACATGAGGCAATATCAAGCAAACCTAATTGCAGCCATGTTACACCATTGTAATTCTTAAAAAATGTCCAGATTTTGAAGGGAAAAGAAAGACTGAGGACCTATGCTGATTAAGGTAACTGAAGAGATAACTCATTGCACACTGTGATCTTAAGCTAGACTCTGGACAAAAGAATATTATGGGGGACCTGGTGCGGTGGTTCATGCCTGTAATCCCAGCTACGCAGGAGGCTGAGATCTGAGGATTGCGGTTCAAAGCCAGCCCTGGCACAAAATGCCATGAGACTCTTATCTTCAATTAATCATTAGAAAGTGGGAAGCGGGGCTGTGGTTCCAGGAGTAGGGCGGTAGCCTTGAGCTAAGGAGCTCAGGGACAGTGCCCAGGCCCAGAGTTCAAGCCCCATGACCCCCCCACCCCAAAAAGAGGGATAATCAGCAAAATATGGATGGAGAACTAGATTAATATTAGATCTATATTTTATTTAATTGTGCTCATTTTATTAACTCTTCTTTGAAATATGAAATAGTCGCAAATAAAGTGGCATGATGTCAGCACAATCTCAAATATGTCTATGATGTAAACACAGAGTGGTAACATAAATATGTGACTATAGAATTGTTTAATTTGTTCTTAAGTTGACCACTAAGATGAACAGCCTATATTTGAAGCCTAAATATTGATCAGGGACTATAGATGTATGCCTTTCCTTTAGACTTTTCCCATCCTTAACAATGAAATTTGGTTTCTCACCACTTTCTTGAGGCTTTTGAGGCACTGGAGATTTACACTGGGTTGACATAGGTTGGAGTTGAGTACTTGAAGATTCTGAAGGCACTATCTCCTCCCAAAGTACCCTATGGCCATGTGCACGAGCTGGAACCTAGGGCGGAAAAATGAGACAGCTGGATGATAAGGAATCTCTTTGAGAAGTGAAGTGAATAATATTAATGGTCAACAGGCCACCTATAGGCATTCATGTTAGGAAGTAGACAACAAAATCGCCTTTCTTTCTTTTCCTTCCTTCCTTTCTTTCTTTTTTTTTTTTTTGCCAGTCCTGGGCCTTGAACTAACAGGGCCTACTCAGTCCTTGGGCTTTCTCAAGGCTTTTTTCTATGTATGTGGTACCAAGGCATCGAACCCGGGTCTTCATGCATGGTAGGCAAGCTCTTTAACCACTAGGCCAAACTCCCGGCCCCCCCTTTATTTCTTAAGGGTCAGAAGGAATACAAGTCAAATAGCTCAGAAAAGCATTGTTTCTGTGTAACATGAGAAGAAAAGATTTCCGTTGATGCCCTCCATGCTACATGGAATCCATATATTTTGTGCTCCTAAGTCAGAAAATAAAGAATAACAAATAGAAACTTATAAGTAGTGCCATATAGTAGCAAAAAAACCAAAAAGCAAAAACAATTTTAGATAAGGAAAGTAGGAAGCCTGAGCTCTGATTCATATTCACCTTTAATTCTTTATGTGTTCCTGTAAAGTAATTTGAGTTCTATAAGTGTCAGGTTCCTATGAGGTGAATATAGGAATAGTAATACAGTTATTGAGATTCTATAAGGATAAAAATGAACTATATCTTTAAAAAAACAACCACTACAAAATTCTACAAATATTGGATGAGGTACATAACTAGTTTTACACTCACCCAAAAGAAACCAATGCTTAGCATTTGCTCTCCCATAGTGGGGCCACCATCCCACGACCCAGATTCCAGGAATCCCACAGTCCCAGCATGTGAAGTTCTACTTACAGGCCGTCCCAGTATATCGATCTGTCTTTCCAAATCCTCCAACAGGGTCACCACTTCCTCTCCACTCTCTAACTGATGTTCTTTAACCAGAGCCCGTAG